>NC_087372.1:33004016-33374682 GCF_031761385.1 Necator americanus
CAAATTCAATTTGCTAATCCATCAATTTCAACAGTTTGTTCAAAGAGCTCAGCGGTTTATCATATTGTGGACTTGATCGAGCACACATTCGGCCCAGGATCTTCGACCGATTCAATGCACATTAGACTGCAAGCTAGCCACTATCGTTTTTGCCCGTTTTACACCAGCAGTCACCTGTGAATGATCGAAAATCACGTTGCATTCTCCGTTATCAATTATTTGACATTACACATAAGTCAGCACTTCACAAACATACTGTGACATAACAGAGCGCTAAATATTAAACGAAGTTTCCTACTCTCAAACAGGAAACTTTCTAAGGTATTTTTCTGCGGTTTTAGTGCAACAAATACAGCAATTTTAACGTGAAATACATCGATCATAAAACGAAAACCACATTTGGATAGCCGACATTCTTTAGAACAGCTTGTACCTGGAATGCGAGATGAAATTACATCCGGCTTCTGCCTTGTCACAACATATGCTGAACGAGATTGTGGCTCTCGGAGAAGCTTCGCTATGTGAAGCATGTGCTGTCACCACCTTCATCGAGACGAAAACTTCGTCGAGATATCGTAAGTTCTGCTTTCAGACAAAGTATCACACGTTTTTGGCTCGGATTTGAACAATTTCTGAACTGATAATGAATCAGCTGTATGGAATCCAGTGTGTCTAAATATTGAATAGTTTGGAGCTCACACATCCATGGTCCATGGTCGCATCCATGGCTTCAGTGATGTGATGAAAATGCTTGGCCCAATTTGTAGATCACACCTTGAGATGTTGATTCATATTCTGTTGCCTTTAAACATGTGTATCTTTTTATATTGAATGGAACCGTATTATGCTTTACAGCTTGTTATTTAGAACGTTTTCCAACATTCACATCTTCTTCCGAAGCATGAAAGTGTTGCTCAGCTTTCAGATTCGACAATTAAAAATCGTACATTCTTCTGGGTTGCCCGAGTTATCTGTAGGTCTAGGTTGATTACGGATAGCTGTACAACAACAGACCTTCAAGTCCCCCGTTTTTGTTGCGGAGAATACGCGCAGCGACGTTGACACCTACATACTGCATTTGGTGTAACGGGTACCCTAGATGATTTAATATGGAGCCACTGCCAATCTGCAGTTGACCTACTTTACTTTTTTGGTGAGCTGATATTACTAACTGACGCAGTTGCCGCATCTCGGCCAGCTCTCGTCGTTGAACACAGGTCTGCACAAACCTTTTCGATCTGCAGCAGAAGTTCTCAACCATCCATTCGTCACTCTTCCACATCCTGTGAGACTAAGAGTTTGCCTATCGACACCGAGTGACCCGAGTCCCTCAGGTCGATAATGTTCGGCAGTTCAGCGTAATGAAACGTAGAGTTATCTTCAAATAGTTTACGCTTCCTCCAGGTATTTGACCTGTTTGGATGGGCCTTCGGGAATGTGCTCGACAAGAGCACCTTTTTGCAGTATGTGGGAAACTTCTGCCTGGCTCGTACGTGGTCAGAGTGTGTACTCAAATGCTTGAAGGCATCACCCCACGAATCTGAAGTGGAACGGATTTCAGGTGGAGTATTCGTATACGGGATAGTAGATTATGGAGAGAAGGGTGATCCCGTCCATTTCTTCGTAATTGCCGTAAAAAAATGGCCCGGAAGATGCCGCGCCGCGCAAGCCGGCGCGCTCAAGTCGGAAATAGCGCCCCAGAACGCCTGAAGCCGTATCTTTCGCGCCGTTTTTTACGGCAATTAGGAAGAAGTGAACACAATCACACTTCTCTCAATAATCTACGATCCCGCATACGAATACTCCACCGGAAATCAGTACCACCCCAAATTCGTGGGGTGATGCCTTTAACTGCATTTAGTATAAGTAGGGTAATCGCGAGCAAGTAGCTATCAGACTCGTTCACGCAGCCACATTAATCTGCTGTTAACAAAAAAAAACAAAAGGCAGGAAGTTGATGCTGATAGCCAAGCACTCGTTACTGTAAATGTATGACAACTGAGCTATAGAATATTTAGAAAACACTCTATATTCCGGAGCACTGTCAAACACTTTGTCTCGCTATTGCATAGATAGATTTAAATGTGTTTATTAATTACACAATACACAAAAATGAGTGAGGAAAGTGAAATGTAGAAAGGAATAGTGTTTCTACGACAAGGACATGTTACATTTCAGAGAAAAAAAAACGGTAAAATAACTATGTGTTGACGTTGTTCGATACTGTTCTGTTGCTAGCTTCTTCCTCTACCTTCAGAGAAGCATTACGAGCAACTCTGCAGCAACCACCTTCGTAGAACTCAAAGGTTCCCCAGTGAAACGAAATCGGTGGAGGAGGAGGTGGCGGCGGTGGTGGTGGTGGTGGCGGTGGAGGAGGAGCAACAACAACCACGACAGGATGTGGTTGGACGAGGAAGGCTGGAAATGTTTCCGTATGAACGGTATGTCTTACTATAGTGCTTGGTTGTATAAACGTGCTTCCATAGTACGCTCCACGAGATTGCCTGAAACAAGAATCATCAAACATTCTTAATATTTTGTACAACTTAAAGACAGTTTTTCATCGTAACTTTCCTTGGAAAAGTTCTAAAGCTGAAAAAGTAAAAGTTTAAAGTTTTATGGATAAATCTTATCCTATACAGAATGAGCTAAAAGGAACATTTTAGGGGAAGTAATTTGCTTCAATGGTTGGAATATGGATGGATTCAAGAAGTAATCCAAAGAAGTAGTCGTGAAGATTGCAAAATATACTTCACTTCAAGGGGCCAAACTTACCTCCAATGGATCATATACCAAAAAGTGGATGCATATGCAAAGAAATCATCTGTCAACTATTGTTCCATGGTTCATTTCAAACTAATTTTTTAATGCACACGTACGAACAAATTAACTCATCATCGTTGTCGCGGTTTTAAGATAAATCACTTGCAAAATGATTCTCAATATTCCATGTGAATTCAATCTTCTTCATAATTTCTTTGCAAATGTCTTTAAAGAACATATGAACTCTTATGATAGCGTTTTATCATACACGGTCTTCCTTTTGTAGGAAAAAGATACCCTAAATGAAGCAATGAAAACTGATTGATAATTGATTTGACGCATTTGGAGAGAAGAAAAAAACGAAAGTGAGACTGTTCTTGTGTGCGGTCATGAATTCTCCAAAGATGTTATGTATCAATGAACGTACCGTTTTCTTCAGGACGATAATCAACTCATAATTTATTAGACTCATATTTTTTTTTAAATTCCATCTGACTGACGAATTTACGATCTATTTCAAAGCAAATGTATGGATGTATGAGGATTCACCCCGAAATTCGCTTATCTGGGAAGGTAAAATTCGACGAAAGTTGAATAGATGGTTTTGCAACAAACAGAAATAACTTCTCCCATTTGTGCTAGGGCAAATAGCTATTAGTTCAAGCAAAAAAGTCCCCACTTAGCTATTTTTGTCCATGCCGTGTTTATGGATCTTTTTGTATAAAAATCCATGCGAAAAGTCTACAATAAAATTAAAGCATGGAAGTGGTAGTTTACTAACATATACGTCTAAAAAAGTTTTTCCTTTCCTAACAGCATTTTGATATTTTGTCAATTTGTGGCATTAAGGCACTATCGTTAATTCTGTGGGAAGAAGTGCATCTAACAGTGTCGCTGTCGTGCCAACTTATCCTCACTGTTGTCCTCATTGTCTTTTGAACTTCCTCGGCCGGAACAGGCTGTTATGGGCCTCCGTTTAAACTACTGACGTTGAAATTTGCAGCATATTAAAGACATCACCCCACGAACCTGAGGTGGTACGATTTTCAGGCGGAGTGTTCGTATACGGGATCGTAGACTATTGAGAGAAGGGCGATTCCGTCCATTTCTTCTTAATTGCCGTAAAAAACGCCCCGGAAGATACTGCTTCGAGCGTTCCGGCGCGCTATTTTCCACAAGGAGTTCGATTGGAGAGCGCCAGCCTCATGCACTCGCCGCATCTTCCGGGCTGTTTTTTACGGCAGTTGGGAAGAAATGGACGGAATCACCCTCATCCCCATAATCTACGATCCCGTATACGAATAATCCACTTGAAATCCGTACCACCTGATATTCCTGGGGTGATGCCCCAGGAATCTCAGGTTAAGTAGACCAAGTGAACATGAGCATATTTACTAAATCAATCGGCGGACTGGGTTGTCGCCTGACGCGGTTAAGCGCATCTTCGTTGAGGCTTACCATCCTCAGATATGGCTTTTCCCTCTTTTCGATCTTTTCGATCTACGACGAGAACTCGCACAGAATTCATTAATACGTCACTGTTCAATAGCTTACCAGAGTTGGTACCTCGTGCACAGTTTTTACGTCTATTTATAGTTTTTTCGGCACCACATGGATCAAAAATTAAGAAGAGAGAATGAGGGATTTTTTCCTTTTCAACACTACAACATCTAAACAATGTTCCTGATCCACATTTAAACAAAATTTTAGTACTTATTCAAGAAGCAAAAGTATGCGTCAACAGAGGTTGTTGCGTGCGTAATATTTCTTGCTAAACATTCCCATCGAGCGACCTGAGCACTTTCAGGTCGACAGTATACCGACGAAAAAACCGACGAAACGGGGTGTTGTTAACTGTGCAAGTTACATAATTCCTACGTACCTGCATCGTATACTCAACTGTCTGATTTGTGGATTTAGTATTAGTGGGCCCACCGCTGTGCAGATGGCAATTAGACTCGCATAATCAGGAATAAAGGATGAGGAAGTAGTCAGAAATCAAAATCAGGCCAAATCAAATTTCCCGAACAGGAATAAAGAGTTGATATTAACAGTTGTTGTCAATAATAAATCAAACAGATACTAGCTGAACTCGTAGTTAACCTTCTCTTTATTATTTCACTATCACTGTACTTACTTTACCACATTATCGACAAGAAAACAGTGCTACAGGGAAATCAGTTCGTAAGCCTGATGCCTACGGTATAATACTCACTTCCTGACCCCGCGTTTTACTGAGTGACCTCAAAGGAGATTGATCATAAATGGATCATGTAGGTAGGAGTCGAAACTACATTGTTTCAAATGGATTCTTTGAAAATGTACTCTTCCCGCCTTTTTAATGGGCCTATCTTCTTCTGCTTCTTATTAGCGTTTGTCCCGCGTTGTTGCAGGGTCCGCCTTTCTGCCTCTTGTCTTCCATTTGGTTCTATCCATTGCATCAGCCGTAAACAAACGCGCACCTATCATATCCAGCTTCACACGGTCCAACCAGCGAATATTTGGCCTACCGCGCGGCCTCACTCCTGAAACATCGAGCTTCAGAGTGGTTTTGGCAACAGAACCTTCCTCTCGCTGCAAGACGTGACCAAACTATCTCATTCGCGCCTCCATCGTCTTCTCAGTTATCGGGACGACGCCGAAGATGGAGCGTACAGTGTCGTTGGATACTTTGTCTTTTAGCGTTACACCTATCGTCCACCTCAACATCCGCATCTCCACAGCGTACAATACTCTTTCCAAGGCTTTGGTTGTCGGCCAGCACTCGCATCCGTAAAGGGCAACAGGGCGCACAACCGTTCTGTAGATCTTCTACTTCGGTCGAACAGGGATTTTTTTTTCCAAAATTCCCCTTTTTCTTTTTTTTTTTTTAACGCGTGCTCGACCTTCCTGATCAATGTCGCCTGTGGAAGTCACTTTGGATCCAAGGTACTTGAAACAGTTCATCTTGTTTAATTCGGCGCCATCGACACGAATTGAACCATCCTCTATCCTTGGTCCCCACTCCATGTACTCAGTTTTTGATGTGTTAAGGCGCAATCCATATTGCTGCAGCCGATCCTTCCAAGACTGTACTTGTTTCTGAAGATCACCTCGAGACTCCGACGCGAGCGTGACATCATCGGCAAAGAGTAGGGTCCACGGATTTCCTTCGTTATCGTGTCTATGCACAGTGTGAACAGCAGGGGTGAGAAGGATGAACCCTGATGAACCTCTACTTGTACAGGGAATGGCCTGCTTGTTCCAGCAGCAGATCGTACAACGCTGGTAGGCTTCGCATAAAGCAGCTTCGTCACCGCACATATTCTTCTGGTACTCTAGAGCTCATTTGGGACACGGTCGAAAGCTTCCTCGAGACCGAGAAAAGCAAGGTGCACACTGCGGTTCTTCTCTCGATGTTTCTCCAGGAGGATACGGACAGCATGGATAGCATCTATAGTGCTGCAGTCCTTCGCAAAGCCGCACTGGTTGAGTGAAACGCTGACAATCTTCCTCAGACGAGCTTCCAGGACACGCCCAAAAACCTTCATCATCGTATGGCACAGCAGTCGTATAGGTCTGTACGAAGCGCAGTCAGCAACGTCTCCTTTCCCTTTCCAGACAGGCACGGTCACGGAAGTTTGCCAAACGTCTGGAGTCCGTCCGTTCTGCAACGATCTTGTTAAATAGAGTTGCGAGCCACACGGACCCTCGATCTCCTAGCAGCTTCCAGACATCAGCAAATATGTCATCAGAACCGGTTGCCACTTTCGACTTCATTTTTGATGGGCCTATCTGATCCATTATTTATTAAAGGCATCACCCCACGAATCTGAGGTGGTACGGATTACAGGTGGAGTATTCGTACACGAGATAGTAGATTATGGAGAGGAGTGTGATTCTGTCAATTTCTTCCTAATTGCCGTCAAAGACGGCCCGGAAGATGCAGCGCATGCACAAGGCTGGCGCGCTCCTATCAAACTCGTTGTAGAAAATAGTGCGCCAGAACGCTCGAAGCCGTATCTTCCGTGCCATTTCTACGGCAATTAGGAAGAAATGAACGGAATCACCCTTCTCTCAATAATCTAAGATCCCGTATACATAATACTCTACCCCAGATTCGTGGGGTGATGCCTTTAACCAATTCTCGTTTATTATCTAGAATTTATTCCTTCCTCGGGAAAATTCCAATAAGAACAAAATTTCAAGATGGAGAAGCAGATATAGAACTTTGTTTTCTTTTGTTTTTCTGTTTTTTTGTTTTTTTTTCAAAATTATTGAGAAATTTTTTTTTCATATACTCTACCACTGCCTCCACTTTGCTAACCATATTCGACTCCACTGATCATTCTTCCCCCCTTTCATTGCAATACGCCTTAGTGCGAGCGCATTGATTATGAGCTGTTTTGTGCTGTTCTCATCTATAATGGAACCTCTTCCATTCAAGGAATGATACCATTCAGATCGGAGTCGACTCGGACGTAAGGATCTGGTTAACCTCTATCATGCGCTGTAGTTTACACGATGAGGATGCTAAAACTTGTGGCAATTGACTAATTAATGGACATTGTAACCTGTGATATCGTAGCATGAAGTATAATCGTGTCGGGCCGAGCAACTTCCTATTCTTGCAATCGTGTGTGATCGATGCGATAAAATCGATACCGTAACCAATGTTATTATATGACAGCCAAAAGTGCAGTCATGAAAAAACCGTAAAGGAAAATGCATCGCTGTGACCAACGAGGTGGTGCTGTATCAAAATCTTTGCTGGTTTTGAGCTTGGGAGTAAGATGCAAGGGGCATCGTCATTAGTTGTTAATAGTAGTCCAAGTGTAACAACCGCTGATATCATGGTTTTATGGATATTAAATTGAGCGCTGTTGTGATCTGCTTCTCCTATGTTAATCTCTGAGTAATCTGTTTCTTGAGTCATATCTTCGAGGTTGACGAGGCATTTGGTGAGGAATATTACACGTGTGTTTAATTTTTCAGGTTTCGAACAAGGCACGATAGCCAGGATAAAAATAGATAAAAATTTTGGTTCTACTCAAAAAAGTAGTTCACGATTCAACTCTACAATGCCAAGATTCGTAGAAATTGAAACACAACATTAATACATCACATATGAGATGATAGAAATGTTTTTTATGGAAAAAAGCAAACATTCAAAGCGTACGCAAGGAAAACACAAACACTTAAATTCACCTAACAGTCCCATTGATTCGAGTAGATAGAATAAGAATAATTCCAGCAATAATCTTCATACGAAAATACCTACATACATACATGTAACGCGCTTCAATATTTACCTACTACTACGCGCATTTTTTAAATGGTTCGCGTTCCGCAATTCGCCGAACGTGCTTGGAACCAGTGTATCGTTCCACTTATTTTTTGCATGTTTGGCGCACTGTTAAATGTCTAACGTGATTTTTTTCTAACCACTTGAGTTCTCCCCAGGGTTCCACGTTTATTGTGACAATGACATTTTTAAAGTTTAATGATTTATGATGGAGTTTGTTATAGACGTCGTAATGTTTTGAATAGGTCACTCCAGAGGTAATGCTGTGTGCCAAATCTCCTTAATTTTTCAAAACTAAAATAAAGAAAACTGTTATTAAATTCTCACCACATCATTCTAATAGGTGTGTGTGTGTGTGTGTGTGTGTGTGTGTGTGTGTGTGTGTGTGTGTGTGTGTGTGTGTGTGTGTGCCACGGGTCCACCTGGAGTCGGATTGGTGCGTCGACGCCAGATGCTATAGAATGGATTGTGACGGGTCCCGCGGCGTCGAACTGGTGTACAATAACTTTGTGTGCATGTGCAAGGTAAATGCGACGTTCCACCCGTATTTCCGTAAACCCATATTTCGAGTAATACTTTCAAATTGTCTCTAAATTATATCAGTTTCGAAGGAGTGTTTGAAGCTGAAGTTTGAATATTCCCCATGTGTAGAACTAACGCGTTTAGGAAAAAAAACTGTGAAATCTTTCGCTTTTATTTACAATAAAAAAGAGGAAAAAAGCGTTGTTACAAAAACACCAATCTAAATAAAATGCCACTACTATTAGTTTTCATTGATCATTGAAGAGGAGCGAAGCGAACACCACAGAAAGTCTGAAGTCCGGGCTTAGCCGGACGTTCAGGCTAGCATATATAATATTAAACATATACTCAACATATTGTGGAACATTGTCGTTCTTGAAACATGCGGATTTTGCTGAAATTATTGTTTTAGATTTTAGACATTACTTTTCGTTTCATCCTTTCACATATGGCTAGGTAGCAAATATCTCGTTTTGCTACCCATAGTTGAAATAAAACGTAATGCACAAAAAAGGTTTTATTAGCTTTCACCTTCTAGCAAACAATTTTGATCTTTGAACAATTGTTCTCATCCGCCACCAGTTGGACTTTGCATCCATCCTTTACTTCCGGAGAATCGACCGTTGGGCAGTGCGGATTGACTTAACAACATTCAGATGATACATTGGATTTTGTATTTTATGCAATAAGACGCTATCAATCAAGAGATGAGGAGGTTCTCAAATTTGCTTATACTTATTAATATCTCTTCAAATTTCTAACTGGATGGAAAATCATTCGAATTAGATACCATAATTTGTGAAAATCTCTCTTCGACAAGGTGATACAGATAACCATAGGTGCGATAGGGAGGAGCCCGACTCTTCTCAAGTGAAGAGGGTCTAGCTCTTCGGGTCCAGTTCAAGTGATGAGGGTCATTTCGCCAACCGTACAAAATTGAAGGGGTTCCCTTAGCCTACAGTCCGGAAGTGAAGGTGTCGGTGCCCGCTCCGACTATCGCATCTATGTACATAACAAGCTGAAAATACCAACAAGCACAGGATCCTTCGACGCATTTGTCTCCTGGAGAACAGTCCTTGTCTACGTTGCACTTTTGTTCGGCGCAAGCTGTAATTAGTTGGGATATTCTCACAGCTACGAATTATAGTCGTTCTACGTCTGCAACTACTGGAGAACGTTCTGGCTATGCACCACAGAAATCTATCCTGACTAGAACTCACCGAGAAGCACTAGAGCAAGGAAGAAAACAGCAAGTTTCTGCATTCCTGAGCAAAAGAAATGTACTGGGATAAGTTTGAGAGCCAGAAAGAAATATATAGATGCTCTTATCAGTCCGAGAGAAGAGCTTGGTGATTGAATGGCGTGGCTGCGCTATATACGGAGAGCGCCAAAAGTTTCCCATATCTAAATAAAACACTTCTCTCTCATGTTGCCTTTATTCTTTCTTCTGTAACGTTGACAAAAAACGGTGCATCTAACTATTGATTTTTGTTTTAGATGCGTGTTGCATTATATATATAATATATTATGTTGTATTATATAATAATAATATATTATATTATGTATTATAAAAGGGCACTTATATTGATTTTCGTTGATCAGTGAAGAGGAGCGAAGCGAACACTACAGGAAGTCCGGCTTTAGCCGGAAATTCATACTGATTTCAAAATAGTAGTTATTGCATGGGAAATAATCGGCATGCTTTATTTACGATCGATCATATGCGTTGAGCATTGAAGAATTCTGCGAAGTGGACAAATATAAATTCATTTCCATTGATAGAATGTGACAGGAGAGAAACATTGTGAAATAGTGGAACCAAAGAAAAACTGTGATTATTCATAGAGAATCGTTTTATAGAACGACTAAAGAACTCATTCTCGATGTACGAATGTTTCAGGAGTTTCATAAATTTTCGAAATATTCATTGGTAGGTATAATGTTCATCTATAACTGTCTTAAAAATCGACAAAATACAACTAATATTGTGGTCATCTAATAGCTGCTGCCGCCTTCAATCTCCACCCACAATTTCCTATAAAATCAACCATTTTGTTCGTTTTTCAAAATATCAGATAAATAATCAAAACTGTAAAAATTCTTCGTAGTTTCTCCGAAATTTAAACAGAGAATCAAGTGCTTTCTTAAATGAATGCATTTCAGAAGACTTTGATATCTCAAAAATGTGGCAGATGACAAGAGACGTTAGCGAAAAAGAAAAGAATAGCAGTTAATGGCTTTAGTATAAAGAGTAAAGGATAAATTGCACCACATTGAAAAATCTCTAAACGTACGATACGCTTACGCGTTCGTTTCAGAATTGCTTGAGGCTAATGAGCATGCGTGCAGTCTCACAATGATTTGCGGACGCGAGGCGATGTGTCAAGTAAGTATTTCAACCTTCTCGGACCGTTTTATCGCTCCGGAGGGGATTAAGGGCTAGGTTTACACTAGGACGGTTTCCAACCATCGATCGTGTAGTCATGTCCTCATCCTTTACGGACTGCGCTTCACTTACTATTACCTCTATGTCCGCTTGTGCTAATATAAATCTGATGGCAGACTTTATTCTCATTTTCTATTTTTTCCTAAATACAAATCTATATCTATAAATCAGAAACAATTGTTATCAAGCCCAACGTTTCCGCCTCTAATACCATCTTAAAGTTGGGAATAAATCACGCTAATGCTTTCAAAAGTCACACAATTTGAGAAAAAAAAAACTTAATTTATCAGATAGAAGCAAAAAAATTGATATTGTAGAATAATAACGGTAAATCCTTTGAATTTTAACAATCATCCAGGAAAGTTTAATAAACATGTCATTGTAGTTACCATTGTAGATTCTTTTCCAGTTAGTGGACTAACCACTAAAGAAAGCATACCTCCAAAAATGTTAGAGAGCATATCGTGGATCCGCTGCTCTAGATCAAAACCAAATCAATGTCATATCACATGGCGGGAATCTCCTAATGTTCCGTTTTGCCTCGAACGGTATTTGCCTTTTATTTACTTATACTCCTGTAACAATTTTGTTCGGATTTGAGTTAATTTCATTCCCAATCTAATAATCCTTTGATATCTGTTTTCTCAAGCGTCCAATTCAATCCCACAGGAAATAAGTAGGATTGTCTTTTAGGACAAGTCACTGTTAATTTTGAGTGAGTTTATTTCTTGCTTACTGCTCACTTTTTGCTTTTGAGTTTTATTTTTGAGCGTTCTCCTAAATCACATTAATTTACTCTAATTTCTAGACTTGTTGATTTATCAAAATTGTAATAATGTATTAGTTTGTGTCATAAATTCCTTCCACCTTTTTACTTTCGCAACAATTTTTTTATTGAAAAAAATATTTTAATCAGCAGTTCGGCAACTAAGGCAGTCAGCGACCATTTTCAAATAATCGGGCAAATTTGTGATTTTCTTGGCGTACAAATCGGCTGGGCTAAAATTAGAAAATGTGACAATTTCATTTTCAGGGATTCTTGGAAAGAGTTTTTTTTTTGGCAAGAATCGTTTATGAACTGTGAATAAACTGGTTGTCTGAGAAAACCAGAATCTAGATAAAATAGAATAGTCCCATGGTCCAATTTTTCTAGCTGTGGTAGTGGGGCCAAGTTTGAGTTTGTAACAGTAGATTATCCGAACAAACGATCTACCCTCTTGACTTACTCCACTTAAACGCATGGTGCATGTTATGGAATAAAAAACGCATGGTACATGTTATGGAATAAACATATCCGAGCCTGTTCGATCTTCAACCACAGTTTGTATAGAATCTACCCACCCGTCGCTATTCCATTAGCCGCGGAATTTAACGTCTTAACCGGTCAAAGCTAAGTGTCTCCAGATCTTCCTTACGTTCAGAACCTACGTCCAGAACTTTCTTTTACGACCAGGAGGCCTTTTCCAGGATCCATCCTAGGATCCGCATAACAACTGACCATCAGACAGTCTTCTCATAACGTCGCCAAAGCAAAGATAGCTTTTTGGTACTACACGTGTCGTCCGCCAATACACCATATGTCATCCACTTGCGAGTAAAGCTCGTCACTATGGCACACCATCGACCAAAAGTAGCCTAACAGTTCTCTAGACAGCTTTCTCCCCATCAGTCAAGTCTCCTCAGGTCTCCTATACGCACATCATGATAGGGCGAATTGCAGATCGGTAGACCAGTTTGACTTCGTTTGCGATGAGTTGACCACAGGCACTTGTTCAATGAGTTGAATGCCAAGTTAGCTTCAGCGCACCTTTGCTCAATATCTCTCTCACAGCTGATATCATTTTTCAGCATACAATCCAAATAACTGAGTCGTCCACAAGTTTTTTTGGTTGTCCGTTCACCCTGATTCCTGCTCAGGTTCTCCTAGAGACCCTCTCCCCCATGTGCTTTCATTTATCAGGGTAGAGTCGTAATCCGTGGACTGCAGCTAATTTCAATACAGCATTGAAGACACTTTGCAACTTCGCGCTGTTTGAAGCGAATATTCCAGCATCTCAATTTTGCCGTTGTACTGCCTCTGTAGAGCATAAATGGAACTATTCAGAACCCGGTGGAGAATCTTTGTGGATCGACCTCAGACATACTTAGCGAAACAATTTACATGAGAGGGGAAATGAAACAAAATAAGAAATGAATATAAAAATTGTCACACTCTGATCGAAACGTTGTCAACCGCGCTGCGGTATTTGTTGTTCGGTGCTTTCGCATATTTCGCATCAACCTAGAAATAACATGAAACTGCGTTTTTCCAATTGATACAAAAAACATTCACACAAACACAAGGCATTAAATGCACAATTATCCGCCAGCTAAATCGCGGGTTGTAGAGTGAGGTTTTATAGTTTTTTTATTTTTTTTATTTCATATTTTATAGAGTGTAGGCTTTTCTCTGATTCTCATCCTATCACGCCCTGACATCGTTCTTCTCTCGACGTCCTTCCGTTCTCTCCATCACGTTTAGCTGACGACACAACTTCCTCCTCATGCGCTTCTCCGACTCAGAAGTGCGATACATGCAAAAACCTCCTTGGATCTTGCTTCCGCAGATTTGAAAGTGAACTTCTTGCTCGATACCAAAACCGAGAGAGTTTTCTTTGCAACGTGCTGAATACAACTGGTGAAAAAGTTCAGGACTTATTAATGTTCTTTTTGGTTCGTTACTCAAGTATTTTGAGTAATGTTGAAGAGAACAACTGCAATTCCTTTCATCAGGCACTGGTCAGCGTAGACGATTTTTCTTGCTATGGTTACTGTTTGGAAAAATGTAGTTGAAGATTTGGCAAATGTTTCTTGATGATATGCATGTGAGTATTGTAAAAGTTGCTATTGTTATTGCTGTTAGATAATTCAATTTGGATTTTGAACAGGTATACATAGGATCTCAAGGGTGGGTGTAGTGTAGCGGTAAGAGAACACTGACTTGACACATCGGCTAGCCACCGCAAGTCACTGTATAGGCCAGCTACACGTTCGTGAACCTCAAACGATTCTGAATTGAAGTGAACGTGGGGGCGCATCCCAAGCGGATTGATTAACGTCAGAAACTTTATCCCTTATCCTTTATACATAGGATGTGTTGGTTCTTTGGGGATCTTTATTCGCAGTTCGTTTTTCTCTTCTTCTTTTTCAGTTATGGGTCTTGTCATAACTTCCTTATTCGCCAGCTGGATCTGTACTGTTCTTTGGAAATTATCAGTGGATCCAATGATTTGTCCGGGCTTCCATTGTCTTCTTTTCAGTGTCATCCTGTATGATGACGACGTCGTAGAGCTGCGGTTGTGATTTTTCCTCAGGACGTGTTTATGGGAACGCTTGTATAGTTCGCCTGAGCTGACCACGTATTTCGAGTTCCATCTGATCAAGTAGTTCAACATTTTGATGGTATTGTCCAATATCTCTAAAAGGTTTTGTTAGGTGCTTGTGGATGGAGTAAATTCTTCAATGAGTTCAATTCTGGGTGCAGCAAAAATGACAGTTGATCAAAGGAAATCGATTGGTCGAAGAGGATAGTAATGTAGCTCATTACTGACTACGTCAGTGGTCTGGAGTTGCAGATGGCCTCCATTCTGCTGCTATAGTTTTCACAGTTTCGATGTCGTAAAGTTTTCTTCTGACAGTCAAAAGTTCTAGTAAAGTTACTGTATGCAAACTTAAGTATTCCTATCATTCTTTCGTAAATTCCTCCCTGCCATGGACCATGACTGGCAATGAATTTGAAGGAAATTTCACTGCCCTCGCAGTAGTTTATGATGTCATTATTCGGTATGTTGGACTTGAAAGATTGGACTCTACTTCATTCAAGAGAGTTTGCGCTGCCATAATTGTCACAATTTCTGTGAAGATTGCTCTTGTATTTAAGCGGGTTATGAGAATTATCCAGTACTTAGAAACAGTAAGATTTTCGCTTCTCGTGGTGGAATGGCCCAAATAATCCATGCCACATCTTCCAAATGGATATTACGGATTCGTTATTCTTCTTTGGTAAGGGGCGAAGACGCTGTATGGGCATTCATTGCTGTATCCTTCGCGGTTGTAGTTTTTTTTTCACTCATGTTTAGGTGTCTTGTCATCTTCAACATGCAAATGTAATTTATGGCTATCGCCGATTCGTAATCTGTGTCTAATGATCTCCTACACCCAATAAGGGTGTGAGGAGGGATTCGCAGTGCTTATACTAGAAAGAAACAAGCAAAAACAAACATCTCCCTTCATTCCATTTGTGGCCATCAAAGCTGCGAAATGAGTTCCTTTCCACTGACAAAAATTGCTCAAATACTCTAAAACTCGTCTTCCACCACAACAGCAGCCCCATCAACCACTGCAGGGATCTAGTGGACAGGTATGAAGTACGGAAATATTCGTATGAAGTATTGTTTCAAATCGGACACTTCAGGTCCCCTACTAGCTGAGTGCCTACCCTCAGGTGACTTACCCCTATATGGCACCGATAGAGCAGAGGCTGAACCAGTCATATACAGAAATGCCCTCACATCGTGTGCAGGTAAACGGGGAAATTTCCGGCATTGAACTTTTCATTGGGTGCATTTTATAGGTTCCGCATGAGGAGAGAGCCGCACACATACAAGCCTCCCAGTCCTTTGTAGCACCACAACAGCCCTAGATGCACCTGTTCGATTCCCTTGCCAGCGAGAAGTAAGTTAGAGGGGGTTTTACAAAGTACTTGGTACGACGTGCCAAGCAGCTCACTCTCATATGTTTCCTCATACCACAAGAAAACTCTCAAGGGGAACATTTTCGTCTACCGGTGTGTTGAGTGCAAGAAGATTAATAAGCACACGTCCATAAAGGTGAGCATGTGCAACACACCATAGTAACAAAGCCAGGAATAATATCTTTAACTGAAACTTACAGGTTATTGGAGATAACTTCATGACGGACCTCAGGATGCTCGATCACCAGTGCATTCCAGTGGAAAGGGCAAGGGACAAATTTAATAGGATGTCATGCGAGGTTAGCTGTAGTTTTTTTTGGTGATTAACCAAATTGAAAACATGGAGTGGGAAGGTTAGATTTTTCAAACCGATCACGTATTAAGTAACAGTAATCTCCTTTATGTTCGAGAAAAGGATGAAAGCAATGCACCACTTTTTTTAAGGAACGTTATAAGTCAGGGGGGGGGTCTCCGTACTCCAAGTGACTGATAAGGCTTGCTCCACATCAAAATCCCGAACCTACATTTGTCTTCAGAGCGGTAAAGGAGGGCTCGGCAGAAGCGGACAAAGGCAATGTTCCCGATGCACTCCCAATACTACCAATACTATCGGTTGGAAACACTTCCTTTCACCACAAACAGCCGACGATGCACATTTATTACTCCGAGGACATAATCGAAGTGAGAAAATAACAATTTTTACTCACTGATGACGGAACCCATAAGCCAAATCTGCGGAGAAAGCGTGGGTCAGGTGTGCACATGGAATAAGGTCAGCAGTATACCATCCACGGTGTTTGCAGATTAAGATTTGAAGTAAGAGAATGAAAGATTTAAAGAAGAACGGAATCGAAAAAGTACCGATTGCTCTGTTTCGGGTGCCCCTCCTCTTCGTGATTACAAGACACAGGAGAAAATAAGAATATGTGGTCATCTTCGAGAAAATGAAGGAAACCCTAGAATACGCAAATGAAGATGATACTCAGTCTGAGTTGGGGCTCACGACAGTCGTCGATTACGAACTGGTATTTTTTTTTTCATTTTCCAATTTTCCGTTCTACAACAATAAATCAACCATAGGAAGCGATCGGTGCAGCTGGGAGGGTATTTGCGCTGCTCCTATTGAGAGACGTTGTTGGCATCTAAGCCAAGCATGGGAACGCAGGAGGAACTCGCTTAGAATTCAATTTCTCAAAGGCAGAGAGAAATGCGGACGCATTGCACGATGGTGGAGAACATTGAAGAGACTTCCTTCCACGGGAAAGGTTCCATCTTGTGAATGCACTAAGAAGACCATCCGTGCAAGCATCTTATCCTCCGTACATGCTATGCAGAAAGTTTTTCAATTATTTACAATCAACTTGGCTACGAGTTCGCATCGAGAAGGTGTGGTGCAAGTACATGGTGCACGAACGGCGGAAAACAAATGTAGACGAGAACTACCACATGTAATTTCCTACATTTCACTTCACGTTGTCGAGTTGTCAATGGACGTAATATTTCAGGTGCTTTGGACAAATACTGGGGAAGTACCATCCACCACTGACAGAACTTATTCTAGTTCTTCGAAGCGTAGTTGCAGTTGCGAAAATAACTCTCTCGAGAATGGAAGGCGTACGATGCTTCATGATTCAGCGCCAAAGAAAAAACCAGAATCGACGAACTTTCTCATTTCAGTTTTCGAACGAAACGAAGAAACTCCGAAAGAAAGACAGAGTGCGCTGCGAAAAAATAGAAGGGTCTATGCCCACACTCGATAAAGATTACGTTCAATAACAATTTTCTGTTGTCACTTAATAACACAAAAAATACCTCTCTAATGACTACTTAACTTTAACATAATAACGTAATAACAAATAACATTTTATAACATAAAAAAGAACGCATAAAAAAGAAAACAGTATTGCACTAGATAGATACTATTAATAGAAATTATAAGTGACTGATGAATGACTGGACTTCGAAAATAGGGCCAACCACTTTATCGAAGTTTTCTTGCTTCAACGTTCCCTCCCGCAATCAGCACTGGGTCCATTTGGGAATACGTACCTACACAGTTGTACACAGTTATAAAGATACAGTGATAAACTCACGTTCTTAAATTTAGACAATGAATCAACAATGAGACAAAAACAAGGAATAGCGCAAAGAACAATGAAAATTGTTCTCAAATGTTTTGCATTCGCGCCAGTTTCTCTGAATTTCGAATCACTCTGCGAGTTCTCGTGAAATCGTTTTGTTTCGTTCTACTATTTCGATTTCACGGTTTTCGCGAACGCACGCCATTCACCGCGCATGCGATGTCACATATGACCGGCAAAAAGTGGACGGAGCAAGGGGGGAGCCACCCGACAGCAGCGAGTATGAATTCTTTAAGGATACGTTTCTTCGCCAATTGCTCTGCCAAGTCATGATCGAAGCATGCTCGAAAATCTGCCGGAGCCCTCTTTACACGCATCCGAGTTTAGATAATCTCATGATTTTCAGGGTGATCTTCGTAGTCATTAATATCAAGAGTTACCCAGCCAGCAACTTTCCTAGCTACAAGTATGAAAATGTCTGTGAACAGTGATCCCCTTAAGCTGAACACATTTCCAGCTAACTCTACTCCCTATCGTTGAAGGAGATGTTTAAATATTGACCTTAAGAATTGTACTTCCCTTCTCAATGATCACCTTAACACTTGGCTGCACAGTTATTGTCAGAAAAGGGTTTGTTTTCGACAACAACAGTTACTATAATTTTCCAAAGTATAGCAATCTTTCCACGGATCTCCCTCACTAGAGGGATCACAGCCGGTTAGTCGCGAGGCTACGTGGCGCGTCCCCGGGTGGCGGATAGGGGGCTAATCGCAGACCAAAAGCGACCTTGCGCTTGCCCAAAGACGCAGGTGGATTCAGGGGATGGACTCCTTGTTTCTGCTGAGCCAGGACTGACTCATGACATCCTTGTATCCCGCACGTCGGTCCGGCCAAAAGCCTGCAATCAAGTGACTGGGAGGTGCAAGGGAGGCGGTTTGGAGTCGCCTCCAACAAATAAGCTCCACATGTCCACACCGGGAGAACGAAAGTTCTCCCAGAAACTCATGGGACTAGAGGCTTGCAACCTGCCCATGGGTTTTAAAATTTTTAAGCAAAACACAGTAATAGAAAAGAGTCTCCTGATTCCGGAGGAAAGCCTGGTACGGTAGCGCCAGGTAGGACGGGGTTGCAGGAGTCATGTAGGCTACCAAAACGGAAAAGGACTAGGATGGCGATCTGTACTTATAACGCACGTACGCTTGCATCGGAAGCGGCCATCGAAGATCTGATGATGCAAGCCAAGAAGATCAAGTACGACGTCATCGGACTGACCGAGACGAGACGACGTCACCCTCTCAACGCCGTATATGAAACTGGAGAAGAACTGTTCTTAGGAACATGCGACAGTAGAGGTGTTGGTGGAGTTGGCGTCCTCGTCAACACGAGTTTGGCAAAGAACATCGACTCTTTTGAACAACTTACGACCCGAATCGGACGTCTGCGGATGAGAAGATGTGGCCCAATACCAGCTTTGACTATCTTCGTCGTTTACGCTCCAACATCAAGCTACGAAGAAGAAGAAGTCGAAGCTTTCTATATGGACCTGGAGAAGTTCTACCAAGAAGATCATGCCTTCTACAAGGTCATAGTTGGCGACTTCAACGCTAAGGTTGGCCCAAGAAGAACGCCGGAGGAACTTCACATCGGGACCCACGGCCTACAATGGAATGACCAGGGAGAGAGGCTCGCCGAGTTCATCATGACGACTAAGACCATCCATGGGAACTCGCAATTTCGAAGCCCTCTTCTTTACGCTGGACGTGGGAGTCACCCGGTGGAGGGTACCGTAATGAAATAGACCACATCATCGTCAATAAAAGGTTCTGCCTGACGGACGTCGGTGTTGTACCAAAGTTCTATACGGGATCGGACCATCGCCTCCTCCGAGGAAGATTTTCCTTCACAAGGAGAGCAGAGAAAGCCGCCAAGTTCAGAGAGAGAAATCCCAGGACTACCATCAACTGGGATCTCTTCGCTACGTTGGCCGGCTTTTGGGAAGATTCAGCAATGGACAACATCGACGAGGAATATGACCGGCTTGTCGAACACCTTCACGACTGCGCGAAGAAGGCTGAGAGTTTTAAAACCACCAGGAGGCGCCTGTCTCTTGAAACTCTTGAGCTGATACGCCAGCGTGGAGCAGCACGAGCCGCAGGGAACCAAGAACTCACGTCCGAGCTCGCAAGGCTTTGCCGAGAGGCGATAAAGGAAGACCTTAAAGAGAGAAGAGCAGAAGTGCTGGCTGAAGCTGCAGAGGCGGGGAAAAGCATCCGCTATGCCCGTCGAGACTTCGCCAGTCGCAAGACGAGGATGACTGCTCTCCGGAACCCAAAGGGAACAGCCATTGCATCGAGAAGGGGGATGGAGAAAATCATCTACGACTTCTACTCTGATCTCTTCGACAGCCATGTCCACTTGCCTCCTCACCATCTGAGGGAAGATGGACAAGTCATTCAGAGGTTCTCCCGTCCGAAATACGACATGCTATCATGTCGGTAAGAAATCGTACGGCACCCGGTCCCGACAGAATAAGACCAGAACACCTGAAGAACCTTCCGCCAGTACTCATCAACACCCTGGCGAGGCTCTTTACACGTTATCTGTCGGAATGCAAGGTTCCTAAACAGTGGAAGACCAGCAAGACCGTGTTGTTGTATAAAAGGGAGATCCACATGACATCGGCAACTATCGCCCAATCTGCCTACTGTCCGTCATCTACAAGCTCTTTACAAGAGTAATCCTTAATAGGATTGAAAAAGTCTTGGATGAAGGACAGCCATGCGAGCAAGCAGGGTTTCGAAAAGGATTCAGCACGATTGACCACATTCACACTGTTTCGAAACTCATCGAGGTATCACGAGAGTACAAGATGCCGCTCTGTCTCACCTTCATCGACTTAAAGAAGGCTTTCGACTCGGTTGAGACGGAAGCGGTCGTGGAAGCCTTGGACAACCAAGGCGTCCCTACTCAATATATAAAGGTACTTCGAGAGTTGTACAGTAACTTCACGGCCGGAATTTCGCCATTCTACAAGAACATCATCATTGACGTGAAGAGGGGGTCCGACAGGGTGATACAATTTCACCCAAAATATTCACAGCCACCCTCGAGAACGCAATGCGAAAGTTGGAATGGGACGACATGGGAGTGAAGGTTGATGGTCGGCAGCTACACCATTTGCGCTTTGCTGATGACATCGTACTGGTAACACCTAGCATCAGCCAAGCGGAACGAATGCTGACCGAATTCGACGAAACATGTGGATGCATCGGTCTTCAGCTGAATCTACAAAAGACGATGTTCATGCGGAACGGATGGGTCTCGGATGCCCCATTCACGCTCAACGGAACGAACATATCCGAATGCACCAGCTACGTTTATCTGGGTCGGGAACTGAACATGATGAACGACCTGACCCCGAGCTGGGCAGGAGGAGACGAGCGGCGGGGAGCGTACAAGAGCATCGAGGATGTAGTGAAGAAGACCAGGAACACCCGGCTCCGTGCTCACCTCTTCAACACCACCGTACTTCCTGCTTTGACTTATGCTTCGGAAACCTGGGCATTTCGCAAGCAGGAAGAAAACGCGGTGAGCGTCATTGAACGCGCAATTGAGAGAGTGATGCTAGGAGTATCCCGTTTCACGCAAGTGAGGGACGGGATTCGAAGTTCCCTCCTACGTCAGCGATCGAAGATTAGAGACGCCGCCGCGTTTGTCAAGGAAAGTAAAATAAGGTGGGCCGGACACGTGATGCGCTTTGATGACAACCGTTGGACCAGAGCCGTGAGCGACTGGGTTCCCCGCGATATTAAGCGCACTACAGGAAGACCGCCGACCCGATGGTCAGATTTCTTCACGAAGTCCTTGAAAGAAAAATATGATGCTCTTCGTGTCCCACGCGAAAGGAGGAACCACTGGGCTACTCTGGCACGCGATCGGGACAAATGGAAGAATTACTGGCGCCCGCTCGACCAGTTCGAAGATCAACGGGAGTCAAGGTGATCAAGGTGATAGCAATCTTTGAACAGCCGAGCAAGATCAAACGTGTAGTTGGTACACGATCCTACCTACCACGGTTCCTCCTTCCGCCTCTCCTCTCTCTAATATTGTCGCTCATTTAGCGATTAAAAATTTAATACAGTAAATAAAACTTTGGAAGTAAATTAATTGATTAGCTAACGGAAACGAAAATAAAATCATGATATATAATAACGAGATTAGTCCGTGGGTGTGCGTTTGTCTGTGTGTCACGAAATTCGAAAAAGGGGGTGCGCCGGGTCCACCCGGTGTCGGATTGGTGCGCTGGGGTCAGATAGCTATAAAATGGGTTGCTACGGGTCCTGCGGCGTCAGATTGCTGCGCCGGCGCCAGATACCTATAGAAGGGGGTGCGACGGCTCCACCGGCGTCAGATTGGTGCGCCGGCGCCAGATTGCTATAATACGCGACGGATCCACCGGCGTCGATGGACCCGGTCATTGGTGCGCAATTACTTAGTGTGCATGACGCAAAAGATAAATGGTTGCAGCCGTTTCATAGCCGTGACCACTGGGCGCTTTGCCCTTCACCTTTATGACTCCCCCGCGTGCCTATTTCCTTCTTTGTTCGCCTCAAGTTGGTGGCATGCCGTTCTCAGAAAGTGGAAACACGCATGCAAACGGATGCTTAAATAGTAGCAAGATGTTTATGTGATCTGACATGGAACGTTATCTTTATCAGCAGGATGATGTCTTTCACGTCATTTTCTGTTAAAACATCATTCTGTGATAACTATTGGGAGAAATCAGGAGGTATACCCATACTACGAGTAATGCTTTCAAATTGTATCTATATTATTCAGGCATCGAAGGAGTGTTTGTAGCTGATGGTCGATTATTCTCCAAATGTAGAATTGACGCGTTTAGAAGGAAAACTCCATAATTTTTCGCATTAATTTATAATAATAAGAAAAGAAGGAAAGAAGGACGTTTTCAAAAAAAAACACAAATCTAATTTTACAGAAAACACTACTACTATTAATTTTCATTGATCAGTCAAGGGGAGCGAAGCTAAAACCACCGAAAGTCTGAAGTCCGGTTTTAGCTGGACATTCAGACTGGTAGTGTAATAAGCAGATAAGTAAAATAAGTGCAGATGCATAAAAATAAAATTACAGCATCTAAATGGAATTTGAAGGTGATTTTAGCGATGGACGTTGACCCTGATTGCGAATGTATCCAGGAGTGGTGCAGATTTTCGCAGGTTAAAGCGAACATTACTTGATGCCAAAAAAACTAGAAATGCAAATAAGGGTGCATTTTGTAGAAGATCTATAAAATAGTTAAATAGTCGTCGTCGGAGTGGCTGTAGTTTTTTAGTTACTTGAGAAAATGTGAAAAAGTAGAACAAAATTCGAGATGCGAAATCTCCTCTCTTATAATGCATCCCAAAGTGATTAATTTTCTACAAATTATGAGGTAGTCTATCAGTTTTTTTAGATTAATTTGAATTAAATTTAATTTTTAATTTTAATAAAATTTTTATCTCTGTAGATGTTCCGGTTACCTTAAGAGCTAGTTGGAAAAATTCAAAAATGTGGAAAAATTTACTAATTTTCCATCTACTTTCCAATTAAACATAAGAAAGCTAAAAAGCAACACATTTCGCATAAATACGATAAAAACTCATTCTCTACAGCCCAATTTGTGCAGTTTACTTTGGACTAACTCCTCCCTCCAACATTATTTTCAGCCATAGATGTCTTTTTGAATAGTGACCACCAAGTTCCTTTTCTGAGTGGTGATAATATGAAACGTCATCATCGTATGTTGAAAAATACGCTCAGTTAACATTCTCATGCTGAATGCAAAAATCTGAATTCTGTCAGGGATTGATCCTTGACTGTTTCAATGAAAAAGGCGCTACCTCCTACCACCCTGCGCTAATGAACAGCAATGATGGCTGATTATTCTGCTTATCGCACCCAATTTTTGTTGTCCTAATATGAGTTCAATTTACAATGGGACCCCTTTCTTTCCCCCTTTTCTCTACTCTTCGAATCTCAAGCATCTTGTACCGCTCATAAAGGAAAGAGCTACTTAGTTATTTGTAATGTACGTGAAACAAGAGCCAATATTGTTAACAGTATTTTCATAAAGTGTCAGCGTCATCGTCTGTTTGCTCTGAAAGTCAGGACATCTGTAACGTGTCCTTTCAAAGAAGTTATTCAGTACATGTTAGGTGTTAATTATCCCGTGGGAGATTACATAAAGGATAAAGGATAAAGTGTCTGCCGTTAATCAATCCGCTTGGGATGCGCCTCCACGTTCACTTCAATTCAGAATCGTTTGAGGTTTACGAACGTATAACTGACCTATAAAATGACTTGTGGTGGCTAGCCGATGGGTCAAATCAGTGTTTTTATCCTCTCAGACAAGTCTCGTACCAATTTATCGACCCCGGAGGGCTTGGTGAGCACTAGGGCGGATTCGAACCTCCGATCGATCGTGCAGGAAGCGGAACCTCAAACCGCTAAACTACCCTCGCCGGCAGAGATTACATACCAAGCTAAATGCAAAAACTTCAAATCGCGTTGTTTACTTCGGCAGTCGCCGTGATGTTTGCAACATTACAGTCAGGTCAAAGCGAATTGAAAGATGGCGCAATTGTTTAAGCAATTCCACCGCGCTTGAAGTGACGCGATGGAGCTGCCGGCTGCAACCAAGGCGATTCCCTCCCTATCCTTCAACCGAATTGCAAAGATGAGTTAAGGTCCCACGTCGATAATAGCCGTTAACTCCATTGTGCCACTTTGAGTGCAGCTACCTGCGCAGTAGCGCGGGTTCCGATAGAATGGTGAGAGCTATGCTGTAAGTAGCGTTTTCATGTCATTGTGATATTACGAGGGAGTTCCGAGGGAAATCGCTGCATTCGAGTTTTCCATGCCATGCAGATTTTTTTTATCCAAACAGAAAAAAGTCGTCCTCTTTTGTGAATTTACATCTCTAGACATTGGGATCTCCGCATCAAAAATCGAATCACTTCTTTTTTTAAGCACAGAAAACGTTCTGCAAAGAAACGCAGAACAGCACCTAACAAACTTGTTTATTGATTTTGAAAGCGTCTTAGAAAATTTATTTATTACGATTTTATTTTCCACAGGGAAAAATTTTCGTTTAGGATGAATTGCGAAGCTTTGAAGACCAAATATGTAAGGAACCTGCCTAACGATCACTGAAGGTGGTACTTTTGGATTCTCCATTTCTAACAATCCAGTACAACACCTCAACAACATATCAATACCTCTTGCCAGCCATCGGTTTTGATCCTGTAGCAGTGAAAAGTTGAAGGGTGATGAAAATTTCCAAAATTTATGTATTAGTTTGTGTTAGGTCGTTTTGTCCTCTTGTTTTTTTCATTTTTTCTCTGGTCAATTTTAATCACTTTTAACGTTTACTGCTTTACTTTTTAACTTTTAGTTTTTGTGCGCGGCATGGTTGTGTATGAATCGGAAAGGCTTTGCAAACTCCCACAACCTGTAAGATATAAAATTTGAAGTGACATTATCTTCCTGCCAGGAAAAAAAGGCACTTTCCCAAAAAAAAAACTTATTTTTATGTTGTAAAATCGAGATCGCCATGAGATATGAAGTGTAATCTTACGTCCTTAGTAGCGGAGGACCGATTGACGCATGAACTGGCCCCTTTCATATAAAGAAATTTTGTCTCTTCGCTGTGCCTTGGAATGAGGTTAACCCTTTGTTAGCCATTGTAATGGGGCTCACTTGTCAGGAATTCTTTTCCAACGCTTTACCAAAAGACATCACGTGTCCGGTCTCTCTTTGTTTTTCTTGGTGAAACTGAGTTGACCACGCCTTTCCAAAGTTATAAAGAAAATGTATTTATATAAAATATTATAAATGTTATAAAGATATCTTGATAGGGAATCATGAGGTTGTAGTTTTAGCACTTTTTGCGCTGGTTTTGATTCCCTCAAATAATTGAGATGGGGTAGTAGTGGACAAAAGGCAACATTTTCTGTAATCTCTGCTTTCTGGATTCAATCGATGTGTTAAAGCTGCTCTGAAGTTCGTGTTGTGTATGCAGAAAACTGAATGGATCATGGAAAACATTGAATGAAAGTCAAAAGCATGAAATACTTTTCAAAAAAACGCGGTGAGAGACAAAGTGACGATGTGAACACGAAAACTCCATGAAATGGATGGAAGACGTCGAGAGCGAGATGAAAAACAATAACGGAGAGAACTCTACTGATTTAAATGATTAAAATTAATCATTTAAATCAGTAGATTAACAAAATCTCATCTCCTTTTTTGTGTTTCGCGAGTGGGGTGATCTTCCTGCTACGCACTGTGATGAAATGGTTTCATTTAAGAAAACATCACCTGTCCGGCACATTTATCTTTGCTTTTATCGGAGAACGTCAGCTGGTCTCTGGGCTCGGATCGTTTACATAGGACAGAACTAATAATCCTCTTCTTTTAACTACATTAGACAATCTATTCCTGATTTTATCCCTTGGAAAAAAGTTCCATATTGTTAACCGCAGTTGTCCGTGATTATTATCGTCAACGTTCCTAATATATATCCTTCTAAAGGCAAAGTCAAAAAAAGAACAGTGTTGCTAAGGAGGTGAACGCGGAGCCGACGGTTACCGCCGCTCTCAGTGCATTTTAGAAATGTTCTGGAATCATTAATTCAAACGCTGCAAGAACAGTGAAGAAGATAAAATGTTGAAATTTAAAAAAGAAATTCACACGTTTAATATAACACGCATCTAACACAAAAATCAATAGTTAGATGCACCTTTTTTGTCAACGTTACAGAAGAAAGAATAAAGGCAACATGAGAGAGAAGTGTTTTATTTAGATATGGGAAACTTTTGGCGCTCTCCGTATATAGCGCAGCCACGCCATTCTATCACCAAGCTCTTCTCTCGGACTGATAAGAGTACCTATAT
The DNA here is from genome assembly GCF_031761385.1 of Necator americanus. Lineage (NCBI taxonomy): Eukaryota > Metazoa > Nematoda > Chromadorea > Rhabditida > Ancylostomatidae > Necator > Necator americanus. Next base: position 33,030,802 of record NC_087372.1, read on the forward strand.
ATTTTTTTGTTTCTGGCTCTCAAACTTATCCCAGTACATTTCTTTTGTTCAGGAATGCAGAAACTTGCTGTTTTCTTCCTTGCTCTAGTGCTTCTCGGTGAGTTCTAGTCAGGATAGATTTCTGTGGTGCATAGCCAGAACGTTCTCCAGTAGTTGCAGACGTGGAACGACTATAATTCGTAACTGTGAGAATATCCCAACTAATTACAGCTTGCGCCGAACAAAAGTGCAAAGTAAACAAGGACTGTTCTCCAGGATACAAATGCGATGGAGGATCCTGTACTGGTTGGTATTTTCATCTTGTTATTTACATAGATGCGATAGTCGGAGCGGGCACCGACCCCTTCACTTTTGGACTGTTGGCGAAATGACCCTCATCACTTGAACTGGACCCGAAGAGCTAGACCCTCTTCACCTGAGGAGGGTCGGGCTCCTCCCTATCGCACCTATGGTTATCACCTGGCCGAAGAGAGATTTTCACAAATTAGAAGGTATCTAATTCGAATGATTTTCCATCCAGTTAAAAATTTGAAGAGATATTAACAAGTACGAGCAAATTTGAAAACCTCCTCATCTCTTGATTGATAGCGTCTTATTGCGTAAAATACAAAATCCATCGTATCATCTGAAAGTTTTTAAGTCAATATGGAATGCCCAAGGATCTTTCCTGTGAAAGTAAAGGCTGGATGCAAAACCATATCGGTGGCGGATGACAACAATTGTGCAATGATCAAAATTGTTTGCTAGAAGGTGAAAGCTAATAAAACCTTTTTTGTGCATTACGCTTTATTTCAACTATGGGTAGCAAAACGAGATATTTGTAACCTAGCCATATGAGAAAGCATGAAACGAAAAGTAATGTCTAAAATCTAAAACAATAATGTCAGCAAAATCCGCATGTTTCATGGTGTTTTTGTAACAGCGCTTTCTTCCTCTTTTTTTTATGAATAAAGGCGAAAAATTTTATATTTTTTTTTCTAAATGCGTTAGTTCTACATTTAGAGAATATTCACACTTGAGCTTTGAACACTCTTTCGATACCAATGTAATAAAAATACAATTTGAAAGCATTACTCGATGTATGTGTTTTCCTCCTCTTTTCCCCTAAGTTATCACTGAATAGTGTTTAACATAAAACGACGTGAATGACATCATCATACTGATAAAGATAACGTTGCACGTCAGATCATATAAAACAAGAGGGAAAACAGGAGGAAAACACCTACTTTTAGTGATTTCAAATTGTATTTTTTACTATATCAGTATCGAAGGAGTGTTTAAAGCTCAAGTGTGAATATTCTCTAAATGTAAAACTTACGCGTAAACTTGTAGATCTTTCGCCTTCATCCATGATGAAAAAGAGCAAGAAACCGTTGTTAGAAAAACACGAATCTAAAAAATTTCACAGAAATGCCACTACTATTAATTTTTATTGATCATTAAGGAGGAGCGAAGCGAACACCACACAAAGTCTGAAGTCCGGCTTTAGCCGGACGTTCAGGTTGGGTATATAAATGAGTTACTGACTTAATCGGCAGACTGATGTCACCGAAAGCTTGCACGAAATAGATCCATTCGTCGCTGTTTCATATCATGCGAAACCTTGCGTCTTGCCTGAACTGCCTATCCACTCCGAGCATCCTTAGGTCCTCTATCACCACCTCAGTCCAAAACTTCCACTTTCGGCCACGTGGCCTCTTCCAGCTTGAATCCGACACACTCACTCCTTGAACAAGGCGATCTGCTGGTCTCCTTATTACATGACCAGAAAAGCGAAGACGCTTTTCTGTAGCCACTTTCGATGGTGGTGCAAGATGTTGATATCTTCCACTTGTTATCCGCCGGTACATCACATCGCCTACCGCATAAAGCCCTTCATTGTGGCATAAGCGGATGGTCCACGTAGAATACTTGAAACAATGCCAAGCGGTGTCCGAGTAACCTCAAACTTGGGTAATTAAGCATTTATCATAACAACTAAATACGAAATCAATGCGCCCGTATAGGTAACACAAATGCACCATAAAGTGAAATGCACCGTTAAAGATAAAATTTTCCTACTTTTACACGATACGGAAAAAAACATATAAAAAATGCATATAGAAAACAGAAAGAAACAGAAAAATCAGAAACAAATAAATGAACATTGAAATCGACATTTGTGCGTTTCTTATATACAAGCGCATGTTGGTACTTCCACAATCTGCGCTACAATCTCTAAGAAAGCATCCTAATAATGACAACATAAATACATTACAGAATATCGATCGATGCTATCATCACATTCATAACAATGCACTTTTAAGGCACCTTCCTTATTTCCCATCACGTCCGTGATACTCCGCTGCACCGGAAGTTGATGGTCCATAGTAATCTTCGAACATCTCGAGTTCCTCGCGGAGTTCGTCGTATTCCCGATAGTATTCTCTCATACGCTTTGGCAAGATGCATAAGGCCGCGTGATGGTCGTCGGAGTGGCAGTAGTTGCACCGTTTCCTTGGTCTTTTGCACCTGTCGGAACCATATCAGGTATCCAGGCAAAAACGACAGCGAATTTTGTTCATCCGCACTTCAACGCTAGGCACAGTAGGACAGCAATCACTGTAATGCATTCCTTTTGCGAGGAATGCACTTCTCATGTAGCGTTCTTGCTCCCTCATGAAGTTCGCATGGCATAACTTCCTCTCCGGGATTTCCTTTCCGTGGTGTATCTGGATTTTAATTTCTGTTATTCTGGCTTCTATCTCCTTTCTTCTTTGGGCACCGGGATAAATTGTTTGAGAGACGTTTGTTTCACTGGATCCTCTTCTGGAATATGCATCACTTGCTTCTATGGATTCCTTCCATGAACTTTCGTATGATGCACCTCCGTCAACGGTGTCTTCCCGTATGTTTGTCCCAGCGGCGTGTTCATCGACTTCATCCAGCGTATCTTCTTGCAAGTTCGCCTCAGGCTCCCCTGACTCCAATGCACCTATGACGTCGTCTTCCTCCACCAATTCCCACTGTGGTTCATTGCAGTCGTTTTCATCGGAAGGTGATGGGTCCTTCCTGTTTTTTCCATCGTAGTCTTCCTCCTCTTCACGGACGGCTTGCTTTTGCTCCACTAGTTCCTTGATGAGACCCCTAACTGATTTCTTGAGGATCTCAAGACTCTCCACCGCGCACTTGATGACGTCATCCTGCTTACTTAGTTGTTCCTGCAGTTCTATGCACCTTTCGCCGACATATTGTCGAAGTCGACTTTCGTTCTCCATTTGAAGTTCTGCTTCCCTTATTTCGGCGTCCATTTGCAGTTTGAGATTATCGACGAAGTCGAGCTCCTTCCTTACAAAGTCCATTATGAACTTTGGATCCATTAGCACTCCTTCTTCTTCTCTTTGGTAGAGCTCCTCTTGAGATCTTAATGATGCTTCTTCAGCGCGAATAAGAAGCATATACAAGTCGTACGTCATCGCTAGTCCTTCGCCAGCATTACGAATCCTTTCCATGACGTTGCACGCTTCCAGCCGCATAATTTCAATGCGAGACTTGTACAACGTCGCTTCCATTCTGGCAAATTAATCTGGCCTGCTCCCCCGAAGGTCCGCATATTCCTTCCCAATGTTGTTCGAGCGGGTAATCTTGATACCGATCTTCAGGAAATCCCTTATCCTTTTCTGAATCTCCTTTTCCGAAGGGAACGTAGGCGCCAACCTGACACAGGATCGCTTATACCGCACCTCCTCTATCAACTTCCTCCCTTCGCTGCATCGACGTTTAAGCTTCTGTTCATACTCCACTTGTCGTCTTCTGATGTTCTCTTCATACTGCTCTTGCGGATCCATTGCACTAAAATCATATACTGCACTTTCGAGTGATGCATAATCCAAAACAATTGTTAAAGAGGCTTCTCAGTTGTTTTTCTTTCTTCTTCCCGAAAAGAGTGTGACAAATATGAGTGAAAATAAAAACGATCATGCCCTTGAGTATTCTGCATGCACATGCCACAGTTTTAGCCAAAAAATTGAGGCAGAATCTAAGTAGCCGACCACATGCTGTTGTTAAGTAGAGGTAAGTAAGGAGTAGTGCGCCAGCTACTGCAGCTACGGTTACAATGATCGTTTTATACTACTGCATGTAGACATCAAATATGTGACCGATATCTGGTCACTGAAAATCGAACGTGCGACTGTGACTTGACATCATATAATCTCGGAGTCCTCGTTGCAGGTTGTGGACATACTTCAAGATACCAGTGATTTCGAAGTATTTAATGCGCAATCCACATTTCACTGAACATTGAACTTGAATCCGGGCTGCATTGAAAATTGAGTTTAGATATTTCTCCCGAAGTGGAACATGAGACTGTGAAGCTGTCACTGCCGCATTCAATTTCTGCAGAGACGATGTTGAACGACGAAGTGCATTCTATCTTTGCTGTGGCTCCTTTGCTGCAGTGGTAGTACCCTGTTAGCTGTGCATTTTCAACTGTGCATGTATCGTCCGTCATTTCGATCATAGTTTCATCAAAGACATCTTTGATGTTCAGGATAATCTCACCAGAAACGTCTTGATCAACTTTGGCAATGATTGCGTGCCTTGGATGATATATTAGTCGCACCTGTTGCCGTGTTAGTGGAAGCAAGTTGTCAATATCGTGGAAGCTGGCCGCAATGTCATCGTCCCTACATGTACATCTTACTAGAGATTCGGCTGGTGTGCATTCGCAACGATCGTACAAACTGCACCGGAGCAATTTAGCATCGTCGCAAGATGAGCACTGGAGGACCGACTGTTTATTACTGTCCCATATTGCTGTATGGTTTTTTTGACGTAATGAATGTTTGCTTCAGAGCTGGAAGTGGCGGTATTGAGAGGACGCTCAGTGGCATTTCCATATTTTGGATTCTGGTTGGTACATTTGGACGGCGAGCGAGTACATAGACTTGATTTGTTGTTTCCTTAATGTTGTGAACCTTCAGGCGAAGTTTCACTTCTTCCTTCCACCTGATGCATCTGAAGATTTTGTAGATGTTTTCATCTTTCGGTACGGAAACGAATGGTTGTTGCCAAAATTCCGTGCTCCCTTCAGGCAGTTGACCTTTCAGATTATGGGCTTTGGCGATGTGCTGGACGACAGCACTTTTTTGCAACGTATGGGAATCTTTCGCCATAGAACAGTGCGGGTTATATAGCTCGTACGTTCCCAATCCGTAAACACGAACGCCTGATTGCGTTTAGGGCCAACACGTACCAACAGCAATCAGACTCGTATACGCGGTCCCGTTATGCATATAAAGACGACTTTACCCGTAAATCTTGTCATGCATTGGGTGAGAAGATGGGTAAGCGAGTAATTGAGTAAATAAATAATACGAATATTTGCATCATATTCGTGACGCATAAACGAGTGACCAAAGCAAAGAGCAACCTTTCCGCAATTCTCAATTCATCAATTTCTATAAATTTCTATAAGTAGTATAAGTATATAGTTTCTGTAAGGTCAAAAAATTCCAAACTACAACTCTTTCCTTGTTGCTTACAAATAATAATAAACATATTTCGTTACAGCACTAATCTTTCCACATATTTGAAATGTTGTGTCTTAGATGTGACGAAAAACACTATGCAATTAAAAAATTTGATTTTTATGATGAAATTAGTGAACAGTATCAGACACATCTGCAGTTACTTTTTCTTCTTGTATTGAGAGCGGTTTCATCGAGAGAAATTTCGCTAATTGTTGCAATTCGAACTTGGCTTCGCCTTGTATGTAGCACTGAAATCAAAAAGAACTAAACTACCGAGAAAGTTCGCACGAAAAAAAGATATATAGGATTTTAAAGAGAGCCACAGCTATCGAATCATTGAACAAGGTCATGAAATCAGCTGATGTGGTTCACGATCAACAAATTAACTTGAACAATAAATTAGAAATGGTTGGTTCATCTTTAAACTTGGCCCATACGGATCACTGATCACTCAAAGTGTCGTTTATCTTGCTATAGTATGGCTATGTTACACTTCGGTATTGATTGAAAACGATCGGCCTTCTAATGCAGCACACCATGAAATTGACGATGTTGAGATCTCTGCAGTGAAATACAGGGTTAGGGGTGTGGATTACAGATGTGATCGCCATCAGGCGCATTTCCTTCTAATCGTCCTGAAAAACGGCCCTCGAGTTCGAATTTTCCCGCGAGACACCTTGCAATGCACCATCCTTGGACAACCGGCGGATCGACGAGGGAGCGAACAATAGTCAATAAGATTTCCCCAATGTCCCATTCAAGTGAAACCAATGGATGTATTGTTGAGAGAATGGAACTGTGTATAAGGACGGCGTTATAAGGTACTTTGTCAGAAAAAATGCACAAAAATATCGTATCCAACGCCCTTTTTTTTGGGACAATTAGAGGTGATTGAGCACTCGTAATCTAAATCTCTAGCCCTATCTCTACCTGACGAGATTCCAACATCGCTGATTTCCAAGGAGTTTGCGTTCATGCATTACTCCTGCCGATGATCCTTTAAGTCCCTACCTTCGGATTACCTAAGGGAAAACGACCGATAGTCTCCCTGTTCCTCAGATCAATGCCATATTCCAGCTGTGACCAAATTTTTGACTGGTAATGATAAAAAAATAGGAGAGTGGTCGGTTTTCTTCCCTATTATTCTTTTCAACCACCATAAATCACTATCACCTCTGTTTCCCAAAGCATCTGAATAAGTATATCCAAATCTGTATTATCCAGTTGTACTCCTTTTTGCATAACTGGAGAAAATCGAAAGAATGGTACATTTAAAGAATGGCACCACTCTCTCGAATATCGTACAGGTTGTCCACTAGACGATGTGCACTGTAAAATTATTGTATAATGAGGTTTGCAGGTAGAGAATTCTTTTTCTCGATGCGGTTTACACCAACCTCTCTAACTAGTATTTGAAGCATATTTTTCGCATTATTCACCACAGTCATAAAACCACGCGCAATTTCAAGGGGATTTTTCTTGTTCTGAATAATACTTATTAAAATGGGTTGAGGGGCAAAACGAATCAATTATAGCACATGTCTTGATTGATAACCGCTTACCGAGATAATATTGAAGTTTAGGTCAATTCCATTTGTGTTCTCAGCTGGGCTTGAACCTGTTCCAACAGAAATGACACATGCCATGCAAGGATCTAGTCCTACAGACTGAAATCCCCATTCAGATCTTTATAAAAGCATTCTGTGTCTTGCTTTTTCGCTTAATCTCTTACGAGCTCTTTGCATTCCGTACCTTCACTGGTGAATACTCTTTTTCAAGACGAGTAGTTTGCAAGAAATCTGCGATGAGAGCTTGAGTGGGATTGTTAGCAACGAGTCCACCATCAGAAAGTCCATTGTATGAATCAAAGTAAAACGGTGCAGCACTAGAAAATTTGCGGACATAATTCATATTACGAATCCACAATATGTAGCGACTGACCACGTACAACGAGCTGCTTTCCAGATCAATATTTTCTCAGGATCAAGGTAGTCCAGCTGCTCTCTTAATGACTCAGGGATTTTCGGCGCAAAGGAACGGAACAGAACAAGATTTGCTGGTGATCTTCTAGTGTCAGCAACGACCACTAATACCCTAAAAGTTCGTTTTCTGCTCGTACGGAATTTGCGAAGAAAATATACCAACATGGTTTTTGAATGTATAGGTTCTCGAAATTGCAAAAGCCTAGAAAAAAATGTAATAGCAGCTTACTTGGGACCATTTTTTGGAAAACTCCCCATATGGTTATTTCCGAACAGTACCTTTGCTGCATCTTCCACTCCTTTAGAATTATGTTTAGGAACTTTTACCTGTAACAGAGAATTTCTTATATGCCATTTATTCATCTCTAATTATTTTTCCCCAGGTTCACCTTATTTCCACAAAACACTCGGAACCTGTAATCCAGAAAGAAACGTTTTGCTTCCTGGAGCGTCTTTCCTGGAATGGTTTTTTGAACTTTACATATGAAATGTCCTTCTATTTTGTGAATTTTTATAGTATCAATGTCAATGCTACCGTGGCAAAGCATTAACGCAGTGGTCCCTCCAGAGCTAGTTCCTGCTATCCAATCAATTCGTGACATCAAGTTTCCACCCAATTCATTCTCCAAGAATAACAATATCTGAGAATAAGAATAAGAATAAGAATGTAAAAAACGGTCTATATTTTGAGGAGGCTTCCCGAAGCGAGGAATAGAACGTATCATTTTTACCTGTGTCAACACCAATGCCTTAACACCGCCTCCATCTAATGCTAACAAAACTTTTCCATTTTCTTTCCAATCCGTTCTCTTCTCTATTAAATCGTCATTCCATTTCGTGAACTCATCTGTAACGATTTTGTTTCTCGTAGCAATATGTAAGGAACTTAAAGATACTTAAAGATTCGCCTAACATTCTGTTCTTTTTACACCTTTCCGGAGTGATTCCAAATCCTGTTTCACTCTGAAATTTAACGTAATTAGAAGTATGCCATCAAATTGTCTTTGATCATGAAACTACAACCACTTATATATTTACAAGCTTTTAGCTCACTTTTGATCTGTTGCTAAATCTTCAGCAGTGAGACCTGCGTTGTTCTTAACTTCCCAGATCCGAACGGGTGATGATAGTACTATTAGCATACGACAAATGAAGGCATGATCATTCTGCAGCAAAAAACCGTTTCTTGTAGCTGGATTGAATCAATTAACAATCTAGCCTTATAAGTCAGATGAGGAAGAAAAGAATTTATTCGCTACGTTCTTACCGGTCGCTAACAACGCGCGACAAGCAAACTGGCTTGCGAATTGGCCCGTCTGCGATTGACGAGATATTCATCGTTAGAACAGCGAAGGAAATCTGCAACGGTGTTCGAAGCCAATGCAGTTGGCTTTCTGGAATTCGAAGTTGCTTTCGACTCTCCTAATCGGAGCCGCCTTCTCAACGTGCTTCGCACCGATGGAGTAGCAGGAAAGTTTGTTCTGACTTGATTACGTGAATCGACGAACAACCGCTGCGGTTCGAACACCAGCCAAATGCACAACACCGTTTGATATGGTGGCTGGAGTAAGAGAAGGGGAAGTGGCAGGCCGTTTCTGTTCAATTTCGTCATTGACGACATTATGCGAAGAACAGTAGATCAGTGTCCCTCCGATATCATCCTGGCACCATCAGGATGCCCCTTGACCGGTCTCGAGTATGCCAGCGATGTTGTTATATTCGCATTTCGCATGTGTTGGAGCTGGGTATAGCCTATGGACTACATTTACGACACTAAGCAGATGTGGATCTCTTCGAAAACTTGAAAGAGAATCGGGATGAACGTACAACCTATTGGACTCGTGGAAGAGTTCTGTTATTTGAACTGTGTGCTGAAAAGGATTGACAGCTGTGAGAGAGATATTCAGCAAAGCTGCGCTAGAGCCAATTCAGCATCCAACTCATAAACCAGGTGCGATCGATCCCCGTTGCCAACTAGGTCAAGCTGCTGCTCTTGTACGGATAGGAGATTTGGGTAGTACTGTCTATGGTGATAGAGAAGGTCATGTGCATGCAAATGATTTTGTTTTGAGAGACTTCGAGTTTTTAGAGCTTTGCTACTTTTGGCCAGTGGTGTGCTGCTTTAAACGCATCACCCCACGAATCTGAGGTGGTACGGACTTCAGGTACAGTATTTGTATACGGGATCGTAGATTGCGGAGAGGTGGGTGATTCTGTCCATTTCTTCCTAATTGCCATAAAAAACGGCCCAGAACGCCTGAAGCCGTATCTTCCGGGCCGCTTTTTCACGGGAATTAGGAAGAAATGGACGGAATCACATTCCTCTCCATAATCTACTATCCCTTATAAGAATACTCCACCTGAAGTCCGCACCACCTCAAATTTGTGAACTGTTGGATTAAGGGGAAAGCTTTACTCAGAAGTGGATATGGTGTACCACAGGATGGCATTTCGAAATTATCTTGCACTGTCATCGAAAGTAGCCACGGAAACTCTTTCTGGCTTCTTTGCTTATATACGAAGGAGACCAACAGACCGTCTTGTTCAACGTGTTCTGAGGAAATTGTAGGGTCTAAGCTGGAAATTTTGGAGCGGTGGAGCTATGTTCAAGGGCGATACACCTCGGCAAAGATGCGGAGATTCGCGTCAGACGGTAATATCAGCACGCCGCTTAAATCAGTTGGTTAACCGAGCTTATTACGAGCTCCGAATCACTGACATTGTGGTTATACAGGGAAGGAAAGAGTCCAATAGAAAAGCGAGCATCTTGGTAATGGCTCAAAGGAGGTATCACAAAAAAAACGACACAGAAATTCGTCAGTTGTTTTCTCCTCCTAAACATTTTTTCACCGAAGTTTCGCATTGTGATGCATATATCAGGTTCTCGTTTTACAGCTAGTAAGAAATCAAAAATAATTCTACCAATTTTCCAATCATTGTCAACATTTAAAAACTGTGTTTGCTTACAGTACTACTGCGACCCATTAGGTCATCAAATAAGTCTGTCTTATGTTTTTGTTAACCCCGCATTTCCCAAGTATGTTCTTACATGTTATATTTTAGGAGGAGGGCACCTTTTGGGCTTTCACGACAATCACTGCTCTACATAAGTTTGCACCTTACGTGCTCGTGTATTGTACACAAGTAGCACCAATATCAGATATTCAGTTACTCCAAGAGCCAGCTCTTCCCGCTAGAAATGAGAAATGAGTTATGTATAAAAACATTTTGAGGAGACAGTAGCTGGATCCGGATGTGGAGCTCAAGCCAGTCCCGAAGCCCAATCTTCTACCTGCTTTCTTTTTTGTTGTTTCAGGAGGTGAAGTACTGAAAGGTCGGAATATCACCATGCTATATAATAACTGGCTTATTCTGTCACGTGTGTGTATTGATGTGTGTATGTACGCGTGTGTGTATGTGCGTGTCAGTCACGAAATTCGAAAAAGTGGGTGCGACGGGTCCAGCGGCGTCGAAACGGAGCGCCGGCGTCGTAGTGGTGTAAATTGGGGTGAGGCGGGTCTGACGACGTCCAAGTCCTGTGTCGTGATGTAGAAGTATCGCGCAGTAACTTCGTTTGCAAGTGGCAAAGGGTAGATGGGAGTTTGCAAACGTTTCATAGTCGTATACAATTTCCGCGTTGCCTTTGACCTCTAAGACTCCTCCGTTCTTCAGGAAGTGGAAACACGAATGCGAACTGCTGCTTAAATAATAGTAAACTGTTTACATGTTCTTATGTGGAACGCTATCTTTATCAATACGATGATCGCTTCATTTCATGTGAAACATCATTCTGTGATAACTGTTAGGGGAGACAAGAAGGTAACCTATACTTTGAGTAATGATTTCAAGTGTTGTCTATATTATGTTGGTATCGAAAGAATGATTAAAGGTGAGGTTTTAATGTTCTTCTAATGTAGAACTGAAGCGTTTACAAAGAAAACTATGGAATCTTTAGCCTAAATTTCCTTTAAGAAAAAGAAGGAAACATTGTTCGAAAAACGCAACTCTGATTTTACAGAAAATGCCCCTATTATTAACTTAGTTTCATTAAACGGTGACGGAGAGCGGAGCACCATAAAAAGTTCAGACTGCTATAATAACGGGACTGCATGCGCACAAATGCCCGCCCACATACACCTAATTGACTGTAGTTACCCTCACAATGTTTGCAGAATCCATCTTTCGAAGAGTGTATGTATGCATGATGGCAGCTGCTTAAATAACAGTTAGCAGTTTCCGTGATTTGACGTACCACCCTTATCTTTATCAGAATGATGATGGTGTTCATGTCAGTACACGTTTATACTGTATGATAACCGCAGAGCAGAAAAACTCCAATACTTTGAAATATGTTTTCAATGCGCTGCGCTGTCGAAGGAATACAGATGGAAATCAGATTTGAATATCCTCTTAAGTGATGAGTGTGATGCATTCGGTTAGTTAGCCGGTTAGAGATCCGTTGTAGCCGCACGACAGAAATTTATGGGCAATGCTCCTGCCTGAACGCGAGGCAAGCACTAAAAGTCTAAAGTACAGTTTTGACCGGACGTTCAGACTGGTTTAAAATATTCATTCTAAAACATTGAAACTAACTTTTGCGACAATCGTACTAATGAACTGCCTACAAACACACTCGCAAGTTCATTTTCGGTAGATGTTGATTGTGTAAGGGTCGAAGCTGCACTTTACGGTTGCTTCGTCTGCAGTCAATATTTATAGCGAAAAACATCGCTGGAGTTCATCTTCATTCATTGAACATTTCGGGGCAGCTGCAAGAATTAAGCAGTGTTGTTATTGTACTGGTAGCCTCTGACGAATTTTCTAACAACCGCCATCGCGATGTCCTAGTACAAACAAATTGGGTTTCGGTAATAGTCAGTTTAAAATAATGCAGCAGCGGTCAGATGGACGCATTGAATCTGTTTTTAAACCTCAGGATATCTTACCATTGCAGCAATATGAAGTGCAGTATTTCCATCCTCGTCAACACTTGTGAGATCAAGTTCATTCAAGTAGTGCATCATTATTACTCCTTCGTTTGCCGTTCGAGCGGCATTCATTAAGTCATCACCTCGGCCGATTGTATTATCATCTCTGTCTACCTGAACGAACTGCTGGGTTTTGACAGAATACGCTGGTTTTTATAATTTGCGAACGCAATGATCGCCTTCCTTTTACGTCAACAGTCAAAGTTAGTTTGTGATGATTGTCGAAACTGTAAAATTTCTACTAACTTCTTCTTCGGAGGATCTCTTGCTTCTTCGGCGCCTAAGCGGGTGCGATATAGATCTGGACCTTCGGTGCTCCTTTGTCTTTCCCATTCTGACAGTGACCTGGCTTCCACAGTGAGTAACTAACAAATGAGCTGTACTCTCTAGGAACGTATTAAAAAGACCTAGTACTTATCAAAGCTCCTATCGTAAGGTATCCAGAGCTCGTATCTAATATCATTTATCCAGAAGGATACATACTTTGCAGCGGCCAAATGAGTGGCTAGGTAAACAATTTATTCGGAAGAAGAACAAGTGTATAAATCACAAACTTTGTCAATGTTCCGATCATGCATCAGATATCCTGCTGGTTGTGCAGGATACATATTCAAAGATAATAGTTCGATCAATTCAGGTAGAAACAACATCAGATAATGACTTGCTATGCCATATAACAACGGAATTAGTCTTTCACGTGTGTGTGTGTGTTTGTGTAGAATGAAATTCGAAAAAGGGGGTGCGACGGTTCCAGCTGGGTCGAATTGGTGTTCCGGAGTCGAATTGGTGCTCCGGCGTCGTAGAGCGATAAAAAGGGGTGCGACGGATCCAGTGGTGTAGAATTGGCGCTCCTGCGCCAAATACCTATAAAAGGGGATGCGACGATTCTCACGACGTCAGATAACTATAAAGTGAGGTGCAGCGGTTCCAATTTGTGCGCCATAGCGAAGTAATATCGCACAAAAATTTGTGGGGTTTACGCAAGAGGTAATTGGGACGTTGCCACCGTTTTATGGCCATGGCCACTATTTATATTGCGTTGTACGTCTAAAACTCCTCTGCGTATCTATTTTCTTACACGTTGGAAACATGCCTTCTTTACAAAGTGGAAACACCCATGCAAACGGCCGCTTAAATAGTAGCGAAAAGTTTACATGATCTGAACTGGAACGTTATCTTTATCGCAGGCGCCAGATACTTATAATGTGGGGTGAGACGGGTTTCGCGGCATCGAAGCGGTGCGCAATAGCTTCGTGTACAATACTCTGCATGAACATTGAAAAACCGACGGTGAGTGACGGTGCGGCACCGTCGGCCACCGTCGCTTGCTCCTAACTGCTCATAAAATGGAAACTTCAGGACAGCTTATACATAGTTAGATTCCTCTCTTTGATATCTGTACAAAAATCGACATATTGTTGAGAAAGGAGCAAAATGAAGCCAAATATGCGCCAAAAAGCAATAATTGGAACCTAATATAGCCTAAGGTTATAGTTGAAAAAGTGTTCAGAGACTCAAACTTTCACATGTGGTCAGAACAACAAGAAATTGTTGTAGGCGAGTACTTGGAATTGTTGATTTGTTATTTTTCACTCATTGTGCGTCATTTTTAGTCATTCTAATTGTTGTATAAAATAGCGGTTCGTCCTTACTTTGAACGTTTGTTGCAAGGAAAGAAGTTGTCAAAACAGCCTATAAAATCGCGGTTGAGCACAACTATTCCTGAATTTTGTGAGATTTGTATTGTAAACAGGCATACGAACCCCGCTCGTACACTAGAGTACCACAAAGTTTGAAAACCCACTTCTCGTCTTTTTCTTTTCGTTTCATCTCTTCTTTGCATCTCCGTTAATCACCAGAACAGAGTTCAAATCGAAAGAACCCATGTAGAGCGCTTAAAACAGATAATGTACATTATTTTATAAGGTTTGTTTTCCTCTGAACAGATTTCCTCGCGCTATTATAACACCTTCTTTTCATAACATTCCATAGAAAGGAAGAGTATGAAGTTTTCTACTAAATTTCATGCAACAATTTCAATAATATGCTCTTTGATTTACAAAAAATCGAGTTCGCCACAGCATTTCGAGTTGAATGACATCGTTTCCAAAGCTATTCGAGATTTTTTTTCTATCTGTCTCCGCGGCCCGGCTATTTTCGCACTTCAACCAAGGGTGGCCTATTGCACCATTGGCAGTCACTGCTGTAGCATTGGAAGGAAACATTGTGTGGATGTCTACTCCACATTTTATCCCAAGAAATTCAAATATGTATTCGGAGTGGAAAAAAAAGAACACTTCACTATAATATATGATACCAGTTCGCATCAGTATCAAAATGTTAATATTCAACCCTTCAACCCCTCAACAACGATTTTTTGTAAATCAAGGAGCATATTATTGAAATTGTTGCATGAAATTTAGTAGAAAATTCATACTCTTCCTTTCTATGGAATGTTATGAAAAGAAGGTGTTATAATAGCGCGAGGAAATCTATTCAGAGGAAAACAAACCTTATAAAATAATGTACATTATCTGTTTTAAGCGCTCTGCTTGGGTTCTTTCGATTTGAACTCTGTTCTGATGATTAACGGAGATGCAAAGAAGAGATGAAACGAAAAGAAAAAGACGAGAAGTGGGTTTTCAAACTTTGTGGTACTCTAGTGTACGAGCGGGGTTCGTATGCCTGTTTACAATACAAATCTCACAAAATTCAGGAATAGTTGTGCTCAACCGCGATTTTATAGGCTGTTTTGACAACTTCTTTCCTTGCAACAAACGTTCAAAGTAAGGACGAACCGCTATTTTATACAACAATTAGAATGACTAAAAATGACGCACAATGAGTGAAAAATAACAAATCAACAATTCCAAGTACTCGCCTACAACAATTTCTTGTTGTTCTGACCACATGTGAAAGTTTGAGTCTCTGAACACTTTTTCAACTATAACTTTAGGCTATATTAGGTTCCAATTATTGCTTTTTGGCGCATATTTGGCTTCATTTTGCTCCTTTCTCAACAATATGTCGATTTTTGTACAGATATCAAAGAGAGGAATCTAACTATGTATAAGTTGTCCTGAAGTTTCCATTTTATGAGCAGTTAGGAGCAAGTGACGGTGGCCGACGGCGCCGCACCGTCACTCACCGTCGGTTTTTCAATGTTCATGCAGAGTATTGTACATGTCGCAAAAGGTAAATGGTTGCAGCCGCTTCATACCCATGGCCACTGGGCGCGCTGCTTTTCACCTATATGACACTTCCGCGCGTCTATTTCCTTCTTTGTTCGCCTCAAGTTGGTAGCATGCCTTCCTCTGAAAGTGGAAAATGCATACAAATGGCTGCTTAAATAGTAGCGAAGAGTTTACATGGTCTGACGTAGAACGTTATCTTTATCAGTAGGATGATGTCTTTCCCGTCATTTAGTGCTAAAGCATCATTCTTTGATGAGTCCTGTGAGAAAACAGGAAGAAAACCCATATTTCGAGTAATACTTTCAAATTGTGTCTATATTATATTAGTTTCGAAGGAGTGTTTGAAGTTGAAGTTTGAATATTCCCCATGTGTAGAACTGACGCGTCTAGAAAGAAAACTATGGAATATTTCGCTTTTATTTATAATAAAAAAGAGGAAAAAAGCGTTGTTACAAAAACACCTATCTAAATAATTTCACAGAAATGCCACTACTATTAGTTTCATTGATCATTGAAGAGGAGAGAAGCGAACGCCACAGAAAGTCTGAACTCCGGGCTTAGCTGGTCGTTCAGGCTAGCATATATAATATTAAACATATACTCAACATATTGTGGAACATTGTCGTTCTTGAAACATGTGGATTTTGCTGACATTATTGTTTTAGATTTTAGACATTACTTTTCGTTTCATCCTTTCAAATATGGCTAGGTGGCAAATATCTCGTTCTGCTACCCATAGTTGAAATAAAACGTAATGCACAAAAAAGGTTTTATTAGCTTTCACCTTCTAGCAAACAATTTTGATCTTTGAACAATTGTTCTCATCCGCCACCAGTTGGACTTTGCATCCATCCTTTACTTCCGGAGAATCGACCGTTGGGCAGTGCGGATTGACTTAACAACATTCAGATGATACATTGGCTTTTGCATTTTACGCAAAAGAAGACGAGTAGGTTTTCAAATTTGCTTGTACTTGTTAAGATGCCTTCAAATTATTAACTGGATGGAAAATCATTCGAATTAGATACCATAAGCTTCTAATTTGTGAAAATCTCTCTTCGACTAGGTGATACAGGTAACCATAGGTGCGATAGGGAGGAGCCCGACCCTCCTCAGGTGAAGAGGGTCTAGCTCTTCGGGTCTAGTTCAAGTGATGAGGATCATTTCGCCAACCGTACAAAAGTGAAGGGGTTCCCTTAGCCTACAGTCCAGAAGCGAAGGGGTCGGGTCCCGCTCCGACTATCGCATCTATGTACATAACAAGATGAAAATACCAACAAGCACAGGATCCTTCGACGCATTTGTCTCCTGGAGAACAGTCCTTGTCTACTTTGCACTTTTGTTCGGCGCAAGCTGTAATTAGTTGGGATATTCTCACAGCTACGAATTATAGTCGTTCCACGTCTGCAACTACTGGAGAACGTTCTGGCTATGCACCACAGAAATCTATCCTGACTAGAACTCACCGAGAAGCACTAGAGCAAGGAAGAAAACAGCAAGTTTCTGCATTCCTGAACAAAAGAAATGTACTGGGATAAGCTTGAAAGCCAGAAAGAAATATATAGATGCTCTTATCAGTCCGTGAGAAGAGCTTGGTGATAGAATGGCGTGGCTGCGCTATATACGGAGAGCGCCAAAAGTTTCCCATATCTAAATAAAACACTTCTCTCTCATGTTGCCTTTATTCTTTCTTCTGTAACGTTGACAAAAAACGGTGCATCTAACTATTGATTTTTGTTTTAGATGCGTGTTATATTAAACGTGTGAATTTCTTTTTTAAATTTCAACATTTTATCTTCTTCATTGTTCTTGCAGCTTTGAATTAATGATTCCAGAACAATTCTGAAATGCATTGAGAGCGGCGGTAACCGTCGGCTCCGCGTTCACCTCCTTAGCAACACTGTTCTTTTTTTTTGACTTTGCCTTTAGAAGGATATATATTAGGAACGTTGACGATAATAATCACGGACAACTGCTGTTAACAATATGGAACTTTTTTTCCAAGGGATAAAATCAGGAATAGATTGTCTAATGTAGTTAAAAGAAGAGGATTATTAGTTCTGTCCTATGTAAACGATCCGACCCCAGAGACCAGCTGACGTTCTCCGATAAAAGCAAAGATAAATGTGCCGGACAGGTGATGTTTTCTTAAATGAAACCATTTCATCACAGTGCGTAGCAGGAAGATCATCTCACTCGCGAAGCACAAAAAGGAGATGAGATTTTATTATTCACAAGAGATCAGTGGGAGCGTTAATAGATCTCCTGTTCCTGAGAAATGGTGTCTGAGAACCTAGGATTACATTTTTGTTTGATACCTGCTCAGATTTTGCAGCATAAAAATAAGTTTTTCTGGGGTAATCATTTAAATCAGTAGAGTTCTCTCCGTTATTGTTTTTCATCTCGCTCTCGACGTCTTCCATCCATCATTTCTTAGATTTTTCCTGTTCACATCGTCACTTTTTCTCTCACCACGTTTTTTTCAAAATTATTTCATGCTTTTGACTTTCATTCAATGTTTTCCATCCAGTTTTCTGCATACACAACACGAACTTCAGAGCAGCTTCAACACCTCGATTGAAACCAGAAAGCAGAGAGTACAACCTCCTACCGACTGCGCTACTCCGCTCACCCATTCATATAGAAAGGTGTGATCAACATACAATGACTTGAATGTGTACACTCGGAAATGGAAGTTTGTGTTGCTTACGAATAATCAAACTAATCAAACATCTTGTGTACTTTGTCTCCCTTCCATTGATCAAAATTTCACTGGAGATGAGCCTCATCGAAGTTCAACTACATAACGATGCTCTATGAAAGTTCGAGTGCATGATAATGTAGCCTTTGCAGATTAATTTGACATCAAGAAATAGTTGAGGCAGCGTTAGATGCGATGACGAACTGTGTATATCCGAGGAACGTATTATTTATCCAGACACAAGGTAAGAAACTGCAGTGAAATTATAGTCCGACGCATATTATCGAAAAAGGTTGAATCCTAAGTGATAGCATCAACGAGCACTTGGCAGTGAATAGAGAAATATCTTAAGCGCTTGGAAAGCTTTGGGCTAAAACTTTGGAATGGCATGACTTCACTATCTATACTATGTCTTTACTCGAGACTGAAATCATCGCGAGGAAACGACTGTGAGCGTTCTGTATTTTTACAAGAATTTGAACAACCAGAACGAGTAATTGACGACGACTAGTGAAGATCTCTTGCTCTTCGCATCGCTGCGTTTGCTTCGTTTAAAAGTTATCTTTAGTTAGCCTCAGTTAACTAAAGATTACTTTCAAACGTCAGTGAACTAAACAAAGAAAATGGGATTGCTTTTTAAGAGGACTGCTATACTCTAAATTAGTAACAGCACTTCCATACCTCTAAAGAAGGTGTTTGCGTTGAAATATGAGGTTCTAGTTACATGAAATGTTCCCACGACAGCTTGTGAGGCGTCTGAAGTGGTTTCTAACAACCCTTCTATAGTATAATACTTTGAAACTAGCTTACTAACTTAAAAGTTAAGAATGTGTTCGTGCAAAAGCGAGCAGTTCACGGTCAGCCTTGACTTTTATATGTGATTTTCTATGAAATGTGGTGTTCCACCACTATTATCACATGGAATGTAACCGCGTCTATATACTATTCGTCGCCCGAAGCATTTGGTAGATTCTAGCTATTTCCTAATACTACCATACCATATAATAACAAGTTCGGTTTGTCACGTGTGTGTGGCTGTGTTCATGGGAAAAATAGGAGATGGGCAACCCAGAGAGGAATAAAACTGGGTGACTCTTAAAAAGTCGCACTTAGTGCGCCGTCGACAGAAAACGACAAAATGATATGAGACGTGTTGCAGAGAATCGAACTGGCGTGCTGCGGTGCTGTAGTAGCTCGCTATAACACGTTGTAGGTTTGGCAAAGAAAACCGGCAATGAAAGGTTGTGAACCAGGACCTGGATGTGTTCCATTTCACCTCTGTGCCCTCCTCCGCATACCTGTCCTTACACTTCTGCCTCAGTTTGGTGATATTTTTTTCCCCCGGAAATTGGGAACGAAAGGCTGCTTAGATAGTGGCTAATGGTTTTTGACGTGAAGTAGAACCTTATTTGTATCAGTACGATAATGACGTTCACGTCACCCATCTTATGTTAGCAAGACATTCTGTGCTTTCGGAGAGAAAAAGGGAAACTTCGAATAATGTTTTCAAATTGTGACGGTATCAAAGAGCATAGGAGTGAAATCAAGTTTTGAATATTCTTCGAGTGTAATACTTACAGTGTAATACGTATTTACGAAGAGAGCAGCGAAATCTTCAGTCAATTTTTAAATTTTTTCAGGACAAGAAAAACGAAAAAAGCTGAAAAAAAGTACATAAAAGATGCAAAACATCAGGGAAACATACAATTTCATTCTCACAGAATTTGCCACTAATTTTGATTTTTATTGGTCAGTGAAGTGAAGCGAGCACCGAAAAGTCAGTGATTAATAAAGAAGTCTGTACCCCGGCTTGAGGTAGACGTTCAGGTTGGTAATATCTACGCCATCGCTGTACTGCTTTGTCAACAATTATGATGTCCAATGAGGGGATTAATAGATGAGCAATACAAATATGGGACTTGAAGGCATCATCCCATGAATCCGAGGTGGTACGGGTTCCAAGTGGAGTATTCGTATACGGGATGGGAGACTATGGAGAGGGAGGTGATTCCGTACATTTCTTCCTAATTGCCGTAAAAAACGGCCCGGAAGATACGGCTTCGAGCAGCTCCGGCGCGCATTTTCCACAACGAGTCCGATTGTAGCGCGCCAGCTGTGCGCACACGCCGCATCTTCCGGGCCGTTTTTTACGCCAATTAGCAAGAACTGGACGGAATCACCCACCTCTCCATAATCTACGACCCCGTATACGAATACTCCACCTGAAATCCGTACCACCTCAGATTCGTGGGGTGATGCCTTTAAGTCTTTTTCAGTCTAACAATGATATTAGCGCACTTCAACGTTAGCAACCGCTCACATCAACCCTTTTGTCCAAACGCAACGAAGAACATAAGCCTTCAGCTCGGGTGTAAATACGTTGTCTGTTTACTCAGAATGGACTTCGTATGATAGTATGCTCATTTCTATTGCTGTCCGATGAATGGCAGGCAAACAGGCAAATATCTCGCCAGTAAATGCGCAGGAAGTGGGTTTGGAGTGTACTCTAAGGATAGACCCCGAAAACGCCTCTCACCAACAGTGTCAAACAAAATGGGGAATATTAATTGCTTGCAATGCTAATTGCCTTTCGAGGTCGACTCATTATTCCGAATGGCATCAACTGGTGATTTGGACGGATTGGTGGATGCATACCTAAAGCAGGAAAACTTACGCCGTTTAGATCAACACGGAAACAACATACTTCATCATGCTGCGAAGGTTTGTAACTATCATCAAAGTGCCTAGTTCTAGAACTTTTAAACTGAACGATGAAATGAGCGATAAGTAAGTACATAAGAGCCCCACCTATGGGTACCTTGGGGTTTGATTCAGAAGCAATGGTTCACTGTCAAGGTTAAAGGCAGCATACCACGAATCTGAGGTGGTACGGATTTCAGGTGGAGTATTTGTATACGGGATAGTAGATTATGGAGAGAGGTGTGGTTCCATCCATTTCTTCCTAATTGCCGTAAAAAAACGGCCCGGAAGATGCTGAGTCGCACAGGCTGGCGCGCTCCAATCGAACTCCCTGTAGAAAATAGGGCGCCGGTCGCTCGAAGCCGTATCTTCCGGGACGGAATCACCCTCCTCTCCATAATCCACAACCCCGTACACGAATACTCCACTGGAAACCCGTACCACTCCAGATTCGTGGGGTGATGCCTTTAAACAATCAGTAACATTCTTCCTCAGAATGCAATTACAAAATCATATATTTTCAAAATAATAAACCTTCATTCTGTACTTGCGCGGGAAACCTTTTCAAACAATTGCGGAATCCCTAAGCGCTCTAACGTCAGTTTCTGGTAGTCTACAGCACATCAATTGTGGCAAAATAAAGCTAAATTGCGATCCGATTGCGAGAAATTCAGAAATTTCAGAGGAAACAGAGTGAGGATAGTTCTTCTTTTTAAACTCTTTAACTTTAACTTTAACTCTTTAACTCTTTTATCTACTCTTTAGTTATAAACACAAGAAGTAGAGTTGTTTGTATGGTTTGTGCTTTAAAGAATGACAAAAGAGAAATGGCTCGAGGAATAATTGCCTTCACGGTCAAATACGCTTTGTGGGGTTGGAAGAATAATGCCGGCCAAACTCCGATCGATGTCGCGTCTCCTAGGTAAATGAGTTCAAATCTCATTTTTGATAAGTTAACTCAGGATCAAATCGATATTATTATAAGCTCACATATACTCATTTTGTAGAACAAGAATATGTGTTCTGATAAGAGTCATGGTGCGTTCAATTAGGTGCAGATAATCTTGAAATGAAAGTTTTATAATGGATAGAATTGCAAGAGTATAAGAGTAGGAATTTTAATAAATCTCCTTTTCGCTTCTACATTTAAACGGAGGGAAGAATAGATGTCAAAATGTGAACAGGGTAGATGAGAAGAATTCAGTCCCTAGGCTTTTCAGTTGTAGCTATTGTATTTGTAACTAGTCTAAGAGGGAATAAGGATCGCATATATGTGGATAGTAGATATAAGTATAACATACATGAAGTGTAGGATATTGTAATCTCGATTGAGTGTAATAGAAGTTAAACCACGTGACCCATTTTGTTAAAGGCATCACCCCACGAATCTGAGGTGGTGCAGATTTCAGGTGGAGTATTCGTATACGGGATCGTAGATTATGTAGAGAATGGTGATTCCGTTCATTTCTTCCTAATTGCCGTAAGAAACAGCCCGAAAGATACGGCTTCGAGCGATCCGGCGCGCTACTTTCTACAAGCAGTTCGACTGGAGCCTTGTGCGGCGCCGCATCTTCCGGGCCGTTTTTTACGGGAATTAGGAGGAAATGGATGGAATCGCCCGCCTCTCCATAGTCTACGATCCCGTATACGAATACCCCACCTGAATTCAGCACCATCCCAGATTCGTGGGGTGATGCCTTTAAAAAAGAGAACCGCCTCCAGAACAGAGTTGTTAATTGTTATGTCCTCAAAAATGTGCGTAGAGGATTGTTTTAATGGTGTGAACAAAATCACCAAACTGACCAACACCTCAGAACATAAAATGATCACTCGTACCACAAGCAGGTTGACTAGAACCGATTAACATGAGGAGAAGACGTAGTCATAACGAATATTTTACATCATATACAAAATGATTACTGCTTCAATATTCACAAAATTGTGTTGAGATTGCCCAGAAAAAATGAAAACACTAAGATTACCGGTTGAGCCCGCAACTCATTGTATAGACCCATACGCATTCATAAACCTCAGATTGATTTGAATTCAAATGTATTGGCACATTCCAAGGCGATTGATCAACGCCAGCGCTTATTCCTCACCCTTATCCTGGCTGAGATATCCAACGAGCAGAATCGGGTATTCGATCGCTGAATATTTCAGGTGCTGTAAATATTCGGATAAACAAATTATGTTCAATTCTTGAGTTTCAGAAGTTGAGAAGTACTCGAATGTTGAACTCGCGATAATTTTCGTCCCGTATATCCGAATACTCGAATTTTTCTAATTTTTATTGAAGTAGTTCGATACCTGTGTCCAAAACGTAACATTAACAAAACATCGCAATTAAAGGCATCATTCCACGAATCTGAGGTGGTACGGATTTCAGTTGGTGTATTCGTATACGGGATGGGAGACTATGGAGGCGTTTCGGCGCTTCAGGCGTTTTGGCGCACTATTTTCTACAGGGAGTTCGACTGGAGCGCGCCAGCCTTGTGCGGCGCCGCATCTTCCGGGCCGTTTTTTACGGCAATTAGGAAGAAATGGACGGAATCACCCACCTCTTCATAATCTACTATCCCGTATACGAATACTCCACCTGAAATCTGCACCACCTCAGATTCGTGGGGTGATGCCATTAAAGGACCAAAGTCGCCCAACTAAATTACGTCTGATGCAGATTTGATTGAAATTAAATTTTCCAAAATTTGAGAAGAAAACAAAACAAGCAAAATCAGACATCGTCTGTAAAAATCATTTTAGTGCAAGAAAATCATGTGTTTTTCCTTCGGTTACAAAGACACTATCTTATTAGTATAAGGAGCTGATTTTGTGTACATTTTATGTTGTAGAGTAAAGAAGGATCTGTTACTGATTTCGGCAACTACAACTCCTACCGTTTCTGATCATCACACAAATCTCAATAACAAGCTGGTTGAAGAGAGAATCAAGTATGGTGTTATGACTGTTTAAAAATTTATTTTTTCCAAGCATTCTTTCCGTTGCAGAAACCCTAACAAGAACTATAAAGTGCTGCTGAGTTTTGATGGAGGTGGAATAAAAGCAATTTTGGAAACAGGCGTAAGTCGTTCCGAGCGATTCCATTAGTAGAAACATCCTTCGTTCGTGTGATTTTCTATAGTATGATGTGTAGGAACGAGTGCGCATCTACTGGTTCACAATTGGAAAAGCATGTCAGCAAAAAGTTGGCTGGATTTTCCTTCTTCAGGTGATCGCAAAACATCCGCCGCAACCTTATATGTACACTCGTGCTTGATATGCTTTTTTCACTGTCCAGGGGACGTAAAGAGGCTCACACTGCCTAGGTCCCGCTGCACTCCTGCTCAGGATGGGTGGCAGAAGTTGTTTTTCAGAGTTTGGATCGCTTTGTGGTCGAAGTCCTCTGTTCAGGTCTTTTAACGAAGTCAGCAATCGAATATTCGACTCGGCTCTGGTAGCTGAATATCGCAGCCAGGATAAGGAAAAGGGTGAAGCGCTGGAGTTGATCAATCGCTTCGGTATAAGATGAATTCCAGAGATTTTTCCGTCCGAAGTACGACATGTTACCATGTCGGTAAGAAATCCTACGGCACTTTGTATCAGCAGAAGAGAATCTGAATATCTGAAGAATCTTCCGCCAGTTTTTATCAACAATCTGGCAAGACTCTTTTCACGTTAGACACTGGAATGAAAAGTTCTTAAACAATGAAGTACCAGCACGACCGCTTTGTTGTATAAGAAATGGGATCCACACGACATCATCAGAGAGTGATCCTTGATAGGATTAAAGAAGTGCTAGATCGAACAGAGCCATACGAAAGAGCAAAGTTCGAAATGGTTCAGTTTGGCTAGCTACATTCACAATTTTTCAAAACTCATCGAGGCATCGCGATATTACACGACGCCACTATGTCTGGCCTTCATCGACTTGAGGAAGGCCTTCAAGTCGGTTGAGAAGCCTTAGGCATTCAAGACGTCCTTACCCTATACTTAAAAGCACATAGAGAGTTGTACAGTAACTTCACAAACGGAATTTCGTCTTTTTGCAAGAACATCATAAGCGGCGAGGAGGTGTCTGACAGGATGACACAATCTCACTAAAAATGCTTACGGTCGCTCTCTAGAACGTAGTGTGAAAGCTGCAATGAGAAGGCATGGTTGTAAAGGTTGATTGTCAGCGGCTATAACATCTATGTTTTGCTGATGACATCGCATGGGTAACATCTAGCATCAGCCAAGCAAAACGAATGCTTGGCTTGAATGATGAAACGTGTAAAAAGGTCGGTTTCAGCTGAATCTGAAGAAGACGATATTTATGAGGAACGGTTGGGTTTCTGGTGCCTCATTCAAGCTCAACGAAGCAAATATATCCGAATGCACCAGCTACGTTCATCTGGGTCAGGAAATAAATATGAAGAAATACCTGACCCCCGAATTGAGCACGAGAAAACCAGCGGCTTGGGGAGCTTACGAAAGCATCGAGGATGTTGTCAAGAAGACCAGAAACGCTCGGCTCCCTCCTCTTCAACAGCACAGTAATTCCTGCTTTGACCTATGCACCAGAAATCTGGGCACTTCCCGACTACGCAGGATATGCGTTGAGCATCATTGAACGCTCAATCGAAAGAGTCACGCTAAGAGTACCTCTCATTACGTGAATGACGAGATTTGAAGTTCTATCCTACGTCAGAATCGACTGAAGGTTAGAAACGCTACTGCATTTGTCACAGAAAACAAAATATGGTGGCCCTGACGTGATGCGTTTTAACGACAATCGGTGAATCAGAATAGTGAGCGACTGGATTCCATGCAATCCTCACTTCTTCAGGGTTCTTCGCGAAGTCGTTTGAAGGGAATTTTGATGCTCTTCGTGTCCCTCGCGAAAGAGGAAACCATTGTGCGACTCTCGCACGCTATCTAAATTACTAGTACCCGCTCGATCGATTCGAAAAACAAAATTGTACACGGTGATTAGGGTGATGTCTTTGTGGCTTTGATACCCACACGAGGGGCAGTCTCGATTAGCAAAGCTCGCTTTCTTTTATCAGAAATTGCTACAACTCGGTGTCATTAAAAGAAAACAAAACTTTATGATTAAGAATTTTAGAGTACTTCCAGAAATATAATTTATATGAAATCACAGGAAATTCATTTTACTTTAGTTCTTTGGAAAAAACCTTAGTTCAAGTAACCTTAGTTCTTTGGAAAACTTACAAATTTACAGAACTCATGAGGTGATTTACGCTCTCAAAATTTTACTCATAATACTCTTCAAAATTATTGTATATAGCTATTTAATTGATTTCACGTGTAACCCATAAACTGATGGGTTGCAGACTATTGCTAATGTCCTCTTCTTAGTTTTCGCCTAATTGTACATCAAGGACACAATTTAAGGCGATTACAGAATTAAATGGTTCTTTCCTGCTTTACGCTGTTATCTGGAAGTGAATTTTAATAAGGAGCCGACTTTCAGTAGCAGCGTGATGGGAGCTATTTGGCAGCACTTCTCTTTTTTCAAGCAGTTACGTTTTTGAAATAGAAAATCGACGGGACCTCTGCGCACCTTGTGTAGTGTTGCACGTATCACCTGCACTAATTTAGGATGTTAGTTACCTGCACGAGGTACGTATGTGTTCCTTCAGCGGAGAAAAATCTTATATTCGCTGTTAGAATATGTGAGAAACGACAAAGACACAGAAGCGCACTTCACCGTTGAATGTATGTACACCTAGGTCGATGATTTGAGATCTGTGGTGCATTTTTTCCTCAGATGAGGACCAGCTCACATGATTGCTGATCCTATAATTCCTCGGCTGGAAGTGACCGTACCTCAAGCGTTACTCAACCAATAATTCGTTTACTACACATGAAAATTCTGATTCAAGCATACAATGTACCTTGAAGCTACCAGTAATGAAAGTAGTTGTGAAAGCTTTGAAAAGGTCTTCTGAACTGTTTAGATAACTTTTTCGTAAACATTTTAGTAAATACTCTCTCTTCATTGTTTCTAGAAAGAGTGCCAGAGTTTGCCTTCTTGAATCCGTAAAGATTGATTTGATTTTTTTTTTTGAAAACTGCGCAACAAGTTTAGATCCTAAAAGCGATCGAAGACGAACTAGATGAACCGTTATTAAATCGAATTCACTGGATGGGTGGCACTAGCTGTGGTGGAATTATCTCCGTTTCATTGGGAACAGGTAGGAAAAACATTTATTCCATTCGTTCTACACTGTACGAGGCACGTTCTCGGCTATCTTCGCTATGACACCTTTGTATTAGTCGCTCCTTCTTTACTTATTTATTTGAAAATACTCAAAGTTGTGCCATAAAACAGAAACAAGAGCAAGGCTCACTATAATTTCGCCCAAGTGTTATACAGCAAGGTTGGATCTTCACAGCACATTGTGTGAAGGGTTTTCAGGTCATTTTTCTGCCATAGAGGATGAGAAATCCTCACCCGAGATCCTTTTCTCTAACCTTGAACGCTACAGTAGATAGAAGGTTACCACGATGACCAACTTAACCCAGAACGGAATAGGGTGTCAGGGGCCGCGGGCGAACCGGGAGGGCGGAGGGGGTCCACAGGCGGACAGGGTCACTAACTTTGGCATCTTTGAACAGTTAAACACCACTAGGAGAGAATAAGGACCAAATGTAGAGACGAATTTGCAAAAGAGCATATGAAGGCAGAATTCTAACCAACTATTTAATGTCATAAAAGAACAACGGAAAAAAGAAACGTTGAAAAGAAAGAAAAAAAGAAAGAAAAAAAGTTGTGAGCTAAAAAAAGCCAAAGTTTTTTTTTTTGAAAACAAATTACTAGAATTTAATACAGGTCTCAGCATCGAGCAATGTCGAAGAATATTTTTGAGCGCTCGATATCAAACCTTCTGTGGTAACACAATGATGTTTCCTAAGCATAATTGTCGAGGAATAGAGGACGTGTTGAGACAATCCTTAGGCACTCGGACGACAATGATGGATCTCAAAAAACAAAAGTACGCATATTCTCAAGTTATTCAGAACAAATTACTCTGATTTTGAATAATTCTCTTGTCAGAGTCCTGGTAACTGCCGCGAAGATCAAATCGGCACCTCCACAGTTGGTGCTATTTCGTAGTTATGCACCACGGATAACACCACGAGAATTTGAAAGATATGGTTACATGAATCCTGAGAAGATACTTTTATGGAAGGTGGCAAGAGCTACGTCGTAGGTTTTCTCGTAGCCACTTAATATTCGATACGATATTATTGTTAATCTCTTCAATTTAAGAGCAGCTCCTATTTTTTTCGAATCCTATCGAGGACTTGCTGATGGTGCAATCTTCTGTAATAACCCCTGTATTACTCTGATGACTGATTTTTTTCGATTACAAAAACTTGAAAGACACAAAAACATTGTGAGTTGAGCGCAAGCTTTTTGATCAACTACTAACTATGTACGTATTCATTGCCTTCAGAAAAACGAGGACAAAATAGGATGCGTCATAACAATAGGAAGTGGAGTGGAACCGTTAGTTCAGCTTGGTGGAATTGATATTAACTTAAGGTCAACCTTAAGAACTTAAATTAAAAACCTCAATTTCAAATAGTAATCAACATTTGTGATGAAAAATTCGAAAGAAAAAAAAGAAAGTTTTTAGTTGTTTTGGATAGAAGTGCAACATTTTACAAGCCTTATTACAGCAGTCCATTTGCTCTTGGGAAGGATTTTATGAATGTTTTCGGCAGAGGCAAGAATCTCATCACACTTTTTATGTATCAGGTATTCTTCCTGACGCAGAAACTTCCCAGTAAAATTTTTTCCAGTTAACACAAGTTACTGTGCTTATCGTCACCCATGTTTTTCTTTAATGATAGCATTATCTGCATTGTATACATATTTCCCAGTTGGTAAGCACATTTCAGAGCACATCATCCCATACGGTGTCAGTCGGTCAGGCCAGAGAGTGGGCTCATTCGCTTGGGATACCGTACTTCCGCTTCTCACCTCGTCTTACGCGAGCATTCGAATTGGACAGCGTTGCAACGGATGGGATTTTCGACTTCATGTTTGAGACTGAGGTTTTTGTTATCACTAGATGTCTGTTTTTCTATGGGTTTAAGAATCGGCTGTTCGTTTCAGGTTTATCTCAAGACTCAAGCACGGCAAGACATAGTTAATCTGAGTCGGTTGTTGAAATCTATGCCACAAGCAGGTGTGCAACAGTATAAGAATACTTGCAAATGAATTCTTCCTTACTTACAACATCTTAACAACATTCATTTGAAATAAATATTTTGAGACAAGTTTTCTTGATAAAATGATGTTTGCAGCGCCCAGCAGGTGAGGCATGGTTTGTTTGATAAATATGACCTCAGCCCTCAGGGCTCTTGAATTCGCTAGCCTATAGTTCGGTCTAAATGACCAGAAGTTCGCTGCTGTAGCGCAAGCGGCTGTGTTTGAAGGGACAGGTAGGCAAGGGTTGGCGTAACGGTTGAGGAAGCGGCTGGGATCAAGGTGGGACCATCGCCAGCCTAATTCAAACCGCAACGATGAGTGCGATGCTAGCGAAGGTCATCCTTTGATGCTAACAGCTACGCTCCACCGTGACGCTTCCAGCGCAGCCGCTTACGCAACTGCCGCGAGCAATAGTTCATTAAACGCAGCATACCACGAATCTGTCAAGGGGAGTACTTGTACACGTGATAGTAGATTATGGAGAGAGCTGTGATTCCGCCCATTTTTTCCTAATTAAAAAAATCCGCGCATCTTCCGGGCCGTTTTTTTCCCTAAGAAACGGCCCGGAAGATGCGTGCGTGCACAAGGTTGGGGCCGCTCCAATCAAACTCCTTGTGGAAAATAGTTCGCCGGAACGCCCGATGCCTTTAAACAAGACTATCAGCACTCAATGAGCATAATTTAACGTAAAATATCTGCTCAGTGATACAAAGCGTCGTTTCACTTTTAATTCTAGCATAGACCAAACTATACTGGAGGTATATTGGATAAATATAACGCCTATGTTGGTCTGGATCTGACTGTAATATACGTTCATTTTTTGCCACGCAAAGGGAGGTGTGGACTGCCACGAACGCGCCGCGGTCACGGAGACCATGCATACCTCATGCACGAAGTGTACAAATAAACGGAAATGTTGTGAATAGGTGGATAAGAAACGTCTGAGACAGTTACTTCCTTATGCATGAAGTTTGGCTACTTGTGCATGATCACGATCCATGCACTTTTGGGTGACGAATGTCAATCATTGTTCACGCGACTTTTTTCAACTCGCGACGAGAATCTGAAAATTTCACTGCTGTGTCTCTAAATTCAATCTTTGGTCCGGGTTTTTTTGCCTCGCTCTGCTTCGAGTTAGTCGGCTATTTTGCGCTTCTGCAGAGAATATCGCCTACAAAAATTCAGCGTTCACGTGGATTTCCCGTCTACTACGGTAACTAAAATCGAAATTAAACCCGGATCTGAGAACTACGTTGGCTCGCTAAGTGAACCGTACATTTTTTTTTTTGAAAATTTGCATTATTTTAATAAATAGGACTATGTATGTTCTATACGCCCATATGTACGTAATAAGAATTATTGCTACTAAAATTTTTAAATGGCGTAGTTGGTTCCGTTGCGACTACACCATCGGTCGATGGTTCGAAACCGCAATAGAGCTAACAAAGCCTTTCATTCTTTCCGGAGTGGATAAATTGGTGCCCGACTTGTCTGGAAGAGGAAAAATACTAAATTAACACATTGGCGAGACCCCACAAGTCATTGAATAGGCTGGACATGCGTTCGTAACCTCAAACTATTCGGAATTGATGTGAACGTGGTGGAGCATCCCATACGGATTAATTAACAACGGACACTTTATTCTTTTGGGATTTTTGAAAACTATCTAAGAAATGCAGAAGGAAGTGAAAAGAAAAGAAAGCAGGTTTTTGGATGCTGAGGATGATTGGTTCGCTTCCCATATCGCTATTAGCCTTGCAATTTTTCTTTGTGGTCTGAAGGTTTGATGGGCCTGATCTTTTTCTGATGATCTGTTTCCGACAATAGCAACTAAAATGATTTTAAATTTTATTCTTTAAATTCAACTGATCGCATAAATGAAGAAACCATTTATGGATAGTTTTTTGTGAAAAAAAGATTAGAAACAAAGGAACAAACTTTCATTTACAATTTTCTTCCTGGAATCGAACATTGTGAAACTACACTTATAAAGAAAATGTAGCTTCTTTTACTGATTAGCTGTAGATCATGGAGAGTGCATCATATCCTCTGAAATTTGCTTCTTTTGCCTTTTTTCTTGCTTCTTCTTCAATTTTACACATGGACTACGATCTTTTAGATCCCACTGTGGTGAAACTCACCTCAATGATGCGATACACATAGGAAAAATCCCTTCAGACACGGAATAGCTGGAAAAGCTCAAAAATCCACAAAAAAAAAACTTGAAATGAGCATGAAGATCGACAAGTACTCTACTGAAAATTTGAACGAAGGCCTTATCTATCATTATCAATGTAGTTCTAACAAAAGATCTCTGCGTCTGACGAGATGATAAAATCCAGCGATCCATAGAAATACTGGAATTTCCCAAAACAAAACTTGAAGACGAAATGTTTTATGTGGGATGTTTTGAACGTGGGACATCTGAACGGCGGTGCACGAGCGGTAAACTGTGGGCGCCAAAAGAAATGAGATGCTAATATGACCGAAAAAGAAAACAGGAAATTCCGAAATCTTTCTTCTTTCTTCCATGATGAGATGAATAACCCACCTTACAGATACATTCTGTTATTCAGCAGCAAGGTTTATCCAATTAAGGAACCTCAAGATATAATCCTTGCTTGTAGATAAAGAGCAAACTGACCATGATCAGTGTTACTACAAAAATTGACCTACAGTCAATCCTTAACCGTCACTCAACCTTTACACGTCGCCATTTTCTGGACTTTTCTTCACATTCACTCGTTGATCATTAAAATATTGGTCTTTGAGGTCCTAATTTTGTTTATTTTAGGCTATTAATTACTTAGATACTCAAGAGTAAGTAAGCTGTGCTTTGGCTAAATCATAGACAATAAGGGTCCGGAATTTCAGGGATAATTGCTTCAACTCTACAGAGCTCAGTAATACCTGAGTATTCTTATGCCTCTAATATCTTTAATCTTCAATTTTCTTAATGAGAGTAAAAATTCCTATGTGCTTTCCATTTGGATAACTAAAAAATGTCAAGTAAACTATTAGTTTGAGTGTCTTTACAGCGACCTTCGGATCTTTTGGTCTCACATCCGTACTGGGCCGCAAAAATCTCTTGAATTCCAATTTTTATTTCTTTGGAGTAGGTTGGGAATGTCCTTCCTACTTTTTCGCTTCTTCTTCACGAAGTTCCCAAATTCGATTGTGTGATCGGAGGTTCAATTCCTCGCAGGGCCAACCAGGAAGGACCAAGGAAGTGCTGCAAACAGTTGATAAAATGTGTGAAAGTGTCTGACGTTGATCAATCCGCTTGGAATCCGCCACCACGTTCACTTCAATTCAGAATCGTTTGAGGTTACGAACGTGTAAACGGCCTACACAATGACTTACGGGGGCTAGCCGATCGGTTAAGTCAGTGTTTTTATCCTCCCAGACAAGTCTGGTACCAATTTATCGACCCCGAAAGGATAGAAGACTTGGTGAGCACTAGGGCGGATTCGAACCTCCGATCGATCTTGCAGACAGCGGAATCTCTAACCGATTGCGCTACACCCCGCCTATGCAACCTGATGGACCAAACAATGCTCATTTTTGTTTTGCAAACTAACTATCCGTAAGACATTATTGGTTTTTGAGTAAACTTCTCGCAATGTAAATTAAAATCGTATATTCAGGAGATGCGATATTGATTTGGCTTTGTACCATTGGCTTAAGAGGTATAATCTACTGTGAAAGCGCCGATTCCTCAAGCCGTTCCCCTCTTGTCGTTCTTTTCAAAAAATGTAATCTTGTAACAACATTATTGATGATTGTGGTGTGAATAACAGTGTTTTGAACGTATCCACATCGTTTTTGTTTCAGCTACATTTTTTGTAGCGCTGATTTGTACCCACTCACCAAAGAACATATTGTTTGAGATATTATAAGCTGTTTATTGGATCAAATAAGATTAGACAAGTCATCTGGGCCATAAATCATAAGGGAAGTGTCCGCTATTACCTTAAGAAGCTAAAGAAGCTCTTAAAGATTTTCAATGGTGGGTCCGTGCGATTTCCTAGAAATTTTTCCATTTTGGTTTTGATGCTGGATTTATGTAGCCGACTTCCTATACGAACCTATTTTTTGAAGACAAATGGCCTCCATTTGAATTTGGTGAATCCGATAGTGCAAGCGCTCGGAAAATTTATAGGCGATAGGATTTCTCAGGCAAAGCTGATTCTTCTGAGAAGAAGCCGCCTCAAAACTTCCACGTCAATCCAGTTGGACCGAAATCTTCTGACTCAGAAGAGCTAAACCTAAATGTTTAGCGGCGTCATTACACGAAAAAAGAAAATTAACCGAAAAAAACAGAAAAATAGTTTGTTTTCTTTAAGACACATTTGCTAGACATTCTTCCTGTATTTTTTTTCCTGGATTAGTTCTAGTAGATTGACAAAAATGAGTCAAAATCTCAATTTTATTCCTCTTAACGATTCAATCTAAAGGAAGGACCTGAAGAGCTACATCTAAAAGCATCCAGAGATTCATTGGATTTCAGACAACCAGCAAGAAATAAATAACATAAAATAAATAGAAATAAATAGAAAGAAATAAGGGATTTTTCAGCTCTTGGGCACTTCGACATTTTTCTTTTTCTAAATATCGTTGAAAAAGAAAGCGAAATCTATAACGTCTATGCATTACGCGGCCTCTTTATAGATCTGAGGAAAAGCTTGAGAAATTGAGAAAATATTTGATTATATTCATTATATTATTATGAAACACTCGATCTCTCCTTGGAAATCCATGAGGCGCTCGAAAAAAAAACTTGTTCTTTGCTCGCTTTTCTCTTCCATAAACTGGACAAAATTGTTCAATGGTTATCCTTTTTAAAAGAAATCTCTAAATACGCAGGTAAACAATGTTCGCAGTTGTTGTTAGTGTAGATTTTTTTTTAATCCGGAACATTTTCACGTTCACATTGTACCATTATTAACATACTACATGTACAGATTGAACATTCTGACAATTGTTCCCAGCTTGGTGAGCCCTTCCCAATACGGAATGCTCTTCTTGGAAAACCTTCTTGGAGCTCTTCTTGGAAACCCTGTCCGTCTTCTTGTTTTTTTAATTTTGCTGGAAAACTGCGTTCACGTTGCTCTAAGATCCCAAAAACAATCAAGTTCAAGGCTAATTTACTTTATTATTATTATTATTATTATTATTATTATTATTATTATTATTATTATTATTACTATTATTATTATTGGGGTGGGTGTAGTGTACCGGTTAGAAGTTCCGCTTCCTGCACGATCGATCGGAGGTTCGAATCCGCCCTAGTGCTCACCAAGCCTTTCGTCCCTCCGGGATCGATAAATTGGTACCAGACTTGTCTGGGAGGATAAAAACACCGACTTGACACATCGGCTAGCCACCGCAAGTCATTGTATAGGACAGATAGACGTTCGTAAACCTCAAACGATTCTGAATTGAAGTGAATGTGGGGGCGCATCCCAAGCGGATTGATTAACGCCAGGAACTTTAACTTTAACTTTTAACTTTATTATTATTACTACTACTATTAATGTTATTATTACTATTATTATTGTTACTATTATTATTATCATTGTTACTGTTATTGTTATTATTATTATTATTATTATTATTATTATTATTATTATTACTATTACTATTATTATTATTATTACTATGGTTACGTAAATACAAGTTCCCCCACTTAATAATAATAATAATAATAATAATAATAATAATAATAATAATAATAATAATAATAATAATAATAATAATAATAATAATAATAATAATAATAATAACAATAATAATAAGTAATTTGGATTTCTGGTAAAATTACGGAGTCTGACGCTGCTGCTCATCTTCATCGTATTGATACTTTTGCATGTTTCCCAAGCTATTGTTGTCTACCGCTCAACTCAGAGGCAGGGTCGTCCGTTTTGTTGAATCCAATAAAATACACAAAGCTGGTGCACGCAAATATATTCGCTCC
Organism: Necator americanus; assembly: GCF_031761385.1. Taxonomy (NCBI): domain Eukaryota; kingdom Metazoa; phylum Nematoda; class Chromadorea; order Rhabditida; family Ancylostomatidae; genus Necator; species Necator americanus. Next base: position 33,066,084 of record NC_087372.1, read on the forward strand.
GTTGAACATGAATAGAATATCAGAGACCCATCCTATTTCTCGGAGAAACGTCATTTTCTTCAGTTTCTTTTTTTCTTTGTCGGAACAAATTTTCTCACATTGATGACGTTGTTTGGTGAAAAATGTTTGGTTCAATTCCAGACCGTGGTAAATTGGCAATGAACGATATTTATGTGTTGAATGGGACGTTTTGCTTCTTCCCTAGCTTCCATGACCACTTCAAATTGATCTAAGATTTTTTATAGTCGATATTATTATTATTTATTGTAAATTCAAGCCATATTTTGTTGAGTCAGGAATGAGCTAGGATTTTTGGGATTTTCGTGCTGCAAAATGACTACCCTATCCTATGAAATCCTCTCCGAAGTCCTGCTTTTCTCCCACCGGTGTCCTTAATCTAATCCGTCATTCATATTTTGTTTATTGTCATTTGTTTTAAAAGCTGCTTCTTTTACTAATTGATTTATTTAGTATTTTCTAGATTTGAAACTTTGATCTAAGTGCTTTTTTATTACCGGATGAATGTTCTAGTAGGTTTTCGTTGGAGGAAGAGTAATGAAAAGGTGTCATGAATCCTAAAACTTGTCTTTCATAGCTTCAACATTACAGTAATATTAATTATTAATATTTCACTCGCCCTAGTGCGCACCAGTCCTTTCATCCCTCTGGGGTTGATAAATTGGTACCAGACTTGTCTGGAAGGATAAAAACACTGACTAGACACATCGGCTAGCCACCGCAAGTCACTGTATGGGCCAGTTACACGTCCGTAAACCTCAAACGATTCTGAATTGAAGTGAACGTGGGGGCGCATCCCTAGCGAATTGATTGACGCCAGAAACTTTATCCTTTATCCTCTTTTGTGGAACGTTTTGTGAAATCGAAGGTCCAGGTGGTCTACGAGTCCTGCCGTCTGACCAGAGTAATGAAAACAACAAGTCGTGTTTCCACTCTAGATACACCAGTAGAAACGCGCTAGCGGTCTCAAATAATCCTCAAGGAAAGCTCCATTCGAAGATCAGGTCAGAATCTGTTTCAGGTGTTTGCAGCACTCCCTTGGTCCTGGTTGGCCCTGCGAGGAATTGAACCTCCGATCACACAACCGAATTTGGAAACTTCATGAAGAAGAAGCGAAAAAGTAGGAAGGACATTCCCAAGCTACTCCAAAAAAAAAATAAAAATTGGAATTCAAGGGATTTATGCGGCCTGGTACGGATGTGAGATCAAAAGGTTCAAGATCAAAAGACAATCGCTGTGAAGACACTCGAACTAATGTTGCACTTGACATCTTTTAGTTACCCAAATGGGAAGCACATAGGGATTTTTACTCTCATTAAGAAAAATTAAAGATATTAGAAGGATAAGAATACTCAGGTATTAGGGAGCTCTGTAGAGTTAAAGCAATCATCCTTGAACCGAACTGGACCCTTATTGTCTATGATTTAGCCAAAAGCACAACTTACTTACTCTTGAGTATCTAAGTAAGTAATAGCCTAAAATAAACCAACTTGGGCTCAAAGACCAATAGTTCAATTACTTCTTACTACTTTAAATAAACTTTCCTCCTACATTAATTGTTAATATCAAATCAATTCCTGATATTAATTGAAATTATTACATTGCGCATTTTTCGACTAATAAAAATAGGAGGAGTAGGATTTCCAATTGGTTTTGGAAAAAGAAAAAAATGAGTTTCTTCGCTGTTCGTCTCTGACATGACACGACGCATTTCGCTTACGTAGGAAAGTAAAAAATCCGGAGCGGGTACACGGGGCCGTGGGGTAATTTCCGCCCCCTAATGCTCTCAATCAAATTTTGACTATTCGAGAGTGCGGAAACGCCCCACGGCCGCTAAGAGATGGGCCCCACATGCGACGCCATCTGCTGCTGCTGCTTGTTCTGCTCATTTGTGAGTTCTCCGTTCACTTTAACCCATTACGAAACAATCTCTTTCTCCTGAGGAAATCTCCTTAGAAGTAGGGGTTCCAATTGGTTCTGGAAAAAGAAATGAGTTTTTTTGCTGTCCGTTGCTCGTCTCTTTTCCTAATGTGCTGTGCAGAGTTGAAGGCGAATTCTCACGGTATTTTTCGTCGTCGAAATGCTCATAGCAGTTCCCGTTCCATTATTCGGAAAACTTGAAGGTGAAGTAAAAAGTTGTGAGCGTTCTGTTTCCCTTTATTTCGATGATGAAATTGGCATAGTTAGGATTAACCGATTTAGATCAAATAAGCGCTAAATTAAATTAAATTAAATTTTGTTCGATAACTTTTGTCCATTTTGATGGGAATTTCATGACGTGATGTTTACATCGTCAGATATGGCTGGAATAGTGAATGCACCTAACAAAAACGCACAGTACTTTTTTTCCTTACCTAATATTTATTACACCGTCGAAATCGTAGCTATTGCAGTGCTTTTTTTCTGGCCGCTAGCAAATATTAAAAATTGAGTAAAAATTTGTTTTAGATGAGTCGGAGAAAGCATGATGGTTACTTTACAACTAATTTCTTAAAGTTCTTGAAATGTTTTCGTAGACATGCTCTGACAACCATCAATTACATTGGGTTCCGCAAGCGACGTGTGAAAGCAAACGCCTCCAAGGAATGGAAAGTAGCTTTTAGAAGCACGCGTAATCATCAGCCAAACAACTCGAAAAATCTCGCAACCTTGCGAGATTTTTCGGACCAAGCGGATATTTCGACGGTTCAAACGATGTTTCCGTTCTTTTTCCGGTGCAATAATAATAATAATAATAATAATAATAATAATAATAATAATAATAATAATAATAATAATAATAATAATTGACTTAATAACGGTGGGAAAATTAGTATAGTGTTATAAAGGAGATTAGCGGGTATTGCAGACATTACTGAAACTCCGCCTCACATTCCGTTGAATTCCGCTACAGGACACCGGTAGCGGAAAAAACAGCCAGAGTAATCCATGATAACTTTTTATTCTTCATACAATAACTGAAAATGAGATCTCAGAAGAATTTCGAAAACTACACGAGAAAAAGTCGGACTTTGACAGCAAGGACTTTGATTGTCCACGGAAAAAACAAACTTCTTGCTAGGAGAATTTCACAGTATTTATCAGGATTTTCAATTTTTAATTCAATCTTATTTTTTTCAACTTTTTCAAATCGAAGTGTTCGAATTTCTCCAATCTCGTCTATATCAAAATGACCCGATTGAAATCAATTGAATGTTTGCCTTTAGAATATTTTACTACTATGGAATTTTAACTAATAGAACGAATGATGAAGTTATACTTTTGTGGATAACGCTGATTTAGTTGAGAAAAACTTTTTGTTGAATGCGGATAAAGTGCAAGTGTAAAGGTTTGTTAATTAGCTAAAACTTTATGCATAAATTAATGTTTTCGTTCTTAGGTGCCCAGTAATCAGCAATTCTAAGCACCTATATCTCATCACCAAGTAAAATACCAGTGACGATTGCAGTATTTTCTTTTACAATTGAAACCAAAAGCATTCTCCGTTCGTCTATGATCTTTAGCAGAAAGAAGAATGTTAAAATAGAATCAAATGCATCATTTTCACAGATTTATGCACCACAGTCAGTGTTTCACCTCTATTTTTTTTAATCCATTTAAAACAGCAAAAACTAAATTCTTCTGGAAAAATCAATTTTATTCTTTTCTTCAACGAATACTACAGAATATGCAGGATCCGAGAAGCAGATTTTTACATTCATTTGTTTTTCCACGTCACTGATGCCCAAATGTTGATCAACGTGGTGAAATCAAGAATAGAATCATTAATTTCTCTGTCTTTCGGATAACTTGCGCCCAGATCCAAGAAATATTTGTGGAAGCACGATACCACGTCACGAAAACACATAACTTAGCAAAAGTTAATTAGAACTACATATTATTTCTGTGCAGCAGTTTATGGCTTCTATTTAAAGTCTTAATTATCTACTCTTGAGGTTCAGCATCCTATATGTACGTCCAAGTGATATCGACCAAAGTATCTGGCTGGTAACCGAAAATATAATAGTTATCCTGAGATGGAATATAGAGAAAGAGTCCGTGTGACTAGGATGTTAGGATTCATCATTGAAATTTAATTTGGGAGTATTTAAGATTTGAGATTAGAATAGAAACTAAGATTCAAGGCACAGAATTGGAAATTAACGATGCTTCTGTTGATTCGTTCCTTTTTTTCTTCGAAGTGTTGCTCAGCAGAGAGAGAGAAAGAGATCGATTCCTGAACCTGTCACTTTCAAATGAATCCTAGGCCAGTTGAGTAGCGTGACGTACGTTATTACGTGCTATTTTTCGTTACATATGACCATTTTTAGTTAACAATTTTCCTAGTTTTGTTTAGTATTCTAGTTCTAGCCTAGTTTTTTTTCTGCATCCAATGTTCTTTGTCAACTGCACTGAATAAAAAATTGCATAAAATTGCAATTGTATTAAACATTAATAGCATTATATATCATTAGACAACAATAGCTTGGGAAACATGCAAAAGTATCAATACGATGAAGATGAGCAGCAACGTCAGACTCCGTAATTTTACCAGAAATCCAAATTACTTATTATTATTATTATTATTATTATTATTATTATTATTATTATTATTATTATTATTATTATTATTATTATTATTATTATTATTATTATTATTATTATTATTATTATTATTATTATTATTATTATTATTATTATTATTATTATTATTAATATTAATAATATTATATTTATGATATAATAATTTATAAAATAATCCTTATATTTGATTATCACTTAAAGACTTATAATCATACTATAATAGTAGAAATCCTTGTAGATTGAAAATTTAGGTTAATCGTAAATGACGCAATGACATTCTTATTTTGTACGGGTGTTGCGCACTCGGTTAGAGGTCCGTTCGGTAGCCACACGGTCGGTGGTTCGAAACCGCGCATCCCTCCGGAGATGATAAATTGGTATTAGACCTGTCCGGAAGGATAAAAACACTGACTTGATCGTCGGCTGCCCCTCGCAAGTCATTGTATAGGCCAACACGCGCTCCAAAACCTCAACGATTACGAATTGCAGTAAAATCCCTAGCGGATACGCCAGTGGCTTTATCCTTTTATTCATATTTATTCTATGTTAACGACGATATATTTATGTTCATGACGGTGACATATCCAAAGAGAACGCTTAAAAGGTGACTTGAGGCAAAAAAAGAGAAATCTTTGTTAGTGAGAAAAAATCCATAAAAAGCAGAAAAGTCTATTTTAAGAAACAATTAACATTAAGTAGTGCCTGCCAGAAAAAAAAGTGGAATCATCATAAAGTAGTAATAATAATATATAAAGAATATATAATTAATAATAATAATATATAAAGAATATATAAAGAAGACAGTGAGAAATAGAATACAAAGATTAGAATAATAAATATTAATACATTGATAAAGTAATACTAATTGAAGAATTTCCCCTATTGAAGCCATTTACGGAAGAAAATTCACATATCTTCGAGCACTGTCAGTAATTTATTGTTGTTATTGTAACATCTCTGTGCTTAGTGTAGAAATTTACTATTTACTAACGATGCTATTTATTTACTATTTACTACCAATAACAGTTCTCAATTTCGATTTAAAAGCTAGTTTTTTTCCGTCTTTTTTCATTCTCAACAAATCAGCATTCGGTATTTTTTGCAGTTCTTCTCATTTCCTACGCAAATTTCACCGCGGAATCTTAAATATGCCATTGGTTTTGGGGCTTGACTTCGGCAGATACGCTAGCAAGAATCAATCTATTCGGGACCATCCTCTTATGGCGGCGAGTATTATAAATGGCCAGTCTAGGTTATTTATTGCATATCCATATCGTCTCACATTAGTTAACGGTCCATAAATTTTGGCTCGAAGATGAATCCACGCTAGCCTCAGGTATTCTCAAACGGCTCGTGTTGATCAAGAGGGGAAAAAGTTTAAAAAAATCAAAATGACCCCATGACCAATCGATCGTATTTCTAGTACTATTTGTCACCACGTAAAAATCCATAAGAAAACAAATAAGGAGGAAGATAAAGTGAGAACGAAGCCAATAATAATTCTTTTATAACATACTTATCGTATTTACTTCATCTACGCTAGTAGTATAAATTCTTTTATTTCTTTAGTGTATTTTTTTTATTTTTCGTAGTAATAATAGCATGGTTATCAAAAGTTTTTGAAGAGTTTAATAAACAAATAATATTTTATTGTGGCTAAAAATATGCAATTTCAAAAAAAAAAAAAGAAATGAAATCAAATAAACACCATTTTGTTATGCTTGGCTTATGTCTCCTTGAAGTCCACAAATTGACGACTTCATCTGCAGAGCTGTGTCTTTATCTTCTTTCTCTTCCTCTTCTTCCGGGTTCCGCGCATTCCGTATTTTTTAAAATATTGCGGAGCTCTATTCTCTTAATTTTCTGGAATCAATCCTACCATCATGTTCGTGAATGGTTTAAGAGAAATATATCTCTTTCTATTTGCACCGTTCCCGTATTTTCTCTTTCTTCTAGCTAATCTTCTCAAACTTATCAAAAGGATTAATTACACCTAGAATTGAGCGTAAGAGGAAATCTTTCCAAAGTCACATCAGAAACTAAATGACATCAGTCGCTGGAAATTTTTATGCATTACTAATTGATAATCTATTAATTGTTATTTATTAATTGGCAACGAATAACTAATTGAATTTCGAATGTTTGTGAAGTATTTATAATCAGCTTCTGTAGAAGGCTGACGAAAATTAGATCCTGCATTTTCTATTTATTATAAATTATAAATTAGACGTTAATGTCGTTGTTTTTATCAGTATAAATCTACATCATGTTTGTTATCAATTATTAATTATATTATTGACGTTATTTTACGCTCAATTAGTGGAAGTTCTTTGAGGGTTCGTGAGGATTTCTTTGAAAACAATGCTATGGTATTCGTTTCGTTATCGATGAAAAACCGCCGCTTTTGTCGGGTAATAATATAAATTGGGCAAGGGTTTAGAATTAGATTTTGAATCGTTCCTCGCATTGGTTTCCTCATATTTTCTTCCCAGGCAGATTTAATTGAACCATGTGGATTCAGTGTTCTATAAAGGTCCATCAGTCCCAGAATGTGGATTGACTATTAAGAGTATGGAAGCAAAGAAAAAACAAACTAGGCCTCCTCAATTTTGCCGCAAAAAGTGGATTTTTTATTAAAAAGTTCCTACAAAAAAACCAATAAGAATAAATTTAAATCTTTTTTAATTTAATAGATTTTTTAATGGATTTCACTAAGGGACATTTCCGTGGATCATACAGCGTGAAGGTGCTGACTGGTCTCTGCGCTCTTATTTCAAGGAAACACGCAAGACCTTTAGCACCAACAGATTTACTCAACCAAATAAATCGGTGCGGTGAGAATTGGATACCGCCTAACTTCCTTCTAATATTCAATATATCAATATAAAATGGTTTTTGAAGATATGTTCAACTTTTTTTTGAAAAGTTTAGCCTTAGACGTCCTATCATCTTACTGCATTTGTACCACAACTTTTTTCTTTCAAAAATTTAACATTTAAGTGTTCCTATCATTTTATAGCATTTCTAGAAGAATATATCCGTAAATCTATCATTTGTGTTATTCTAGTTCTTTAGCACTAAAAAAATGAATAATCTCCAATCATTCTACATATTTTAGAATGACAGATCTAAATGTTCTTGCATTCGAGAGCGTCCTCATTTCTGTTAATTACTCTGCATGTTGAACCAAAATTCAATTTTGAAGTACTTTTCGAGAAAAGTGACCCTTCCGGATTTGACTCATGTACTTAAAGCTAGAAAAAAAAGAACAAGGACGCGATTTAATGGAGTTTTGTCTTTCGTTTTTGAAAAAGCTAACCGGAAAAAAAACTATTCAATTGATGACCTTTTTGAAGGAATTACAGGAAAAGAGTTTAAAAGACCATTCACGGCCCATCGTTTTCTGCATATGCACCGTTTTTCGAAGGTCCCTTCCAAGCAATCCGACGATTACGGGACTTTTTGTGACTGCAGTTATATTTCAGTTTTGAACACTGATTAGAAAAAATCCACACCTTTTTAATTCCTAGATAGAATAAACTCAAACTTTTTAAGCTCTGACTGAAACAAATAAGCCAAAATGTTAGCGTTTTGAAGTAGAATAACAATTTTGGTCACGAAATAACAAAGCCAAGCAGAACTATATTCGAGGACTTGAAAGTTGATGCGAATTAGCATAATTCCACAGTACCGTTCAAATTTTACTGCTCCAAACAGCCAAATTCAAAAAGTTACACTGAAAACAAGTTCAGTGTAACCAGAAGAGTGAAATACTAAAGGTAAAGTCAAGGGATAAAGTCACTGGCGTATCAATCCACTTGGAATGCGCCAACGCATTTTACTGGAATTTGTAATCCTTGAGGTTTCTGGTACGCGTGTTGGCCTATACAATGACTTTCGGGGGCTAGCCGATGATCAAGTCAGTGTTTTTATCGTCCTACTGTATCCAGTTTATCAAAACCAGAAGGGTGAAGGGCTTCGTTTGCATTAACACGGTATCGAAATATCCGTGTGGCTATAACGGACCTCTAGTCGACTGCGCCACACCCGCCCCAAATAAGGACGTCAGTGCGTTATTTACGACTAACTTAAATTTTTCCTATCAAAATATAGAAATGTAATACTTATTTTTCATTTACGTTGCGTAGATATGTCTTTCATTAGCATATGCCTTTCAATTTCTTGTTCGAAAATAGAACAGAACGATACGTACCGTTATCGCTTACTATTTCACCTAAACTCAGCGTATCACGAAACCTGCGTAGTTGGGAACCCTTCGCTCAATTCTCCCTGATCCTCGTAAAAAAGTAGCGTGGGGAATAGCGTTTCTTCCTACGAGGTACCTGAAGACGCCTCATCCTTGTGAACGTCTACGAGCGAGTGATCGAAGACCAACGAAGTCTCCTTGCCAACCAGTTCAACAAAAAATAATCAATGCGCTGCTAAGGGGATCGAAACTTGTGACAGATTTGCGCGTTCTAACGTACCTCGTAGGGAAAAAACGACGTTCCCACACGTCGTTTTTTGAGACGATTAAAGAAGATTGAGCGGAACTACGCTCACACTCGTAATCGCCACCCGGCACTCTATATTTGCCCCAGGAGACCCCATCAACGTCAGTTTCGTGCATTCAAGTAGGGATTCGGTCGGGTTCTGCGATATATAAATGAATATATCAAGGATAATGGGGCTGGATATGTCAAGGTTACGTGGGCATGAATGAAATTTAGTTGTGTGCCTTTGATTTTACATAGTTTCACCATAAGGATCCACGCAAAATAGAAAACAACCAGAAGAATTACCATTTAGTAATTTATACTTTTCTATTAATTGATTCTAGATTAATGTATTATTAAGAATTGATCATTTTCACTGCGATGCACACAGAACGCACAGAATTATTGTATGCGTAAGGATTTCAGAAGTCCTCTGGAAGTTTTGGGAACACAAACGCCTCATTTTCTGGAATAAGACAGAGTAATATTGCACATTTTCAGATCTGGCACGTACTAATTCATTAACGGGAACAGCTTGCTACTCATGCGTTGCTCTCAACTACAGGTACGTGGTGAATGTAGCCGCATAGGTTGTTTTTATTATACATATAAATTATTTATATTCATAAATCATTTGTTTTTATATTTATAATTTGTTATGGATAAACTACAGCTTTGAACGAAAAGACATCAAATTACGTAATAAAAAGAACACGACAGCGCTTTTTCTTTTCACTGCCTAGCGTCATTAAATAATACAAATGCTGCTGCATGAGAAAAAAAAACCTTCAAGAAACCAGCATAAATGCGTAAATAAAATAAATGTTTCTAGAATATCAGTACCATCACGCAATGCTCCACTTCCACCGTCACAAGATGCAAAAAATCTCTCGGAGCTCTTCAAAGCAATGCAGGAAGTGAGTTTTACGCAACAAATACTTATGGATATCTGCTCTCCTATTCTTCGTAGATATGTGTGTTGTATTGGTCGAGAAAATCCATGAGAATACAGTTACATCAAACCTTCGCTTAATACGTAGAGCAATTTCCGTCAAGTTTTCATAGCAATTAATTAGTAGTTATTAATAATATATAACAATGATATGAAGTAATAAAATAACGATTTACAATCATCGCTGCAATAATATCAATGAAATGACATGATCACTTAGTTCTTTTTGCTTTTCTTAAAACTTTTAAAGACTGCTCACCAAGCCTTTCATCCCTCCGGGATCGATAAATTGGTACCAGACTTGTCTGGGAGGATAAAAATACTGACTTGACATATCGGCTAGCCACCGCAGCTCATTGTATAGGCCAGATACACGTTCGTAAACCTCAAACAATTCTGAATTGAAGTGAACGTGGGGGCGCATCCCAAGATTGATTAACGCCGGAAACTTTATCCTTTATCCTTCAAAACTTTTACCTCATTTTTGTAATCTAGACCAAAATCCCAATCAAATCAACAAGCGAGCTTAGATCAGCGTTGATGTGAAGGCACAATGAGACAAGGAGGCAGGTCATTGGAGGTAGAACCTCGGCTACCCAGAAATGCCAAACACTAAATCATTCTGGCATTAATCTCCGAGTCATAGCATGCAGAACACCCGAGGTGATTCGGATAGCTGCTCAAGGTCCCAAAATAAACAGAAAGGATGAGTGCATTGGGATTACAAAAGAAATAATTTCATATCAAGATCTGCGCGGGTTTTGATTTAAGGGGCGGGCGGGCTGTCGTGTTCCTTATAAAAACCCTTGTGATTCACATTTGTGGTATGCGGTGGTCTGTTACGTTAGTAGTTTCAGCAAGTGAGGTCAGCACCAACCAATGTGTTGTTGATTGAGTTTACCTATCGTTCGGATCCTTTCTGTAGGGTGATGAGGCGCTTGAGAGGGTAAATCACTAATGGCTCTGATTTTTCCAGGCTCTGACAAAAACGATAACGCAGAAACGTTAGCTGTTGGTGATAAAGAAGATCAATACTGGTCTCAGCTACAGCTCAAAGAAATGAATAATAAATCTACTTATTAAATCATTCGTTCAAACTTTTTAAACGAGATGGAGTGGTTTTAGAAAAAAAAAGATGAGCTATGGCTGTTTTAGTAAAATCTTTTTGTTAGGATTGGTCCTGTCCATCGCAGGGAATACATTGAACAGACTTTACCTGATTCGGCCATCTCCAGGGGCGCAGTAAGGCTCAGAAAGCCGCAGAGATTCTTTTTACCCAATTTCTTACCCAGTCGAAAAGTACAGAACCACCATAACAAAGCACAATTAATGCGGAAAAGAAAATTCCAGAGCGGCGTTCGTGTTCCTACGTTGGCGGACACATGTGCAGATTTATCTCCTTCTTCATCACCGTCCTCATTTATGCAGTCTCCAATTGTTCTGTGTCGGCCAAAACGATGTACAAAGCTTACCTTCAATTTTAAAGGTACGTAAACATATAAACTATCTAATGTAGTTAGCACTTATATGTGTCCCGGGAGACCGCGAGCTCTCTGCAAAAGGACTCCACAACTCGTCTCCCTAAACCGTCTAATTCGATCTCATGCTGTGGTTTCCCAAGCAAACATAAATGCCGATCCTTACATGTGTTTTTTTCTAGTGTGTGTGCCTTCAATTGGGAAAATGCCGCTTTTTTTCTTCTGTAGATGAGAAACGAAAAAAGTCGCCTAATCACCAAGTGAACAGTAGTAAAAACGAGATTTTCAAATGATAACCACTAATTACAACCATTTAGGTGAAAGAGTTGTTGTTCGAAACTGCATTTCGAACACGTTTTCAAACGAATCGTTGTTACAAACACTCAACTCACAGTGCCTTGAGAAATATTCAAATATGTAAGTTTGCATTGGATTTTTTTTATCAGAGGAATTGTGGTTTCTGTCGCTGTAATGTATTCAGTAGTCTTTGGCCCAATTCTTTTAATTAAATTTTCAATTTTATTCCAATTCAAAGAATAAAGTTCACTGCGTTCAAATCCACTTGAGATGCGCCAACACATTCACTTAAATTCAGAATCGTTTGCGGTTTAGAGACGCGTATCTAGCCCATAAAATTCGAGATTTAAGGAGCCCACCAATACATCAAGTCAGTGTTTTTATCCTACCAAATAAATCTAGTATAGTCGGATCGAAACGGCCTGAAGCGTAGTGTAATTGCGTAGGCGGCTGCTCTCGAAGCGGCGCGGATGAGCTAGCAGCTGGAGCTCGCGGTGGGACCATCGTTAGACTCAGTCGGACTGCAGCGATGAATGGTGTTAGCGATGGTTCCTTCCTCCCCTTCCTCCTCAGCCTCCTGATCCCTGCCGCTTTATCCACCACCACCGCAAAAAAGACGCAACGATACTACGCCTTTGTTTGAAGGAATCATTGTTCCATGTGTATTCTCTTTAGAAAAATTACTACACCACTGGATCGAAATTGGAAAAATAGGCCAACCTTTATGCCACAGCTCTGTGCGTAGGGTTTTTCCATCTGCGTGCTTCAAGAGGTGGAGTGGGAACGATCAGGATGAAACAATGCTGGCTGGGCACTACACATAACCCGCATTTCATACTAAAGAAAACCTCTTAGAACGCTCTTCTATATATACGTTCTGGTCCTCAACAACCCATTCATAGGTTTCACTTGAACAGGTAGTGAGGAGAACTCATTGGCTTTCGACCGCTGTGCAGCTGAATGCGGCGCGTGTACAAGTGGAGCGGAGCGTTGAAACTGGAATCGTGGTGAAAAACGGAGTTACGTCGTTTTTTACTGCAATTAGGAAAGGATGACCGGAACCACCCATGATCCTCAATCTACGACCCCGTATAGAGTTTGTCCATCGGAAATCCGTACCACCTCAGATTCGTGGGGTGATGCCTATGACAGACGACGGGAAAAATTGATCAAAACCACCAATAATGATAATGCTCGAGCTTTTTCAGTACGATTGGAACGCTCAACAATGTTTCCATATGCGAATGCGAACGAGATCTCTGCAATTTGTCTGCTGTACGTTTGATTCTGATTGTATTGATTGCTCCCTATCTAACAATGTAGAAATTGTTGTGGTGCTTAAGAATAACGTGCTGTATTTGACTCAGAAAATCTATACTGTTTATATTTTATTATATAGCTCTCTAATCAAAAAAAGAGAGTAGTTTTTGAACTCGGCACTTCGAATCGTTTTCCAAGAAAACACGGGTAAAATCGTTTGCTTGTTGTATATTTTCTGTATTCGTACTGTACAGGATAGGCAACATGTTAAAGTCGTTTTCCTTTCCCCTACCTCATACTCAAAGGCTTTCAAATGGAGATTAATTTTTCGCATATATTCATTGGCAAGGTATTATTGATCTTTTCTCTCTTGCATCCACGTAGTCTTCAGTTTTTCACCTTTATGTATTTTCTATCCTTTGGAGCTGTAGGTTGTTCGATTAAAACAGTTGTTATTGCCGTGGACAAAAAATAGATGTTTATGGCAGCAGTTGTCTGGTAACTAAACATTGCAGAAAAAAATTAATTGGCACAACACAATTCTACAACCTTGTATTATTGTTATGTTACCGTCGGGCTCAAAATTCTCTTCAACCCGCAAAGAGCACTCGAGAATTTTGTTATTTTTGCTTTGAATTTATTCTTTTCCACGGGTCTGTTTCACTAAGGGATCACACCAGGTTAGTTGTGGGGCCATATGGCGCGTTCTATATAAATAATAAATAATAATAATATAGTATAATAGACAGAGGTTGGAACCGAGGTATGACCATGGCGAACTACAGAGATGAGTGACGGTAGCGAGGATCCTTACAGATCCCAACCGCTATGCTCCACCGCACCGCTCCGAGCACAGCTGTCCTTATTTCATGCTGTTTTGGCCCAACCAAGTACGACATGGTTGACCGAACGAGACGAGAGAATGCTACCCAATAAACTCCGCATGTGATGCTGGAGAATCACTGTCTCTAGGAACATGCGATAGTGTAGGAGTTGACCATCTTGCTCGTCAACACGACTATGAACACACGACATCAATTCTTCCAAACAACTGACTATCACAATCGAATATCCACGAGGAGAAGAACAGTTATTTCAACATAGCTTTGGCTATGTTAATCGCTTATGCTCCAACATCAAGCTACGAAGAGAAAGAAGTGAGGGTTTTTTACATTAATCTAAAGAAGTTCTACAGAGACTTATCTCAAGGACACTGTTATTCACTTAAACGCTGAGTCCTAGAAAGACGACTTAAGAACTCAACATCGGGACTCAAGGTCCGCAGTGAAACGAGGAGTGATAGAGGTTTTTTGGAGGGCAACATAACGAATTAGACCACGTCGTCGTCAGGAAATGTCCGACGGATGTTGTTATTTTACCGAAGCTTCATACAGCGTCGGACCATCATTTCCTTCGGGAAAAAAACACTTTTCTTAACATGGAAGAAGGAAATTTGTAGATTTCATGAAGCGATGCCCCGGGGCCGTCATCACCCAAGACTTCCAAGCTTCGTTAGCCGGCTCCTGATGTAACGTTGATGTGAAACATGATTGGCTCGTAGAATATCTTCAGGACTGTGCTAGGAAACCCTATGATTTTAAAATCACAAGAAGACTTTTTTCTCTTGGAAACTGTTGAGCTAATACGTCACCACGAAATCACACAAGCCGGAAGCAAACATGAACTCACGCCCGTTTTCGCAAAGTTTTCTATGAAACGATGAAAAAGCACTGCAAAGGCGACGCGTTCACACGTTACCTGTCCGAAAGCAACTTTCCAAATCAATGGGAGACTAGCGAGACCGTGTTGTTGTATACAGAGGGGGATCCACGTGTGCTCAGTATGCTTACTGGGTATCATTTACAGACCTCCGGAGGTGATCTTCAATGGAACTGAAAAAAAACACACTTAATGAACTCCAGAAACAGACACGATTTTGAAAACGATTGAGCACGATTTATCTCATAAACTCTGTTCTCAAATTTGTTGAAGTATCGCGCATGCGCATGATAGTGCCGTGTCGCATTTTCTTCGACTCAGAGGCCTTCCATTCGATAGAGACGGAAGCGGTGATGAACGTCTTGACGACATCTACACCGTGTTTCACTGATGACATCGTACTCACAAATTTTAGCATTAATCAAGCGCATTACCAACCAACCGAATATTATATTTTAATGCACCATCTACTTATATATACGTTAGGAAAGATGCATGAAGAAATACGAAGCTCTTCCGGAGGAATCGAAATTGGACAGTTTTTGAATGAAAGGGAACATCGAAGAAGTAGTGAAAAGGACCAAGAGAACCAGGCTCTGCGACCTTCTCTTTAGCGCAAACCCTTCTGTCTTCTTTCACTTTTGCTTCAATAAACTGGGTATCTAACAAGCAAAAGTAAAATAGCCTCAGCGTCGTTCCACGCTCAGTCGAAAGAGTGATGGTAGGAGCACTCTGTTTCACGGAATGAAGGAGGGTATTTGAAGTTCTAAGCTACGTAAGTCAGCGAAAATTAAAGACCACGCCGCATTTGCCAGGAAAAGTGAAATGAAATGAGCCGTACACGTAATGCGTTTAACAATCTTTGAAGCACAGCAGGGACCGACTGGGACTACAGGAAAACCCCCGACTCGTTGATCAATTCTTCAGTTCTTCTAAAGAAGATTTACTGCTTTTCGTGTCTCTGATGAAAAGAAGAAGCCAATGGGCAGCATTTGCACGCGATAATCAAAATATCGCCTCATTGAGTGACTCTTTGCGGAAATGAATTCAAAGTTCGTGCATTTCTTCAAAAAGTAAGAACTTGGGACTTTTAATTAAATCACGAATTCTTACTGTCAATACGCACACTCACAAAACCCACGAGAGTGGAAGGATCAAATAAAGGTGTTTTTTTCAAACTACTCTTAATTTTTGAATATTCTACCTACCCTATTCTGAATATATTCAGTATAAGGTAGAATATTCAATCTCTATATCTCTTATATTGAATTTATTCATAGAGTTCAGCCAGTTAAAGATAGGAAGTCAATCGTTGCAAGGAATGATAAGAATAGACGGTGATACAGATTACCTAACTGGACTTCCTGCAACCTTGACAGCGCTATTCTGACAAAATTTTGTAGTTTTTATCGTCGTCAATGTGTTCAAACTAATTATCCGAATTTTTCTTGTCCTATTTCATCTTTACTTGCTTTGATATTGTGTGCACAGACACTCGTAAGGTCAAATCTAGCACACATGTACTTTGAGCATATCGGCTCTCCGTATGACTCTTAACTTGTCGTGTTCGATCTTCGAATGGAGGTTTCCTTGAGGATTATTTGAGACCGCTAGCGCGTTTCTACTGGTGTATGAAGAATGGAAACACAACTTGTCGTCTCCGTTACTGTGGTCAGACGACGGGACTCGTAGACCACCTGAACCTTCAATTTCACAAAACGTTTCACAAAAAAGTGTGGACAAAAACTATGTACAAGTGAAGTTGCGTAAGTGAGATGATCCAACTCAGAAGAAAAACCTAATTATCAAAGAAAAATGCTGAAAAGCTACATAGCACCACGGATTTTTGTCAAACATTTTTGAAAGTTTTGTAGTTATCTCAACTGCCTGATGTTCCTGGCTTAACATTCGACATGCACTGCGAACGTCTGGGCAAATATAAGTGCTGGCGTCAATACAGCCATAAAACTCGGGAAATGTAACAAGTACTGGTTTGTTTACATTTGTTTTCACACAAAGATTTGCTTCAAGAGGTACCAGTTCAGTGAATGGTAGAAATCTTAAAAAAAATCAAGAGCTCCTGTCTGAAGAAAGCTTTCAAATATTTCAAAAAAAGTAGTGGTAGAAACGAAATATGGCGTAAATGGAGTTCAAGTCAACTGAAACAGAATTAAAATTCATTTCTACAAGCCAAAAAACAGATAGGAGAATCGAAAAATATTTATCAAAACCCGACTGTCTTCACAGCAATTCGAGAAGGCCACGTATCCCGAACACTACGACCGGTACAATGGAAATGAAATATTGGTGGGAAAAGCAAACTAAACACTAGCCCTTCGAAAATACTCTAGTGTATTTTGTGTACATCTCTATGATACAGGTACGACGTCGACATCTGAAGTCAACGAAACCATGTAGCCGACTTTTTTCTGCCACGCATTTTCTGAAGAAACAAAATGAATACCAGTAGGGATCATAAAAATACGAAGCAGCAAAAAAAAATGTGTCCTATTGTCCTTTTCCTCACCTCTTTTCGCAGAGCACTAAGATCATCATGTAGAAGCATTTTCTCGCGATACGCTTCAATGAGTCGTTCGTGTTCGAGTTCACGCTGAAAAGGAGATGCCATCTGCACATATTGATATGAGTAAACTTTCAAGTGGATCTGGAAACATACTACAGGCGTATTAGGTTTTTGAAATTTGAAAAAAAAAACAAAAATGCCTCACTTAAAATATTCAGTTGCAAGGCACTACATTAAGAGAAAATAAAGGCGCAAACAATAGGAAGCACCTGTTTATGGGCTTGTGCTAAATTTGCGCTCATATCGTCCGCCATCTGCTTCGAGATCTCTTCCAAACGCCGTTTGTACTGAAATAAACCTTTGGAATTTCCAGAAAATCGCGTAAAGTTAACCTAGGGCTTGTTGCTAGCTTGTCAAAAAAAGTTATGGATATGCATAACTTTTTTTACAACCAGTCAGTGACGTGTTCAGCTGAGCTTCATCCGCAGCGAAGCTACGATTGATGGATGCGTCAGAGCAACAAAGCACTAACTAATGCCTCCGCTGCGGACGCGTTGCGTGAACGCAGACGAACACGTTCTGTGCCGACTATAAGTGCGAACGTATACAGTCTGGTCGAAACGACATGAGTTGCGAGGGGAGCTGGCGGTTACGCAACTGCACTGAGCTTCACGTCATTTTGACTCGACTATATCTACAATAATATTCCCTTCAAGGTCCCATCCCTTAAAAAAAGAGTTGTTTTAAAAACATCTGGGATAACGTAGGGATAACGTAAAAGGTTCAAACCATTTCAAGTTTTGCTTCAATGTTCCCGCCTCAAAACCCGTCGTAATTCTTTTCTAAGTTTTCACACGCACTTATCCTTGTTTATTTTATTCCTTATTCAAAAACGACATGGCACGAAATTGACGATGTTGGAAGGAATAGACAGGGTTAGATCGTTGTAGATCACGAGTATGAGTTTAAGCACCCTCATTTCTCCATAACTGTCCTGAAAAACAGCGTGGGAAACAATCTTGTCTTGTCGAGTTTCCCAACGAGACACCTAACAACATATCAGGAATTCGGTAGCAGACATACGCGCTGCATTTACGAGCTAGCGGACAGTCAAATCGTTGCTGGAGCTATCTCTACCCTTCGCTCGCAGTTAGGACAACAGGTTAGGACATATGCGAGCGCATATGTCCCAACTTGTTGTTTGGTGTATCGTAGAATTTTAGAAGAAATTGGTTGTGACCGCGCTCATACGTGGTTTACACTCCCAGTCTTATCTAATCGTGAAGAGATCTTAACATTGCCATTTTCGTTGGATGTCGCCTTTAACGGTAGCGTATCACGAATTTGAGTAAGTAAGTAATTTGGGGCGGGTGTGGTGTAGCGGTTAGAGGTTCCGCTTCCTGCACGATCGATCGGAGGTTCGAATCCGCCCTAGTGCTCACCAAGCCTTCCATCCCTCCGGGGTCGATAAATTGGTACCAGACTTGTTTGGGAGGATAAAAAACACTGACTTGAAACATCGGCTAGCCACCGCAAGTCATTGTATAGGCCACATACACGTTCATAAACCTCAAACGATTCTGAATTGAAGTGAACGTGGGGGCGCATCCCAAGCGGATTGATTAACGCCAGAAACGTTATCCTTTATCCTTTATCACGAATTTAAAGTGGAACCCCATGGAAAACGTAGAGTTTGGCTTATCAACTACGGAAAAGAGCGTCGCCCCACTAATCTCCTTCTAATCATGTTAAAAACAGTGTGGAAGACGGTGTTCTTTCCTACGAAATCAATTGGAGTGTGCCATCCATGTGCACGCATCTCGTCCACGAGCGAATGGTTGGATGATTAATGAGGTCTCCCTATCAACGTATTCCAGTACAACCAGTGATTAGACTGCTAAGAGATCCGGAGCGTGTACAAGGTTGCGCGTTCTAACCTGGCCCCACAGGAACTGAAGGTGTTCCCTCGTCGTTTTTTTTTTCAAAAAATAAATTTTTAAATCATTTTTAACATGATTAGAGGAAAAATAGGGGATTTCGAGTCGGCCACGCTTGCCTCGTAATCTACAATCCGAACCCTACGTTTTCCTTGACGTTTTCGTACCACGTCGTTATGTGTTCCCTTCCATATATTTCATGTGTTCAATGTATTTTTATTTCACTTATTTATTTGATTTACCTCAATTCAATTTATTTTCAATGTTTTTCTTAGGAAATCTGTACCTCTGCAGTATGCTCTGCTTCTAATTTTTCCACCAACTCATCCATCAGCTTTAACTGTTCTTTCAACTGCTCACATGACCGGTGCTCTCTCAAGAACTAAAAATCCGTAGCTAATTTTGAGACGATGCTTCCAACGAATGTCCACGGAATTTTCTCCGAAGATAATAAATACTTGTGCATAGCAGTCGATGTACATCGCTAGGACGGCAAAAAACACGCATATGGTGATCAGACGGTAGCTCCATGACGAAGTGCAGCTCGATGTCTTGCGCTCCTGGAATCTTTATTATACGTACGTAGAAATACGCGTATCTGGGAGATCTATCGATAATTACATCGGATTCCTTCATGGTCGATGCTAATTTTTCCTCTCGCCTCTTCATTTCTTCCATTTCTTGCGTAAACTGCTGCACCTAAGAACAAAAATAGTTCTTACTACAAAGTTGTGCTTGTTTTACTCTTTGAAGGAAGAGTAGAGGCCAACTTTCTTCTTTGAGGTCCGCAGCGACTTCTGTAGAACTCTGTTCTGCTCTTCTAGCCTATCTGCTTTATCCCTCCACTCATTAGCCTGTTCAACCGTCCTTTCAAGCTTAAAAAAATTCAAAAAAATAATCACCCAATCGTAAGAAATAATTTATTACAAACCAATGTGTTACGTCCTTTCATCAAAGCCAACTCATGATACACTTGCTCAAGTATCCCCATTGTTTCTCTGCCCATCATGCTCACATCAGAAACGCATGATTCTAAATTTTTATGTTTGCGAGGGAGGAAAACCTCTACTGGTTTTTCTGAACATCTTTTTTTTCAATCCTATAACACACTACCAGACATCTGAGAGATAGAGTTGGTCATGGAACGAAGGTCGTCGTCGATGCTCCATGTGGATTTCGGAATCGAAGCACCACTGAACGGCACAGGATACTAGCATCGAATGACCGAGAATTCGGTGCACGTTGGAACTAACGGAATCACTTCCTGTTCATTTTGTGCAGGCTCTGTATAGAGTGCAGGAATACGCAAAGAAGTAGGTGGAGAAGAAACATCCGCGAGTGAAACGTTATCAGAATGACTACTTCCTGCAAAACAATTAATATGTACGTGAAAATTTGCATTCGGATTGCTAGCTTTATCCAACCTTCAACAGTACTTCCAGAAACGGAACGTTCACGAGATACTACTTCGAATTCGCTCGTTGCAGTGCTCTCGATTGACAGGCGACGTTGAAGTGATGCACCTGTCGCCTCATCCATGTTGAAGGGCGGACCTCTAATTATAATTTATCAATTAATCACGGGGCGTTTTATAATTTTTTATAGTTAAGAACGGATGTTAAGAGCACATAAATGATCGAATGAAACTATGTACTGCTAAAAACAACCAGGAAATGCGTGCACAGTCGGCGCCGAAATATTTTGCACGGGCAACAGCGACGCACGCGCCTTCTCTGCTTAACGCACGCTCTCTCTTCCGCTGACCTGCCCCAATCAAACGCAAAGAGCGGCCCGTGCAGATAAAGAGTTCTCGGCGCCGACTGCTTCAGTTCTACTGCTTCCTCGGAGGATAAGGACATGTTATTTCCAATTTATGCGGAGAGCACTTGTCGGCGCTATGTACCTTGTGTGTATGTGGAAGAAGGTAAGGATAGGTTACTACAGGTTTTCTAGAAACTGAAGATAAATGAATAAAGTATAAAGGACGAAGTGTCTGGCTTCAATCACGAACGTGTAACTGGACTATGCAATGACTTGCGGTGGCTAGCCGACCTGCCAAGTCAGTGTTTTTATCCTCCCAGAGAAGTCTTATACCAACTTATCGACTCCAGAGAGATGAACGGCTTAGTTGGCACTAGGGCGGATTCGAACCTCCGATCGATCGTGCAAGCAGCGGAGCTTCTAACCAACTGCGCTACACGCGCCTAAGATAATGAATACTATAATGAAACTTATGTATTTATTTGTTTATTTATTTATTTATTGATAAACCAAGGACTAAGAAACTAAGAGAGATTACGAAAAACTCAGTAGAAGAGGCTTTGTTACCACTTCCTAGCAACAGCCAATTTTTTGTTCAAAACGGCGGTTTACCGTAACTCTCATCCCCCGGTCCCCTTCTCCTCTCCCTTTTCCGGAAGCACATAGCGCCAAGTTTACTTCTAGATATCCCGTCCCGCCAAAATGGAGATATAAAGGGCAACAAATACTGCTCTACCTCACCGATGCAGCATCTAGCATACGTAGAATCATTTTCGTCGAAGAAACAATAATTCCTAGCAATGAAATCATATTTAGTCATCAAATCTATATCTATATCTATCTATCCTCATTAATTTCCTTCCTCTCTATGTAGTATTTTCTCCTGTGTCTATTTCCTCCTCTCGTCTAACAGTAACAAATGAAGAACAGATTCCTTTGTCGAGGATGTTTAGTCATAACAGCTCATTAGTCATGCGGTAGAAAACAGACGTGTTTGGTTCACTAATGCGAGGTTGTATGAGCATTATTGAACCAAACTCAAACATTCTGTGTTTGTGGAGGGAACTGACATCTGCAAAATTGAAATTTGAACAAAATAAGTGCGTTTGAAAAAATTACGGATGTGCCAGGGAATGACTATGTTGCAGAAGAAAAAGAACTTCGACGTTTTAACCGTTTTCACAATTGCATCAAGCTTCATTCAATTTTGACTCGACAATGCAGAAATATTTTTGAAATATAGAAAATTTTGCTTAGTTATCTAAAAAAGAGGCAACATGTTTTCTCACAGGAGCGGGTGTAGCGCAGTCGGTTAGAGGTTCCGCTGCCTGTATGATAGATCAGAGGTTCGAAACCGCCCTAATGCTCACCAAGCTTTTCATCACTCCGGGGTCGATAAATTGGTACCAGAATTGTTTGGGAGGATAAAAACACTGATTTACACATCGGCTGGCCTCCGCAAGTCATTGTGAAGACCAGTGACACGTTCGTAAATCTCAAACGATTCTGAATTGAAGTGAACGTGGAGGCGCATCCCAAGCGGATTGATTAAAGCCCGACACTTTATCCTTTATATTTTCTCACAATCAATGAAGATACATACGTCCCAGCAGTCGCGAGGATTTCATTTTACATCACGAAATAGGGTGACATAAAAAGAAGACGTAAAAGAAACAATTTGACATCCACGTGATTTTCATGTGAAAGCTTCCCAGTAGAACAGCATATAATGTAGAACAGGGTGTTTCAACAAGTGGAACAAGTGGATAAATAACATAGGAACACCGAACAGTTCCTCAAATTTCGTTACACTGTGCTTTTCACAGAAATCTGTATGATCATGACTCATTCGACCACAAAATCGCTTATCAGAACATCTGTGAGAAGCGCGGCGTTTCGAAAAAGATCGCACTGCCGATAAGAGAAAGACTCATGTAAAAAAAAGAACATTTGAAGACGACTTATTGAATTCAACTGGAGGAAATGTCGATTTTAGTTACAAAAATTCTTTGCTGCATCGCATGCCACATTTTATCACTATAAAGCTGAAAAAAAATCCGATATCGTGACGCTTGTACACCCAGGCACTCACGGATCTTCCCTATCCTTTCAAAACTGAAGAAAATCCCGTCGATTTTTTGTCTGCCACATCAAAATCCATGAGAAATGGGCGAAATTTTAAGTGCAAGATGTAACATTTGGATTGTAAAGTGCATATGAAGGAAATGTCAATCTTAGTTGCTCAATATTCAATATCAGTGATCCTGGAAATTTCTGCGATGTTCAGAATGCAGAGCGAAAAAATCAAAATAAAATTGCGAAGCCACATGTGCTAACTGAAAAAAAAGATGGAAATGATTTCCCGCGAGCAACGAGACCATTCGTGGTCTCATCACACCCAGAAGACTGATTGATCAACAAGGAAGGTGGAACGTCAGTCAACTATTTTTTACACAAAAAAAACATAGGAAAGAAGATTGGAATTCATATTAAAAACTGCTTAAACAAAAAACTTGAATATTAAACATTGTAATTATAATTTTATGGCAAATACAATACACCTATTTGTAAATAATAATAATAATAAATAATCGTACAATAGTAAATATTTGGCATTTTTTCTTCTAAAATCTCATCCGAATACTTCACAAGCAAATATTCAACTTTTTTAAGACTTAATTACTTACACTCTACGATATGAATTGTTTAATCGTATAATCCGACGTCACGACGTGTTTGGATGAACGGGTTTTCTTATTATTCACGGTTACATCATTACTGTACCCGTGGACTACGCAAATAAGGGGTGAGGAATACGCGCAAGGTTACGTCAAAATCAAGAAACTAACAAAATATCTTGACTTTTTTTAAAGAAATAAGAAATTATCTGAAGAAAATCACGTGCAACCTATAAAGATCCTTCCAGAAACAGATTACACAAGAATCGTTCAGTCTAGTTTCGTTTTTTTTCTCAACCAAATTTTGGATACTGTGGTGTACCTTAATCCTTACAGTGTTTTGTAGACTTTTCATAAAGGTGAAATGAAAAATAGAACCGAGAAGTGGTAAGAGTCAATAAAAGTGCTTCGATGATGATTTAAAATGACAAAACAAAAATTCATCCCATATAGCCGAGCGATATATCAGAGTGCGTTAATTTAAAGACATCACCTCACGAATCGGGGGCGGTACGGGTTTCAGATGAGTTATGCCTATACGGGGCCGTAGATTATGGGGAAGAGGGTGATTCGTTCCATTTCTTCCTAGTTGCTGTAAAAAACAGCCCAGAAGATGCGGCTTCGAGCGTTCCGGGGCGCCATTTTCCACAACGAGTTCGATTGGAGCGCGCCAGCCTCGTATACGCGCCGCATCTTCCCGTTTTTTTACGACGATTAGGAAGAAATGGACGGAATCACCCTCCTCACCATAGATTCATCAGATGATGCCTTTAAGCCACTGATGGCGGCGTGCTTTTTTTTGCGTATCTGGCGCGTCCGACAAGCCATACGACTTCGACGAACTGCATTTGTATTATATTCAGGGATAATAAACCTATGAAGCTGGAGTCGTTAGCTAATGAAATTCAGACACCTACAAAGTGGTTCTGTTCTCAGCTCATCTTTCCTCCGGCATCCCAGAAATGCTTGGTCACAAAATACTTTTCGCTGCTTGCAAAAAAAAAACCATTTCGAAGCAATTAATAGGCCCCAATAAATCGCTTGAACGGGCATATGTCCGTATTGTCCTATCCAGTTGAACAAGTCCCGCAAGTGTAGGTCGTACCACACATAAATTCTTTTTGGTGCACTTGCACTCTATATTTTACACAGAGATTCAACATTCCAGACATATAAAATTTTATCAGTTGAATTATGTGGACAGTTATACATGTTAACGGTTGATGATAGCGCTGACAAAATGCAGTGGTGCAAGGTTCCGTTGTGGATGGTCAGTAGGATATCAATCTCTGTGCGGGTTTTGATCTACGAGGCGAGGCGTCACGTTTCTATAAAGAAACCTTGTAATTCACAAGTGGAGTACGTGCTGGTCTTTTAAGTCACCAAATTCAAGAAATGAGGTAAACACTAGCCAATGTGTTGTCCTTTGAGTTCGTCTGTCGTTTGAGTGCTTTGTGTGGGGTGTCAGTTAGCTGTTGGTTAGTAAAGATCAATAACCATCTTGGCTACAGCTCAAACAAATCACTCAAAAGCCACTCGACGTACCAAGGTTCAAAGACACCTGAATATGGGCACCACTGAGTAGGATATCAGTTACATTGCGGGTGTTGGACGAATCGCCTGCATTCTATCGCATAGCAAACTGCCTAGTTGGATGTAGCAAAGAATAGAATGTGCAGGTTTAATCACTCAAATTTGAGGTCCTCTTGATACTTCTGTGATTGTTAGAATCTGTGTCAAACGTGCGGACAAAGAGCCATTTGTTGTGGTATGTGCTGGTCTGTTACATTGCCAGTTTCAGCAAATAAATTAGGCGCTATGAGTTTGCCTATCGCTTGAATACTCGCTGTAGGGTGATGAGGCGCTTGGGAGGATAAATCACTGATGGTTTTGGTTTTTTCGAGGCTCTGACGAAGGCGATAACACCGAAACGTTAGCTGCTAATAAAGATCAATACCAAGCTTGGCTACAGCTCAACCAAAGCAATCGAAAGTGCATATTAAATCATGCCAAGATTCAAGGACAATCGAACATAGACAATACTCAGAAAGACAACTTTTGTATTGCGGATGTTGCACAAATTGCCTGCGTTCTATCGCGCAACAAGTTGCATCGTTGGATGCAGCAGAGTATGGAATGTGTCCGTTCAATTCAATTTCAATTCAATTCAATTTCAATTTTTGTCAATTCAATTTTAAGTTTGAGGCCATTGTGTGCATGTTAATTCGCATTAGAGGAAAAATCTTGCGTTTTATATAATGGTAAATAAACGTCTCCGAGTAGATGTCGAACGAACGAACGCACCCCAAAGAGCTTGTTGAAGGCAGACATTGAATCTTTCACACATATCGTGGAAAAATTTCGTAGAGTGCAAGCAGAGTCACTATGTAAAATCGAATAACAACTGGATGTCATATGGCTATGGTACCATGTCGTGCATGTCATCATCAGCTGATTCAGCTCGTAGAAAGATCAACTACAAATCCGTGAGTAATTCAGGAAGAAATCCTCATCTCATAAGCACCGTTCAGAATTATGAACTCAG
The DNA here is from genome assembly GCF_031761385.1 of Necator americanus. Classification (NCBI taxonomy): domain Eukaryota; kingdom Metazoa; phylum Nematoda; class Chromadorea; order Rhabditida; family Ancylostomatidae; genus Necator; species Necator americanus. Next base: position 33,092,312 of record NC_087372.1, read on the forward strand.
TGTCGAGGGAAAGATGAAAAAACGAGATATATTGAAGCAATTTATTCCGCATTCAGGCTGGAAAACATAGATTTTGGAAAAAATAAGTTAGTTAAAATGAAGAAAATGAAAAATTAGTTGCACATTAGCCGAAAATTCGTTAAATCCAGTTAAGTTAGTTAAAAGTCAAGGATTCCAAAAGGGAATCGTTTATAGGATTTGGAAATGAGGATGCAAATGCAAAGCAATTTCATTGAAAATGTTTTTCACGTGCACAAAGCTGACTAAATAATGTGAAATTCGATCAAAATTACGTAATAAAATGTAATAAAGCATTATTAAGCATTGACTATGAATTCAGAGCGGAATAAAGTTTAAAAAATCGCTTTGAAAATCCATTCATAACAGTGTCCATGAGGGGAAAAAAGTTGTTTCTTGTGCAACAAGGAACATTTTAGAAGACGTGAATGGCAGATTGATAGTAAGCATCATGGATATTCCCTAATGCTCTCAGGAAATCGATGCCGAGTGACGGCTAAGAACGTTTTTTTCGAATGCAGAATCGAGAGCGGTCTTTCGCTGATTGAAAGCTTTCTTTAGTAGTGATGGATTTTTTTCTCTTGCGAATGGTTTTCAACGATTCAATAGGTCAATCCTCAACTGACAGCTGCATTTCCTGGAAACGATTATGGACGTTTGCAGCCTTATCAGCACGTCAAACATCTATTTCTGTCCGATATGGCGTGCGTCTATGCCCCTCACAATTTAACAATCAATGCGAACGCAGCGACATTGCGGTGAACTGACGGACATCAGCTGATCGTTGCAAACGACAAAAGTAAATAAAACCATCGGTCAATGCATAATGCATGCAAAGGAGAAACAAATGAAAAGATTGATATATCATATGGTGTGAAGGTGACGATTACGACGTCGTAAGCAACGTGTCGTAACACTATTCGAGAAGTGCTCTGCGGCGCGCTACGAAATCCCGTCCGTTTGCAACGATCGATGCGCGTGTTAGGCACGTTAAAAACGTAAACACAGTTCGTTCGTGGAGTTTTTTTCTGTTCACTCAGAAAAGACGAAGTAAAGGAAGAAGAGGCAGTGGAACGACGAGAGCGATTAGGTGACGAAAAGCTTTCGCAGAATGGTCGATGAAAGCGCCACCGGTGCGCCGATCCAAACGGCCGCAGCGGCCTCTTTCCGCTTTTTCAGTTTTTCCATGTGTTCGTCAACACTTTACAGCCGTTCACGTGGGAAATGTCATCGCAGACGACGATCGTTACCAGATTTTCTTTTTCCTCGAAAAGAAAATAAAAACGCATCAGGAATCTGATATTATCGATCCAGTTTTTAGCCCTCCATGTTTTTTTTATTTGCAAAACGTGGCAGATTTTAGCGATAGCGAAATTGAGACTTCAAGGCGCCTATTTCAAATGATATCAAAGCGATGTGGTCCAGCTACACAAAAATACTGGTGCCAAAAAAACTACCGATAAAAATGCTAAGGAAAAGTTTTGGAAAAAAATTAAAAAATAATTATTAATAAGAGTACAGGAAGCGAATGTGATCCTTTCACTCCCGTCGAGTCGATGAAAAAGGAAGAATGAGAACTGTTTGGAAAGTGTGATAAAGAAGCAAATGAAAGTTTCTTTTCGGAAAAAGCTAATTTTATTCCGCATTTTATCCTCTGCCATGCACTTGGACCAACAAGTATATTCCCCCATAGCTTATCAGTTCTCATTAGTGTTATCCATCACAAAAAATCATGATATTAATCTTCAAACGCGTAGAGATACTCTTGTAAAAAACTTCGACAAAAATTCCGGCAGAAATAGTTTTTCCACTTATTTTTTAAGGCTTTAATCATCGTTCTTCGTGAATTTCTCCTCACAACTCCGTAATTTTGAGATTTCGCCCCGTAGGATCTTGCATGGCTAGAAGATAGTGGATGAGGAGCCAATTCGTAGCTGAATTTGTTCAATTTCACCCGTGACATTCAAGTGCATCTCTAGGATGACATTTTTTCATTCAAGTTAGGACAGGTTTTTCGTTCCGATGCACTACTAAATGTGCACTTTGTGTCTCTTGCGGCTGAAATATGACCTACAAGGATTTGAGTGGTGGTCTTTACAGGCATCAGACTACTAAAATCGAGGGTAGGAGGGGTTTTGAGGGGTCGAAATTGTATAGGAGGTATTTAGATCTAGGTATTTCTAGATTTCTCGAATCTGTTCACATACAGAGTGCGCCATAAATCTTGTCGTTTTTTTTTGGCGCGTCATTTTTTTTCTTAAAGCAAATCTTTCAAGCTTCCGTTCTTTCCATCATGTGGAGAAAATTCAGTTGATCAAATTATCCTTGGGCCTCTCAACTTTCGTTGCTAGTTTTTATGTTTATGGAATTATTTATCAAGTAGAAGTTATCTTAGGAAATGGATTTTAGATCACTTATGTTATCACGAACGTGATACTACTTAATTAGCTCAATAGCTGCCTTTCGTGTCTTATAGCAATGCTTGTCTGTCAATGATTCATAATGTAATTTGAGTTAGCGCAGTCTGGCGGCCGAATTTGTAGTCCTTAGGTTCGCAGAAGCAAAAAATGATTCATTGGACAAAAATGTTTGCAGGCCAACCGAGTACTTCTTTGCGTTAGCATGTACAGGACATCATAATAGTCTACTCCGAACTCAATGTACCATATAAATAGCCGTAGAAAATTCATTGTGCCATTTTTCTTGCTTTTCATGTTGTTTATAATTTTGCTAGCTCTTCTTGCCTTCACGTATTGCTTGCCTTTATTACTGTTAATCATTTGCTCGCTTTGCTTGCCTTAGTTACTGTTAATGTTATGTGGTTTAATTACCCAAGTTTGAGGTGGTGCTGAATAAAGTTGGTAAGTAATATCCCGCGTGGCACATAAAACGAGACCGTCAACTACAGAAGCCCAATACAAGTACTTCAACAATACATATGTACAAGAAAACAAAAAGGTCTTTTCTCAGCATATCGAATATTTATCAACTTCTACATCGAAACTTATAAAAGATGCATAACTTACAAGCAGTAGTATTCATGTCCCAAACACCGTTCCAAACAAAAAGCAACCCTGCGGTCAGCCATAGGGTTCGATCCTAAGCGTCTGAAAGCTCCAAACGAGGTCACATTTAATTAAAACCAATTTTTTACGTCAATTAGATCATTAATAAAAATTATTATTAAAGTTTTGCTGCTTGGTGATCAATTTCGTGTGAATAATTCACCTTTTATCGAGTGACCATCTTTATGGCAAACCCTGTACGGTCATTATGAAAATAAAGGAGTGTTCTCAATAAATGTGCGAACAAACGCAAGGAGACCTACATGACCAGTATTTGGATGAGTTTTTTTTCTGACGCGCGATCGGAATTGAAATCAGTTGCCGTAACGACAGAACGGCACAATTTTTCAGGAACTTCTATTGCAGCTGAATGCACTTTTCTTCTATTCGGATAAATCCCCGTGATGGTCGAGTACAGCTTTACAATAAAATTGGTGAGAATTAAAGAATTTTCCCTTTATTTCAGTAAGTTTTTCACATCTGAATGTTCCCGGAACCTCATCCTCAGTACTGCATGTTTAGGAATGAAGTTGGCAAAAGATGTCACTACTCGCCCATAACATCCCAACGGTTTTTAACTGCAAATTCTCGTGACTGTTAAGATAACACAAAATTTTCATGGCTTTTTTGCTGCTGAAAAATGCAACTCTCATAAATTTGTTCGTAGTAATACTCAAAAAAACCAATCCAACTGCCTCGTCTGAGACTTCACAAATACAGGTACATATTCTGGTGAAATGGTAAACTTCGAGAAGGGATTTGGGAAATATTCCGAGACTTTCTACTCCGGATCCCTTCCGAAAAAAAAACTTAATACTATGCCGAACATTAGAAAACCTACGCTGAGTGACTGTGCGGCACCGTCGACCACTGTCGCCTGCTCTTAACTTGTCACAAAATGAACATTTCTGAACAACTTATATATCTTTGGACTCCCCTCTCTGAAATCTATCCACACACTGCCAAATTGTTGTGAAATGTGCAAAAGGATGCCAAATATGATAAAAGTATAAAAACGTAGTACCATAAAAGTGCAAGCAAATCTACTCAGAGGAAAACCTCCCAAACTGAAGTACATTCAGTGCACCAGAGTTCTGTTTAGGTGTAAGGAATGAAAGGAAACAATTAAAACGTGTAAGGAATTTTATTTTGAAAAAATCAGGTTTGGGTAAGAAATCTCAAAAATATTCTCAGAAGTTATACAAAAGAGAATAATTATACAAAATTGTACCGAAATGAAATAGACCACATCATCGTTAGTGAAAGGTTCTGCCTAAGTAGCAGTTGTGCCAAAGTTCTATACTGGATCGGACCATCGCCTCCTCCGAGGAAAATTTTCCTTCACAAGAAGAGCAGAGAAAGCCGCCAAGTTCAGAGAGAGAAATCCCAGGACTACCATCAACTGGGATCTCTTCGCTACGCTAGCCGGCTTTTGGGAAGATTCCGCAATGGACAACATCGACGAGGAATATAACCGGCTTGTTGAACACCTTCACGACTGCGCGAAGAAGGCTGAGAGTTTTAAAACCAGCAAGAGACGCCTGTCTCTCGAAACTCTTGAGCTGATACGCAAGCCTGGATCAGCACGAGCCAGGGAACCATGAACTCACGTCCGAGCTCGCAAGGCTTTGCAGAGAATCAATAAAGGAAGACCTTAAAGAGAGAAGAGCAGAAGTGCTGGCTAAAGCTGCAGAGGCAGGAAAAAGCATCCGCTATGCCCGTCGAGACTTCGCCAGACGCAAGACGAACCCAAAGGGAACAGCCATTGCATCGAGAAGGGGGATGGAGAAAATAATCTACGACTTCTACTCTGATCTCTTCGACAGCCATGTCCACTCGCCTCCTCACCACCTGAGGGAAGATGGACAAGTCATTCCAGAGGTTCTCCCGTCCGAAATACGACATGCTATCATATCGGTAAGAAATCGTACGGCACCCGGTCCGACAGAATAAGACCAGAACACCTGAAGAGCCTTCCGCCAGTACTCATCAACACCCTGGCAAGGTTCTTTACATGTTATCTGTCGGAATGCAAGGTTCCTAAACAGTGGAAGACCAGCAAGATCGTGTTGTTGTATAAAAAGGGAGATCCACATGACATCGGCAACTATCGTCCAATCTGCCTACTGTCCGTCATCTACAAGCTCTTTACAAGAGTGATCCTTAATAGGATTGAAAAAGTCCTGGATGAAGGACAGCCATGCGAGCAAGCAGGGTTTCGAAAAGGATTCAGCACGATTGACCACATTCACACTGTTTCGAAACTCATCGAGGTATCACGAGAGTACAAGATGCCGTTCTGTCTCACCTTCATCGACTTGAAGAAGAAGGCCTTCGACACAGTTGAGACGGAAGCGGTCGTGGAAGCTTTGGACAACCAAAGCGTCCCTACTCAGTACATAAAGGCACTTCGAGAGTTGTACTGTAACTTCACGACCGGAATTTCGCCATTCTACAAGAACATCATCATTGACGTGAAGAGAGGGGTCCGACAGGGTGATACAATTTCACCCAAAATATTCACATCCACCCTCAAGAACGCAATGCGAAAACGCAACGGTGAAGGAATCCGCGGGAAAATCTAGAGTTAGGGTTGCAGATTGCGAGATCAGGAGTGGTTCCGCTCATCTCTACCTGGTTTTCGTAAGTAATGACGCGGAAGACGATTTTTTAAGACAATTTCAGTTTTAGTGCGACACCCTGGCGCACGCGTGTTGCTCGCAGATTAGTGGTCTTCCTAAAAGCCTATTCAAGTAAAACCAATGAATAGGCTCCTAAGGAGACCAGAACGTGTGCATAGAGGAGTGTTCTAACGTTTCCCCTAGTATTCAGAGTGCGTTCCACGCCATTTCTTACGACGACCGAAGAGAGATGAGCGGAACCATTCTTTATATCGGAATCAACACCATCTCTAACCTTTTCCGCGGATTCCTTCACCACGTCAGATCCGTGGTATGCTGCCTTTAATTCACTTTTCTTTCTTGACAGTTTTTTTTCCTGAAAATCATGAAAAAAATCTATTATGCAGAAATGTTTCTATGACTTACAGGATAAATAACTAATAAATACAGGATAATTAAAGAAGAAGCTACTCTGGTATGTGAACGAAAAGTGTGTTTTGTAACGTTTTCCCCTGAGGTTTCCGCACTCGCTAGTGGAAATGTATGCGCCGACAATCGCGACGCCTCTATAGACATTTACTCTTCTTCTCTAACGCTTCAACCTAGTGCGTCGTGGTCATTCGGCCAAACATAAGTGCCGCTGTATAGATGTGCGTATTTTCCGCCGCTGTTTCACTTTGGTTGAAGGTGTCAGAAGTGTGAGAGAGCATGCGAGGTGCAATAATGGTAAATATCCTAAATATCTTTTTCACGTTGCAGTTAACCATATCCTAATTTCCATTTTTTTTTTGTTTCTGAACCAGGTCGAATCGTCTTCTCAGCAGCTCTTGGCAGCCTAAGAACAATGGGAAACAGATGAGATTTACATAATGCGTTTCCAGGAGATTTCTTTTCACCAAATTGCAACAACATTCTAAAGATATTTGGAAATTCCAGGAAAGCTTACTGTGTATTTTGTATATTTACTACTTTATCATAAATACATATATTTCATGTTTTGTTTATTGTAGTTTCATCCTGTACTTTCCAAAAATAAGTACCGTACCCTTTTTTAACTCCGTGACAGCAAAAGTACCTGAAATATGTGGAATTATATACACACAACAAATGAAATACATATCTAAATTATATCTGAAGCGGCTTGATTAATTAATTTTGTAATTCCGTTTGGAAATAAGTATTTTACTTGGGCAGATCTTTTAGAATGAATGTCAAATAATGAGAAAGCAACATGTGATGAATAGTATGGCGCAGTCGGTTAGAGGTCCGTTGTAGCCAAACGGTCGAGGGTTCGAATTTGCTCTAGTGCTCGCCAAACCTTTCATCCCTCCGGGGTCCATAAATTGGTACCACACTTGTCTGGGAGGATAAAAACACTGAGTCGATCATCGGCTGGCCCCCGCAAGTCATTGTATAGGCCAACACGCGTTCCAAAACCTCAACGATTACGAATTCCAGTGAAACGCGTTGGCGCATCCCAAGTGGATTGATACGCCAGTGACTTTTCATAACGTACATATCAATACGAAGGTGCAATCTTATTTAAAAGCTCTTACGATAGTTCTTCACTGTTCGCTGTTAACTTTAAGCTCTTCACTATTATGTGGTTAACCAAAAGTTCAGTCAAAAAATGCGATCTCCAAAATAGACGCGCAGTCATAAGCTAAGCCATATTGGTAGCAATTCTCTGTTTAAACAAACGTTATTGAAGGATGAAGGATAAAGTGAACTGCGTTGATCAATGCATATTGGGATGTGCCTATGCGTTCGACTTCTATACAGAGTCGTTTGAAGATTATGAACGCGAGTGCACACTTACAATGACTTACGGCCACGAGCCAATGTATCGAGTCAGTGTTTTTTTAAATCTTTCTGGACAAGGCTGGTACCAATTTACCGACCCAGGAGGGGTCGAATCTTTTTTCGGCGATGAGGCGGATTCGTACCTCCGATTGGTCGTGCAGGCACAGCGGAATCTCTTACCGGCTGCACTACACCCACCCAAAGGTTTTCAAAGAAAGAAGCAATAAACATAGTTTTGTTCCTGGTTAGAACTTTTGATGTTTAAGATAAATCACTATTTTTCTTTACACATATTTCCCGTAAAATTGGTGCTTTAGCCCAATAACAATCGTCGAAGGTTGTTCTCAGATGTCTTCTCTGCATCGTTACCCAAAAATTGCTAAGTTAAAACGGATGGAACACAAAGCGGCCCGTGTTGTGCTCGGCCGCGACTGTACACCTTTAAGTCTTCTTTTTACAGTGTTCCATTCCGAATTTTCCAAATCATCACCTATTAAGAATCCAGACCATGCAAACTGACTACCATTATCCATTTAATGTCAAAAATTTTGCAACCCCACATTCACTGAAAAACCACTCTGTCCAATATTTGCTCTCATTCGCATATGTTTCTGTGGAATTATCCGAAATATTTGTTATTTACACATATACTGGTCGCCATGTTATACAGAAATATACATTCATTCTGTAAAGGTCTTTTTCCTGAATTAACTAATGAACGTGCTGACTCCCAGAGAAAGATCTACGTACTAGTCTATAGCATTGGAAAAGTGCTTCAAAAGTGAACTCAAAAATTGAATTTCTCTTTTAAAAATTCAATTCCAGTTGATTGAATTCTAAAAAAATTCAAAAATGTTTAGAAAACACAAGAACTACGAACAAATAAGAGATTTGACTCTGTTTTAAAAAAAGGGTACTAAATACCGTGAAACTACCTTAAACAACAAATAGGGGGAAAAATTGACTTACAGTTTTATTAAGACATCTGCGTGTGATTTCTCGGAATAATCATATCCGTTTGCATTATTTTTTCTACAAAAAGTCATATTTATTTCACAACTGTATGCTACAAAAATGGGACCAAAACTAGCTAGGAAAACGATTCTTGTCCGGGTTAATGCCCCATAAAAATTAAGTTCGCATTTCGAAAGAAATCGACCAAAACAAACAACATTACCTTTGTATTAACAGATGTTCTGTCAACAGTCGATATCAATAAAGAAGTGCTTAAGAAGTCCGCAATGGCACATGCGAATTTTAAGTGCGAGATTCATTGACAGATCAGTGCAGGGCAGGGAACCGAAGTTTGATGTTTGAAATGCCAAGGTACACTCAAAAAGGTAACTGTGCATTCTTTCGATCCTTGAAGACTGAAGTGGAGAAGAGATCCACGTGATCGGTGGTTGAGGATGGGTCAGTCGAACCTAAGATAATGGTAAGATAATGAATGGGAAAAGTTTCTTTTTTTCTAGTGTATCAGAAGGGAATAGAGTTAATATTCCCTATTTCGCAGATATAAAGATGGCGAATCCTTGACTCGCTTGCAAAAAAAAACAATGCCTACATCAAAAAATCAGACAGGTGTAATATGGAGCCAGAATGTTCCGAACGGTCGACGGTCTGAAATCGCCCAGGACCAGTAAACTTTTTCTCTCTCCCTTTTCTCTTTTTCCTTTTCCCTGAGGGGTGAGAAACGGTTACAAGACTTGTCTAGGACGACGAAGGGAGAGTAGTTTTCCCTCATACGGGATTTTGTGGCTTGTACCAAACGGACTCATCAATTTCGAGCATTTTTCTAACTTGACGAGTGAGACTAGTGGATGGGTGTAATTGAGTAGTAAGAGGTTCACGAAAAACTTTATTACGAAGGACAATGAATTGCTACAAAACATGCCTGTGAGAACAGTAGGTCGCACACGAGCTTCAAATGACTCTGTAATGAAGTTGAATACGTAGGCGTATCGCACAGATATTGATGAACCAGACAACTCCATCCTTTGATTACCGCAAATAATCATTTGCAGAAGAAACATTCAACTTCCGAGAAATTGGCATGAGCAAGTAATATATGACAATCAAACATTAATATATGTGAATGAAAAGTAACGAAGAACTAAGAACATCCGAAAGAATTGCTGAGGATAAAATCAAAGGAGGCAACTGTAGCGCAGTCGGTAAGAGTTTCGTTGTGACTGAGTGATCGATCGATGGTTCGAAACCGCTCTAGTCAATCAAGCCACCAACCAAATTTTCTATACCTTTGGAATGCTTTTCAATTCATACCTTCGGATCGAGGAATTTTTAGCAAATATTTCTTTGAGGATAAAAACACTGACTTGATATATCGGCTAGCCCCAGTAATTCAGAAACTCGGCAAGTCATTATGTTGGCTAGGCACCCATTCATAAATCTCTAAGCAGTTCTGAATTGATCTGAACGTGTTGTCGCACAGCAAGCGAGGTGATTAACGCCACACACTTCGTACTCAATATTTGTTGAATGGGAGTTACAAACATCAACGAGTTTTGCGTTCCGCAGTTTAATGATTTAAAATGTTCTGTGGTAGTGATAGTGTAATAGCGATTCATTTCCGTTTCGAGACGGAAGCTGTATGGGAATCGAAGAAATTTATCACAGCATTATATCTGCAAATTCAGTCGATAGGAGTCGGTTGGAGATATATTCTGGGATTTTATTCTATGACTTAAAGAGCTCGAACCTCATGTGCTGTCTTTACGTGCTCCTATATTCAACCGCAAGCAATTATCCCTTTTTATATTGCTTGACGTCCTCAACGTTAGTATCATATTCATTTCTAGATCATTTACCGCTACATCAACTATCTGCTTTATTTTCACTGAGAGCACGACGGCAGCAAAAAAAAAAGACGACAAAAAACGAGAAGACTTAGAACAATTGCGCGGAAGCACCAACAAATTTCCTCTGATTGCGAAACCAGAACGATCTGCTAGTCTGATACAGCTCTCAAAATTGCTCACTGAAACTGAAAATCGGAGTAAGTGACAAATTGGAACAAAGTGTCTAAGAAGACTGGTAAAGCAATGATTTGGAGGGAAGTATTTGCTAGCTTTAACTATTCGAAACCTTTCCACGCTGGTGAGAAGAAAACAGGAATCTAAAGAAGGTATTCAATAGTAGACACCTGACTTCCCGCCAAGGCTTATCGGACGTATCCATGTGCCCTATCCACACCTGCAGACTTTGTATATCGGGAAATCGACCGCTTGTGTAGTCGAGTCAAAACTATTGGAACTTCGATGCAGTTGCGTAAGGGTATGCGCTCGAAACGGCGAGGTGAAGTTAGCGGTTGGGGTCAGGATCGGACCACTGCTAGCTTCACTTGGAGCGCAACGATGATAGAAGCTAGGGAGAATCTCACCGTTATTTAAGTCGCTTGGTCCGAATACAGATCGCAGAGAGATCTTTCTGAAGATTTTTTCATTCCAGTTTATGCCAGCAAATTGTTCTCAATGTTATCATTACAACTATAATATTTTCGTATGTTATGTTATTCTTTGTATGATCTCTATTCATGAAGACATCAAAACGAGACACCAGATATTAGCAACGATAAAAGTTTTATACCTTCTGCTTATAAATTCTTGGATTATAAGTCGAACACGGGATCGACGATGACCTTTAAACCGAAGTAGCTGTAAAATAAGCCTAAAAATGGGTCCCAAGAATGAAAAAAAAATCCCAAAACCTGTTTTGATATAGAGATCATGAAGCAATGGGGACCACTTTTTTAGTTAGTGCAAATTGTTCGAATTGGAAAAAACAGAGAAGAACACTAGAAGGTAGCAATCCACCATTTTCTCAAACAATTGTAACTGTAGTTGTAGTTTTTTTTTTCGCTCATGTGGAGTTATTCATTTATATTACGGCTGTATGAGAGAATAGAAGCAAAGCTAAAAGTGTTGAGAAGAAACAATTTTTATTGTTCTCCGTTCCTTGACTTTTATTGACTTACACAATGTGTTTTACTCTTTTTTCTCTTTTCTTCTAGGCTTTCTGATTTTCCTTCCTTTTTTTCCTTTCTTCTTTCCATTTCTATTGTTTCCTCCACATCTCTCCAGGCATTGCTCTTTTGTTTCAAACTTGTTCTGGTTGCCTTCGCAACCGCCGTATTTAAATTCTACGCAGTCCCCTACCTCGAAGTCCCATCTCCATCTGAAAAATGTTAGTGGCATTTTTAATGGAGAACTTTTTTTGGAACTTATTATCGTTTCCATTTCTCTCCTGTGGTAACTAAAATTTTTGCATTCACAGGCAGTTGCTCATAAAGATCACCAAATAGAAAATGTTAAAGCTTTCTTTCTTCACTCAGAAGAAAACTATACATTACCTCGGCGTCCTTCACATACCTTTTCATGAGAGCTTTACATGGTCCACCATCTTCCTTCATATTGCATATATCCCCCGAACGGTCATATCCCAGGCCGGACGCTCCTTCAACAATTCAAATTAAGAAATATGCGGGATGAATAAATGACTGAATGAATCTTATCTTACCGGCGAAAAGGCCAAGCAAAAGAAATAGCAGAAATTTCATTTCTGCAATGATTGTTGTGTGCCTATGGATTCTCTGTTCACCCTTTTATAGTAGCAGAAAGTATAATCTTTCTCTCATAACCAATTGGTGTCGCTACAACAAACACAGCTGCATCAAACTACGAAATCGTTTTAATTCCGTCATCGGAGAGACTCGCTAGTGATTCCTTGCAATTATTCAAATTCTTTTTGTTTTCGGTTTTTTCTGTTTTCGTGTCCTCTATTTCTTTTAAATTTGTTTAATTTAATAAATTAGTTTAATAAACTTAATTTATTTTATTCATTCTAAAGCAAATAATAGCTGTAAATGAAAAAGAAAACCGAAAACCAAGAATTGATGATTTTACTCACGTTAACGACGTCACACAGCATAAAAAGTGATAATTCTCTGCGGTTGAATATGGCTACAAGTAAGGACAGCGCACGATGTTCGACAAATTTTTGAGTCAAATAAACCAGAGAATGTCCCTTCTGCCGATTGAAGTTGGTGAAATAATGCTGTGAAGAACTTCTTCGATATCTTACTTGGATTCCGTCTCAAAACCTACTTAATCAGAATTACAATATCATTTCGTACCCCAGAACTTTTTAAATTAGGCAGTTAAACCATGGAAAACAAACCTCATAGATGTTTGTTAATCCCATCCAATAAATATTGAGAACAAAGTGTCTGCGTTAGTCAATTAGCTTGGCATGTATCAACACGAAAACCTCAATTCTGAATCGTTTAGAGGTTTATGAATGAATAGCCTGTAAAAGAATTACTGGGGCTAGCCGATGTATCAGAATAGTACTTTTTGTCCTCAATGAAAAGTCTAGTAACAGTCTAGTAGTCATTCAGTCTTACCGACTGCTCTACACTCGCCCACTTTCCATTTAATTCTCAGCAATTCTTTCGGGACCTCAGCGCTTGTCAGCCACGAACCAACAGCAGACATTTCAATTAATGTCGCACCAAAAGTCCCATTGTACCATACACCACAGCTAATCATCGCAAACAACTTCTGTCCTGTCATGGTTGTTTTTACTTCTTCGTTTCCTTGTATTCACATATATTAATGTTTGATTCTCAGAGACGAAATTTACTTGCACACTTGTCAATTCCCCGGAGGTTCCCGTTTTCTTCTGCAAATGACTTTTTTGCGGTAATAAAAGGATGGGGTTGCCTGGTTCATGAATACCTGTGCGATACGCCTACGTGTTCAACTTCAATACAGAGTCGATTTAAGTTGTATGAGACATGTTTCGTAGCAATTCATGATTCTTCGCAGTAAGGAAACCTTTCTGGTCCTTGTCAGTATCAAAACTGGGATGAGATGGATGTAGTGGCGATGTAGCGGGAACTATCACCACTCCACTGAACCCACCCACTCACCTCAGTAGTCAAGTTGAAGAAAACTCGAAATTTATTAACCTGTTTGGTACTGCTTCAAACCATGTCGCACTAAAAATCCTATTGTACCGTACTCCACAGCAAATCATCGCGACCAATTCCTGCTCATTCACGGTTGTTTTTACTTCTTCGTTTCTTTTTATTCACATATACTGATGTTTGATTGTCACAGACGAAATTTATTTGCACACATTTCAATTCCCCAAAGGTTGCATGTTCATTCTGCAAATAACTCTTAGTAGCAACAAAAAGATATTGTTATTTGCGTTCATCAGAAACTGTGGATATGCGGTCGAATTCAATTTGGAGTCAGTTGAGCACTTGCATTGTCTTCAGTTGCTATGCTTGTAGACAAGTTTTGTAGCAATTCATTGTCCTCCTTATTGAGAAAACCTTTTTGGATCTTTATCAGTGTTGAACGATAGACTGCGCGGATAGAGTGAAGATGCAGCGAAACCTCTTACCACTCCACTACACCCACCCCATAAAATTCCATATGAGGGCTCTACGAAGTCAGTCTCCTCGTCTTCCTGGACAAGTCTCCTAACCGTTTCTCGCTGCTGGATAGAGAAAAGGTTTGTTGGTCTTCGACGTTATCGAACCCTCCATCGTGCAAACGCGGAGGGACCTCTTACCAATCTAGGAGAACCACTCACCCACGGTCGAGCGTGGTGATGGGACAGTATCTTCTCGAATACGACTCCCATCATCTCCTTGCTTCTTCTCCTCTCCCAACATTCCTGCGACAGTTCTCGGTTGCTGCCAATTCAGTAAATTGTAGATTTCATGTGGTTCGAAAAAGAAAATTAGAAAATTATCCGAAGAACGGATGGCAAATGAGACAATCGGCAGCTGACATCAAAAATTTGAAAAAAACGACGAGGTCCTAGAGAACGATTGATGCAGCAACTGATAGAAAAAATCCTCGGCTACAACATACTAGGAGATAATTTCGCTCCAAGTTACTCTAAGTCATTGATTTTATTCAAAATCACTCACTTTCCAGAGCGCGAGCGAAAATTAGGATTTTAACTTTTTTCCATTCTAAAAAAATGACAGCTTTTTTAAAAAATCACCCATATATTTGAATGGAGAGTCTAAAACAATCCCTACGTACAGAATTTCTCCTTTCTAGGCCCTCAAAATTTCTTTTTTCTGGTTCTATCAAAATTTAGATGGAACAAATCCAAAAAACTAGGAAAACTTCAATCTCCGTCCCACCAAATTTCTTCAATCTCCGTCCCACCAAATTTCTTCAATCTCCGTCCCACCAAAAATACAGCAAGAGGACTATTTTCTTGGTAAAAACAAATTTCTGAAAAGACTTGGAGGTGAAAAAAATACAGCAAGAAGACTATTTTTTTAGTAAAAACATTCTTCTCTTAAATATCACCTTAACTTTTCCTTTTGGTCTTCCTATGACGAAGTTATTCGGGTTCTCCCAGACCTAACAGTGTTCACAGAATCTGTACTTTTTGGTTATTAAATTGTGCTAAATTTACTTCTAACCTGTTGTAGAGCTCGTAAGATTAAATTCTTGATTTTTTAGAAGTTGTTCCAAAGTTCTACCTCTTTTGCAAAAATTTGCCTCAGCCGGGAGACGAACCTTCGAGGGCACATTGTCATATTCGAGTACGCTATCATGACCAATTGAAAACCGAGCGTTCTCCATGCCCTGGAAAACCCTCGACATTTGATAAGGAAGGGAGCCTGACGAAGGAAGTCAATGACGCTGCTGGTGCATTCTGCTCAACGCTGAACATTTTCTTCTCAACGGTTGTTTTCTACTTAGGTGATGTGGATTCCTTTGCTGCATTGCACGTCCGACGACACATGACTGTGCATGGACTGAGCCATCAGCGCGACGCTGACCACATCTAGCACCGCTTAGAGCAGCAGGAAATTGCAAAGATGTCAATTTTTGGGATTGGCTCCAGGTGCAGCTCGAACTAGTTCTTACCAGCTTGAACAATAAATTATTTCTTACGCCACATATTGTTATCTTGCGTCTTCATTTTTTCCCGTGGCTTTTATCACAAAAAAAACAATGTCTTTATCAGTGCTTTATACAAGGATTGAGAAAGTTTATTTCAAAGACATAGAATTAAGATAGATTCATACACTGTTCTTCTTCCTTTCAACAGAGCCCGGACTTCTTCAACAATATTGGCCTCTGAAAGTAAAAAAAAATCCAGTTCGTTCCAATTTTGTATACCTCCTTAGACACGTTTAAACTAACTCAAAATTCATTCTCCAGTCAGTGCCAGTGCTGAGAAGTACGCAAGACCTCCATTTCCATGTCGCTGTTCTCTTTGTAATATAATATTTTGTGGTATAAGTAAAAATATTTCTTAGTTCAATACAATATTTTGTAACGCATCTAACCGATTAATATTATTTAATATTATTCCATTATTATCATGGCTATGTTCCATTCACCTACCACTCCACGGCTCACTCGTTTACGGTCATCTCTCTTACGACCCTCCCCGAGTAACCTCTCCTTCTTCCGATGGGGAAATCCGCTTGACTCTGCACTCACTGCACGTCATCTTAAAAGGAAAGCGCTCGTAGTCGACGAAGCAGTTCAAAATTTCGTTTGAAGACCAACTGTTCTACTAAGACAGTTTTCTGATCTTCCCATAAGTGTGTGGTATCGGTTTCTCACCTCTGCCATCAGCCAGCGTCTAAGCATTGATTGACCCACATTCAATTACTGATTACTGATCACGTGAAACTCTTCTCTACTCCATTCTACAAAGATGAAAAAATACGAACAGTTATCGTCTTAAATGTATCGTGGCATTCTGTTATTTACGCTTTTTTAACCGCACTGATCTGTCAGTGCGCGAATTCTGTCCTGAAACATGACAAATGTAGTTACAGCCTTCTTATGGACTTCTTCATGAATGCCTACTGTTGACAGAAAATATGGCAACGAAAAGTAAAGCTGTTTGCGTTGATCTTCATCTTTGCAAAATCCTAATTGATTTTTGTGCGGCCCGATCCGACACAAAAATTATTTTCCTAGCTCGTTTTGGTCCCATGTTCGAAGCAAGTGGTAGTTGGAAACATGATTTGCTGTGAAAGGAATACAAAAGTATATGCTCACTCCGCAAAATCACGCACGATTGTCTTAATAATACTGGTAGTCTATTTTTCTCACTGTTTGTTTTGAAGCGAAGTCACATCTTTTATTTCCTTAAGAGATCTTTTGTGCTCTAAACGTTTTAGAAGTACTTTTTTCATTGCTTTATACTAGGAGGTACATCTGCGATTAGGATATGTGCGATATGCGATTAGGATACAATAAAAATTGTTCCCAATAATTCCACAGTCACATAAACGAATGAGAGCAAATATTGGGCAGACTGATTCTTCAGTGAATATGGCGTTGTAGAATTTGTGACGTTAAACGTATAATGGTAGCGATCTGATTGGACGTGATTTGTACGGAAATAAACGAAAATCTTTACCGGTGATGATTTGGAAAATCCAGAATAGAACTCTGTGTAAAGCAAGGTTTAAAGGAAACCACAAATGAACACTACACAGGCCGCTTTCTGCTTTACTCGTTTTACCTCGCCATTTTTTGGGTAACGGTGTTGCAAACCCGCAATCCAGACCCGCAAAATGGAGTCTGAAGACGGAGAATATATGATAGAAAAATATTGATTTATTCTATAGACCAGAAGTTTAATCAGTAAAAAAACAATGGAAATTACTTCTTTCTTTGATAGTTTTTGGGCGGGTGCAGCGCAGCAGGTATCCACTTTGAATCCGCTTTATTGCCGAAGAAGCTTTAGATCCCTCCTGGATCGCTTGGAAAGGTAAAAACACTAGTTGGATACATTGGCTTGCCCCCGTAAGTCAAACGCACAGTGACATTCCAATCTGGATTGACCAACGCCGTTCACTTTATCCTTCATCGTTCAATGACGTTTATTTGAACAGAAATTAGCTACCAATCCGGTGCAGCCTATGTGAATAGTGGATAGTGCAGAACCACCTTAGGAGCTTTTAAATGAAGTTGCACCTCCGCATTGATACGTATGTTATAAAGAAGGTAAAATTTCAAATCATTTTTCTCAATTAACTGCTTTGTATCGTCGAATAACGGCACCGTCGAACCCCCGAAAAGAGACGGAATTGGCACCTACAGATATAACTTCGATATGTACTTGGTCTGTTTTATGCATATAACTGCACATATTTCAAATATTTTAGGTATATTTTAGGCGTTGGAAAAAGGCATGATATTAATTTTTTTAGAAAACCCGCCATAAAATTACAGTAAAAACATGAAATATGCATGTAAAATAAAGTAGTGAATCCACTAACTAAAACTACTAAAACTGCAGTTGGTTTTCTAAAAACGTTAAATGTGTTGTTGTAATCTATCTGATAATTGTGTGTTAAAACATCCACAATCCCAGATCTGTTCTTACTTTTTAAATTTTCGACTAATTCAAATTTCAGCTGTCCTTTATCAACGTAGAAGCTAAGTTCTTCTACTTCCCTATAAAATATGGTTAATGAGCATGTATATACCTGTGGCTTATATACAGTTGTAGTAATAGTTCTAGAAAAATTAACTACAAAATGTTAGTTGTAAAAATAAGTATTTCGCAGAAACTGACAAAAAAAATTCAGAAATTCTCCGAAATTTAAAACCCATGTGCTATGAGGATGAAACCCTCGGTTTGCTTTTACTACATAAGTTCTTATGAATTGTTTCAGTAAAAGTAGTATTGTTGCTGATTGTGGCACCACATGCGTTCGGATTTAAACTAGCGCTAGTCATATAAATATAGTTATATTTCTAGGGTGAACTACGTATCTGTGTTATATAGATGTGCTCTTTGAGTACACTTTTTAATATGAAGTTCGAAACATCATTTGAAACTGAGAAAGCTCACTTCTGCTCTTCTGTTGTTGGATCATCACTGCAGAATAGGTATAAGTAAAATTCAAGAAAAAAATCCGTTAGTTTCCTACTGCTAGTGGCTTTGAATATGGAGAAATTCATCTAGAATACTCTTTATATTTTGGCTATTCACATTCACCCACACACGAGAAGAAGGAAGCATATGTTGTCTGAGTCAGGACAAAAAAAAAACAACGGTAAAAACTGTACTCAGTTTATTTTCAGTGGGATATGGTTCAATCGTCTTCTCCATAAACATTTCGGACATCTTCCCTGATCAAACTTATATAAGTTCATAAGATACATGAGTTCCAAATCTCCTAATTCCATCGTCCCTATATCTTTTGTTCTTCTAGAGTGGTAGGGAGTCCCGCCGCGTTTGTACGATCGACGGTTCGATAGTTCCCAAGACCAACAAACCTTTTCTCCATCCAGCGGCAAGAAACGGTTAGGAAACTTGTTCAGGAAGACGAGGAAACTGACTTGGTAGAGCAGATACCCTTCATGTGGGATTTTATGGCGTGTACCATATTTTCAAAATTTTCTATTTCAGTTTGATTCATTAGCATCGAGAACCTTTTTTTCATGTTGACGAGTGAGATCAATGGGTGTTTGTAGTAGACTGGTAAGAGGGAGGTCCTGCTGCATCGTCACTCCATCTCCACGGTCCATCTTTCAATCATGATGAACAGCCAAAAAAGGTTTTCTCAATATGAAGGACAAGAATTGCTACAAGACTTGTCTAGGATGATAGCAACTACAGACCACACACGATGCTTATCAGACTCCAAATTCCACTGTTTCTGATGATCGCAAACAACTATGTATTTTTAATACAACGAAAGAAGTTATTCGCAGAATAAACATGCAGCTTTTGGAAAATCGAAATGTGTGCAAATAAATCACGTATCTGACTATCAAGCACCGATGCAAGTGAATAAAAAAAAACGAACAAGTAAAAACAACCATGACTGAACAAATTGGTCGCGACGATTTGCGTGGAGTACTGTGCAGTAGGGTTTTTGGTGCGATATGGTTCGAAGTCTAATGCAGCTGCAAATGAAACGAACGCATTGGTGCATGAACCAAACAGTTTGATTAACGCTAGGCACTTCGTCCTCAATGTTTGTTGATAGGAGTAACAAACACCGATGAGTTTGGCATAGACGTAGTTTGTTCACCTAATTTAAGATGTTGTGTTGTACGGAATCATTTCCACGCGTCAGGTTTCACGTGTTTTCCCGTGTCATCCACCGATACACCATAACCACTTTCCAGCTAAGTGCTTCGTTATGGTACACCATCAGCCAAAAGTTACGTAAAAGTCGTCTAAATAGCTTTAACTCCGTGCAGCCAAGCTTCTCTCTTGGAATTGCGGATAGGTAGATTTGTAGCTTGAATTCGTTAGCGATGGGAGTCGACCCCAGGAACTGGATGAATGAGTTAAATGTCGGATTGGCTTTGGCACATCTTTGCTGAATATCTCTCGTTCGTTTTCAGGCAAACAGCCCAAATGGGCATAGGTTGTCCCGCCCCCTCTGATTGCCGTTGAGGGTCTTGACGCAACCCATATCTGTTTGCATTTATCCGTTAGGAGTCGTATTCTGTATGCTGCTGCTGATTTCGATACAAGGTAGCGACATGTTTTAACTTCGCGCTGCTAGAAGCGAGTATAACTACATCGTTAGTGTGCTCGAGATCCACGAAGGGACGTGCAGACGGTTCTAAAATGACATCCCCGGGAGTTCGCTTAACTGTTTTTCGCATTATGTCCTCGACGGCAAAGTTGAACAGAAAGGCTTCTGCCAGATCCGCTTTTCTCAGTTTTTTTTTCTCGGTGTAGTACTTCCAGAAGCGGCTTCAAAGCCCAACAATGCTAACTGTAGAGGCTTCGAATACCGCTGCCACACTTCAATCACTCACAATAAACACCTGATCAATAGTCAATCGACGCATGTCGGTTCAGCAAAATGTTAAAATGTTCCCTCCACATAATCATCTTGCAGGTGTATTGCCTTAGCAGAGTATAGGCTTTTCTCGGGTTCTTGTCCTCCCAAACCTGTTCGAACTCCTTTATTCTTGACACCCATTCGTTCTCGCGATTACATTTCAGCTTACGACGCAATCATTTTCTCAAACGCTACAACAACACATACAGAGTTGTACGTGGATATTGTCTCCGCGTGGAATGTAGAGCAAAAATACGACTTAGCCGCACGATGGAAAGAATATCTACTATTGGCAACGAAGGAAGAAAGCAGTCGTATACGACTGAATACTCGAGGACTCCTTGTACCGAGGTGACTGGCACATCGAGTAGGACCCATAGACTACAAGATACTGCTCAGAGGAACTACGAGATACTGCTCAGAGGGTTACGAGCCTGTGCTGAGAGTGCCTCGAAGCCGCCAACAGCAAACCTAGATCGAATTTCAAAGACCAAAGAATTGTTTTAAAGATGAAAAGTTTGAGGGTTGATCCGAATGCATCGTAAATTGAGCAGTTAGTAGCTAGTAGCAAACACTACCTGCAGAAAGGCGTTGTATCTTTCGATCTTCCGAAGCAAAGGCAGAAGATTGTGGAAACAGCGCAAAGAAGGAAGAGTTTAAAGAAGTGTCGCACGGAACTCCGCGAATATAATCTTCCGTTAGCTGTCTTGCTGAGCGAATACGGGACTCGCACTTCTTCTTGTTGTAAGATGAAAGTCATTCATTACATTACAGATGGAAATCATTTACTCGGACCTTCTCCATTCATCAACTCCTGGGTCAAGCCCGATCATCGCCACCGATGAAGCTCCACCACGGATTTTTTTTCGGAAGTACGAGTCGCAATCAAGAGCATGAAATCTGGCACAGCCCCTGAACCTTATTTTATATCAGCAGACTTTATTCGGTCTGATTACCATTAACTTCATGTAATCCTTGCGGCGCACATGACGTCCTACCTTTAGAAAGAAAGGATCTCAGACCAGCAGAAGACTTTGCGAACTGTTCTTATCCATAGCAAAAGTGACCGAGAGGACCTTCGAAACTATAATCCGATATGTGAGCTGTTAGCGTGTTGTACAAACTATTCACTAAGATCATTCTCACGCGAATATCTAGGACGCTGGATGAAGCACAGCCTCAGGAACAAGCTGGATTCCGTCAGGGGTTCGGCTGCTTGGAGAATATCCATACCGCGACGAAAGTGATAGATGTTTGATGGGAATACCCTGCCCCTTGTTCTAACACTCGTCGAATATGAGAAAGCCTTCGACAGCGTAGAAACGAATCCAATACTGTCGGCTCTAGTTGATCAAGGCGTGGACCCCTTGTATGTGAGGAAATAAGCCAACTGCTAGTGTCCGTGATTGATGCATCACTAGGATACAGTTTTTCCACAGTCTCCTCACCATACCTATTGGAAAAAGGGTACGACAAGGCGATACTATATCGGCTGCATTACAACGGAGAAAGAGATACTGAGCTCCGCACGTCCAGTGAAGCCATTAAAGTATCTATCTGAGTAAGTGTTGTCTCCGCAGATGTAAGACGAACTTCTTCCTCTAAAACCAGTTTTCTTTGCAGCGTCTTGAATGCTTTTAGTCAAAGAGTTTGCGTCGTCCACTCTCTTCCTGGTCCGTAATCCAATATTAGTCGACACTCGTTGGCGGAACTTCCTTCTTCATTCCTCGTTTTCAGACCTTCTAAGGCGAGCTTCGGCTGATGTTGAGCTCCCCGATACCTTTTCTGGAACCGTACCATAAAGCTTAGAAGAACTGGGCGGTGGTCGGAATCGAATGCGATGCCCCAGACTGCTTTAGATTTCCAAATGTCTGACAAAGGGATGTTGTTTTCAGAGTGTTATAGAGCTGAAGCTTAAGAGTCGGCATCTTCCGCTTTTGCTGCTCTTCTGGAGTAAATGGGGTTGTCCCTTGCTACGCGCGACGCCATCAGCTTACGTCACGTCGCGTCGTGATGGCGTCAATATTTCCTCTTAAACGTGGATGCAGTGATGAGATTTTTTCTGTTGTCCGATGTCTGCTCCATGGGATAGAATCAATTTCCAAGCACATCGGATCGTTGTTCAGGTACCATATTTGCATTCGCATCAATTCTGACAATTATCGCCTGCTGGTTTCGTATCTTAGACATCAACGTATTGAGTTCATCATAAAACGCGTCCTTTTTGTGATCCTCTGGGGCCTCCGAAGGTGCGTGAGCACATATGATCCAGAGTTTGGGTCCTCTGCGATCCCGCAGTCGTACAAAGGCGCATCTTGATGACGATGACCCTAACTCCTCCGCCAGGTTGTTATAATCGTTATTAACAGCTATTGCTCACTCTCCTACTTTCTTTTCATCAGCATCGCCCAGTAGGTGGTGTAATTGTCGATACTGATGAGAGGGCAAGCCGTGATGCGTGTTTCCTCCAATGCAACAAACGGTGCATGCAGATATCGCAGATGTCCCGATAGAGTTGCTTGTTGGAGTTCACTAGACAGCGACCGGCAATGTAACGAGACTGATGTTTGTAGATTCTATTTTCTATTCTTTTTTCTATTCTATAGATTCTATGTTTCCCTCAGGCATTCGACCTTTCAGGGTATGGTGCTGGACGACAGCACCTTTTGCAATGTATGGGAAGTTTTTGCTATATAACAGTGCAGGTTACACAGCTCGTAAGTTCCCAATTCGTACACTCGAACGCCTCATTGCGTTTAGTTAAAGCAGGACCACATCGTGCAGGTAGCAATCAGACTTGTATACGCCTAAAAAGTAGACTGATCAGAATAACGGATGTCTCTACGTCAATGGAGCATCTCGTGCATTTGCGACGCATTTCGCGCGCTTGAAAGTTCTCGAAAATACTTTTGGCCGGGCATGTCAGAGGACATTTTGCCCTGTTTCGTTCTTGCGTACCCTGCCAACGTAGGAGGGCAAAACAGATAGATTGCGAGCGTCTCCTTTCCGTCATCAGCGGCGCAGTCTTCAACGTGGACCTGATGACCTGGATCGGTCCCTGACATAGTCCCTTATATATCACAGATTCCGATAACAAGTGCATTATAGCATTGATCACTGACTGCATTAAATTTTCCGCATGGAATAACGATTGAATGTATCCTCAGGTTTGAAGATCAGCCGGAGTTATACCACTCCGTACCATCATGAGAGTAACGGCGCAGGTGTTTGTGCATACATCAGCGACAATCGGTCCGATTGCGACAAATATGTGGCAGCATGCACCTTCATGTATAACACAAGCATGCATACATATCATAGTACAGGCACCCTCTTTTTCCTGATAAATAAGAAGAATCGGTCTTCAAGTAGACTTGTTGATCCGACACGATTTGCAGCAAACCCCTGGGGACAGCGAATCACGCGTCCATGTACTGTGGAAAAGCTGATCTACTCTCCACGGAGCCTGGAGAGCAGCAGCAGTTTACAGTGAGCGTCAGAGTCGTAAATTCAAGCAACGGCACGATCAGTCCCATTTGGGTTCTTTCGAGGTAAAGGTTGGGGATCACGTTTTTCTGCGAGTTTGCATACCTCACACAAGCCTTTTTCAGAAGCTGTTTATATCCTGAGGATTAAATGTGACCAGGGCGTGCATAGCGCTATGTTACGAAATGATAGTGTAGAATCGGTCCATTCCCAAAAGTTTTGAGATAAAGCTGTGTAGTAATCGCAGAACTTTGCAGTCCGTAGAAGGGACATTATTTTTACAGAGAACACGAAACAGCAAAAAAAGACAAAAGAGAAACGAGTTTGAATGATTTCACGGAACCACCAAAGAATTTCTTCGAATGGCGAAACTAAAACGGTGTTCTAGACCAGTGGTGATGTGTTTGTTATGGCGACACAAATCGATTGTGAGAATGATATGGGTAATTCTCCCGCCACTATAAAGGTTCGACAGAAAATCTGTAGGCATTTAGCAATCATTGCCGCCATGAAATTACTGCTATTCCCTTTGATTGGTCTTGTCGCCGGTAAGACAAGTTTCAAGTCATATATTTATGCCGTATATTTCCTAATTTGAATTGTTGAAGGAGTGAAAACAGATGCAAACAGTACGTAAGATGTATGTCTTTTGTAGATTGATGAAGGTCCATGTAGAGCTATGTTGAGAAACTATGTGAAGGACGCCGGAAAGAAAAGAAAGATTCCTCTAGCATTCCTCTAACATTCCTTATCTGGAGATGTCATGTTTGTGTTACTGTTTAAGAACAGTAACGTAAACATGACATAACATAACAATTTCAGTTGTCACAGTTGTCATTGATGGAAAATCATGGAAACTGCAATAATCCTCAAATCTCCATTTTCCATTTTTGTTCTCCATATAAACTGTCACTAGCATTTTTCAGATGGGCATGGGACCCAGTGGAAAAGCGTTGCGGATCAATTGAGTACGGTGGTTGCAGAGGCAACAGCAGTAACTTTGATTCACAAGGAGAATGCCTAGATGAGTGACGGAAAAAGCATGTCGGAAGAAACCTGAACCGAGACGCGTAAAATACATATTTGCTTCTCTTCTTTCATACACCCGACGACGGTAATGTAAATGAATACATGTAACTGAATGAAAAAAAAAACTACAATTACATTTGTTGGACGAAATAGTAGCTTACTACCTTCTATTGTTTTTCTATACTTTTTTCTAATCGAAAAATAAACAATGACTTTGATGAAAATAGTTATCAAAGATTTTAGATGTTCCCACTAGAGTGGTAGAGCAGTTCTTGCGATTTTTTCACATTCTTTGGACCCATCTTGATGTTAATTGCTACTTCACGCTCTACTTCATTTTGTATGTGAATGTCTATTTGCCGTGTGACTTTTTATACGAGGTATTATAAACATATCCTTATACTTTATCGTTGATGATATTTGGTGTTTTGTTTTATCGTTGATGATATTTGGTGTTTTGTTTCCATGTTCAACGAAACGTTCGTCGTTTTGGTATTTCGTTCAATGATGAACCTAATTAGATTCAGATTTTTTTCACTGAATTGAGAAATTTCGCGTGATTTTCGAAATCTTTCATTGGCGAAATAGGAAAAACGTCAACAGTTTGAATTCATCTTGAGATTCCAGCACGATAGAACATTACACGACATATTTTGGATCCTTTTTTTTGAAATCGTTGAGTCAAAATCATGGAAGGATTTCCAAAATAAATGCCGAGAAGTTTGAACTATTTTTAAAATCAGGATATACTTTGTCTGCACAAACAGATAAGTAACTAAAAATGAGATCATTACAAAGCACAGACGCATGTTTCAAAGTTGCATTTTATTAGCGCTTCCTATGAGGCCTTCTGCTTTGATTTCTGGTATTCAGATCACACGGTTGAGTAATTTCTTCTTTGACAAAAATCGAAGCGGATTATTTAATGTTTGCTCACGAGTGGATAAAGTTGGCGCTAGATGTGATCAACTAGAGGAGCGCGAACGCTTGTCGCAACTCACATGCTCGTCTCTTTGCCACACACTCTCTTCCCTCTGCAACGCCTCAACCGAAAACACTTTGGAATTATTCGATGGCAGCCATGCTTTTGCTGATACGTTGAAGCAAAAAAGTTCAGCAGCACAGGACAGTAAGTACAGCATGAGGGTAATGCAAAACATGCTCTTTTAGTCGAGTAGAAGCGACCTGGACATCATTGCAGTTGCGTAAGCGGCTGCGCTCGAAGTGCGAATGACATAAAACCGAGACCATCGCTAGCTACACTCGGACTGGAACGATGATTGGTGCTACTCAAGTGTCCCACCCGGAACCTAACTGCTGCGTTCCTTAGAACCGCTTCTAGGGCAGCCACTTACGTAACAACACTGAGATTAAGGTCGCTGTGACCCGAATGTATCTGATCCAGGTCGGAATTTTACAAGTGTTTCGTTCTCATTACATATGTTGCGGTGAGAAAAACAAAATCAATGTCACCTCCCGTTCAAGTTTGTTGTTCTTTGTTGTTGAGGAGCTGACGGCGTTGGCGGCTCAGTAAGGTCTTGAAGTGATCCCTCCAAATTCAAAGAGTTACTTCACCGATAGCAACCCTAGTGGGAGCAGCAGTAGCGTAGCGATTTTATTCAGCCACTTGTTCTTGTCTTCCCACGCCTCTTCAAACTCCTCCGCTCCTGACGTCCTCTCGTTATCGGCGTCTCGTTGCAGTTGACGACACAAATTCCTTCTCAGACGCTTTACTTGGTCGAAATCACCAGTGCTGCGGGTGACACATACAGAATTCTATCTGTGGTTCTTGTCTCCGCAGATGCAAACATAGACTTCTGCAGCATTTGAAGCGGAAGTTATTCTCTTGCAGCGTTTCTGCGGTTCCTCTTGTGGAACAGTACCTTGAAGCTTTTTACCGTACCAATTTGCGACTTTTCGTATCGTACCAGTTTTCGACTTTTCGAAACACATGAAATTTCCAATATATTAAATATCGAGAATAGAAATCGAGAACAGCAATCGAGAACTACCGCAGGCACGTTGGAGAAGAAAAAGAAAGGGGGTGGGGTGCGGGGAAGGGGAGGGGTGGTCGTATTCGAGAGGGTCGTGTCCCATCACCACGCTTGACTCTGAATAGGCATAATGAATGAAGCAGAAAGCGGAGTGTTTAGTACGCATTAGTTGTCAGACAGCTTTAATGCTTTTTTTATAAGGAGTTCCAATCTGGATTTTCCAAATGATCGTCGGTAGAGATTTTCAGATTGACTACCACTTTACCTCTTGCAGAAGCCCCATTCCGGATTTTCGAAACCGTCGCCGGTGAGACACTGAGTGCAATCTGACTACCATAATACGTCTCACGTCACCAATTTTTCAACTCCATAATCACTGAAAAATCACTCTGACCCATGCTCTCATTCGCTTATGTGTCTGTGGAATTATTCGGAATAATTTTTATTTGTACATGTCATAGTTGCCATGTTTTACAGAAGATCTTTACGTTCATTCTGCAAAGCTTTTTTTCTAACTAAAAACGCCTCCACTCGAAGAGAAAGATGTAACTCTTCACACATAACATTGAAAAAACTATTTCAAAAGTGTTCAAAAAACGAAAGATCTCTAATACAGAGAAGAGATGTGACTCCGTTTCAAATTAGACGATGAACGAAAATACACTTCCTGTATCATGAAGACATTTGAGAGTGATCTCGCTAAGTAAACATATTCATTTGTATTCTTTATACAGAAAATCATGTTTCGAATTATTATTTACTGCGAACATGAGACAAAAACGAGCTGGGAAAATAATTCTTTTATGGGATAGCGCCGCACAGAAATCAAGTTGGCAAAGATAATCATCAACGCAAACTGCTTTATCTTTTTAGTATCAGATACTCTGTTAATTCAAAAAAGGCCGGTAAGAAGGCTGTAGCTACACACGCGAATTTTCGGAAAAGAATTGAATCATTGATGAAATAGTCCGATTAATGCAGCTTAAGAAACAGGATTCTGGTTCTTGAAATGCCAGTATACATTAAATCCGATAACAGTGCTTTCTCTTTGGTGCTCGAAGACGAAAGTGGAGAAGAGTTGTGCGTGATCAGTAGTTGGATGTGAGTCATTTGATCTTAAAATAATGTTATATCACTTGTATCACTGAGATGAAAACGTTTCTTTTTTTTACGTCAGAAGGGAGTAGAATTAATATTCCCTATTCCGCAGACACAAAGATTGCGCCTCCTTGATTCGAGTGCATGGTAACTGTACGTGCAACAAAAAATACAACAAAAAGACACGTGTAAAATAAAGCTATGGTCGCGGTCCTACGGTTGATGGACAGACACCGCCCAAGACCAATAAGTCGTTTCTCCACTCAAGGATGAGAAACAGTTACAGGAAAAGTCCCGAAAGATGAAGAAAGTGATTTGGTAAATCAGCTGACCTTCATGCCGGATTTTATGTTTACCAAACGGGTTCATCAATTTCGAGCATTTATCCAATTTGACGGGTGAGATTAGTAGGTGGGTGTAACTGAGTGGTAAGAGGTTCGCTGAGTCGTCACTGCAACCATCTCATCCCAGTTTTGACTGCAGTACTGCAAAGGCCAAAAACGTTTTCTTACTACGAAGAGCAACGAGTTGTACAAAACATGTTTGTGAGAACAGTAGGCTACACACGAACCTCAGTTGACTCTGTATTGGAGTTAAACACGTAGGTGCATCGTACAGACATAGGTCAACTAGACAACTCTTTTTTCTATTACCGCATTCATACTTTTTACCAGTCTGAATGCCCGGCTAAAGCCGGACTTTCGGTGGTTTTTCGCTCCCCTTCACTGATCAATGAAAGTTGATAGTAGTGGTGTTTTCTGTGAAATCAGATTTGCGTTTTTTAACAACGCTTTACTTCTCTTCTTTATATTATAAATTACGGATTAAAGATTACGGAGTTTTCCTTCCAAATGCGTCAATTCTACATTTGGAGAATATTCTACCATCAGCTACAAACACTCCTTCGATGCCAGAATAATATAGATACAATTTGAAAGCATTACTCGAATTATGGATATTCCTCCTGATTTCTCCAAATAGTTATTACAGAATGATGTTTTAACATAAAATGACGTGAAAGACATCTCAATACTGATAAAGATAACGTTCCACGTCAGATCACATAAACATCCTGTTACTATTTAAGCAGCCGTTTTCATGCGCGTTTTTACTTTCTAAGAACGGCATGCTACCAACTTGAGACGAACGAAGAAAGAAATAAATATGCGGAGGAGTCATGAAGGTGAAAAGCAACGCGCGCAATGGCCAATATGAAACGGCTTGAACCATTTATCTTTTGCAACATGCACGCGAAGTTATTGCGCACCATTTCGATTCCGCGAGACCCGTCTCACCCCACGTTATACCTATCTGGCGCCGGCGCACCAATCTGACGCCGTGGGACCCGTCGCACCCCATTTTCTAGCTATCTGGCGCTGGCGCACCAATCCGACGCCGTAAGACACGTCGCAGCCCATTTTCTAGCTCTCCAGCGCCAATTCGACGCCAGTGGACCCGTCGCACCCCCTCCTACAGGTATCTGGCGCCAGCGGATCCGTCGCACCCCTCCTATAGGCACCTGGCGCCGGTCGACCCGTCACACCCCATTTTATAGCCTTCTAGCGTCGAGGCAACAACTCGACGCCGTCGCACCCCCCTTTTTGAATTTCGTGACTTACACACAACACACACACGTGACAGAATAAGCCCGTTATTATATACAAGTCTGATCGTCCGGCTTACGCCGGACTCTCAGACTTTGTGTGTTGTTCGCTTCGCTCACTTTCATCAACTAACCAAAATATACTTTTAAATTGAAATTCAAAAATTAGTGGTAGTGATATTTTCTTTAAATAATAAGAGTTCTGTTTTCATATTGTTTTGTTATTTTCTTCTTTCTTTTTTAATGTATATAAAGACAAAAAATTTCATAGTTTTTTCTAAACGCGTCAGTTCTACATTTTGAGAATATTCAAACTTTAGCTTCAAACACTACTTCGGTTCGAATATAATATATACACAATTTTAAAGCATTACGCGAAGAATGGGTGTTCTCCCTATTTTCCTCAACAGCTATCAAGGAATGATGTTTAACATAAAATAATGTGAAGATCATCGTACTGATAAAGGTAACGTTCTTTGTCAAATTATGTAAGCTGTTGGCTACTATTTAAGCAGCCGGTTTCATTCGTGTTTCCACTTTCTGAGGAGCACAATACCAAGCTGAGGCAAACGTGCAAGGAAACAAACGCACGGAGGAGTCATAAAGGTGATGAACAACGCGCGCAGTAGCCACGGGTATCAAACTGCTGCAACGTGCCATTTAACTTCTGCGACACGCAAAAAAAAAAAAAATTACTGCAAAATAATACTGTACAACAGTTCCACGCTGTCCGTCGCACCCAATTTTACAGCTTTCGGGTTTTCAATGTGCTCCCCTCGCTTGCACAACTCTTCTTACTGCTGAACAGCACTTCTACTGAAATTACTCTGACCCTAAAGGTTACTTTTAGCTCAAAACACTCATTCGTTTTCGTTCCCTACACAGTGTAGACACGATTTGAAAGTGGTATTCGAAGAATGGGTTTTCCTGTTGTTTCTCCCTAACAGTTACAGCAGAATAATGTTTAACATGAAATGACGTGGACAACATCATCGTACTGATAAAGATAGCGTTCCACGTCAGATCACATAAACAGCGTGCTACTATTTAAGCAGCTGTTTGAACGTGTATATCCAGTTTCTGAGGAACAGCGGAGCCGAGTAGGTGGAGCGCAACGCCGAAAGTGGTTACAACTATAAAACTTTTACAACTTCCCTAGTTTTACGACGCCGGCACACCAACTCGACGCCATTGGACCCGTCACACCCCCTTCTAAAGGTATCTATCATCGGTGCACCAACTCTACGCCATTGGACCCGTCGCACCCCCTTCTATAGCAATCCGACGCTGTGGACCCGTCGCACCTCCTATAGGTATCCGACGTCGTGGGACCCGTCGCACCCCCTTCTATAGGTATCCGACGCCGATGGACCCGTCGCACCCCCTTCTAAGGCTATCTGGCGCCGATGGACCCGTCACACCCCCTTCTAAGGCTATCTGGCGCCGATGGACCCGTCGCACCCCCTTCTATAGGTATCCGACGCCGTGGACCCGTCGCACCCCCTTCTAAGGCTATCTGGCGCCGATGGACCCGTCGCACCCCCTTCTATAGGTATCCGACGTCGTGGGACCCGTCGCACCCCCTTCTATAGGTATCCGATGCCGATGGACCCGTCGCACCCCCTTCTATAGGTATCCGACGCCGATGGACCCGTCGCACCCCCTTCTATAGGTATCCGACGCCGTGGACCCGTCGCACCCCCTTCTAAGGCTATCTGGCGCCGATGGACCCGTCGCACCCCCTTCTATAGGTATCCGACGTCGTGGGACCCGTCGCACCCCCTTCTAGGGCTATCTGGCGCCGATGGACCCGTCGCACCGCCTTCTATAGGTATCCGACGCCGATGGACCCGTCGCACCCCCTTCTATAGGTATCCGACGCCGTGGACCCGTCGCACCCCCTTCTAAGGCTATCTGGCGCCGATGGACCCGTCGCACCCCCTTCTATAGGTATCCGACGCCGTGGACCCCTCGCACCCCCTTCTAAGGCTATCTGGCGCCGATGGACCCGTCGCACCCCCTTCTATAGGTATCCGACGCCGTGGACCCGTCGCACCCCCTTCTAAGGCTATCTGGCGCCGATGGACCCGTCGCACCCCCTTCTATAGGTATCCGACGTCGTGGGACCCGTCGCACCCCCTTCTAAGGCTATCTGGCGCCGATGGACCCGTCGCACCCCCTTCTATAGGTATCCGACGCCGTGGACCCGTCGCACCCCCTTCTAAGGCTATCTGGCGCCGATGGACCCGTCGCACCCCCTTCTATAGGTATCCGACGTCGTGGGACCCGTCGCACCCCCTTCTAAGGCTATCTGGCGCCGATGGACCCGTCGCACCCCCTTCTATAGGTATCCGACGTCGTGGGACCCGTCGCACCCCCTTCTATAGGTATCCGACGCCGATGGACCCGTCGCACCCCCTTCTAGGGCTATCTGGCGCCGATGGACCCGTCGCACCGCCTTCTAACGCTATCTAGCGCCGATAGACCCGTCGCATCCCCTTCTATAGGTATCCGACGCCGATGGACCCGTCGCACCCCCTTCTATAGGTATCCGACGCCGGTGGACCCCTTCACACCTCATTTTATAGCTTCCTAGCTTCGAGGCATTAACTCGACGCCGGTGGACCCGTCGCACCCCTCATTTTGAATTTCGTGACTGGCACACACACACACACACACACACACACACACACACACACACACACACACACACACACACACACACACACACACACACACACACACACACACACACACACACACACACACACACACACACACACACACACACACACACACACACACACACACACACACACACACACACATACACACACACACACACAGACACACGTGACAGAATAAGCCCGTTATTATATATCATGATTATTCGAGTCGTTTGCACGGTAACTGTACGTTGTTTACAGGCAACAGCTCTAGGTTTTCGGATATCTGACTGAGGAATGTAAAAGGATAAAGGATAAAGTTTCTGGCGTTAATCAATCCGCTTCGGATCCGCCACCACGTTCACTTCAATTCAGAATCGTTTGAGGTTCACGAACGTGTAACTGCCCTATACAGTGACTTGTGGGAGGCTAGCCGATGTGTCAAGTCAATGTTTTTCATCCTCCCAGACAAGTCTGGTACCCTGCTACCAATTTATCGACTGCAGAGGGTTGAAAAGCTTGGTGAGCATTAGGGCGGATTCGATCCTCCTATCGATCGTGAAGGAAGCGGAAACTCTAAGCGTTACACTAAACCCGCCCCCTTTTTACGGCAATTAGGAAGAAATGGACGGAATCACTCTCCACTCCACAATCTACGACCCCGTATAGGCATAACCCAACTGAAACCCGTACCCACCCAGATTTGTAGGGTGAGGCCTTTAATGCCCAGACACTTCTTCCTCAACATTTCTTAGGTGGGAATAACCAACACCTGTGTGTTTTCCACGTCGCACTTCTGTGATCTTATTTAAAATCTCACTTGGTACGAAATGGCAGTGTAGTAATGGTTAACTGAGTTTTGGGACGATGTAGGAATCAAAGAATTTCATCAGAGCTATAAAACTTACAGCGAAATTAGTCGGAAGAAGAGATGTTCTGGGACTGTCTTCTCTGATTGTAACAACTTGTCGAACCACAAGTGCTGTCCTTAGGTACAGCAATATTCAACCACAAACAACTCACTTTGTTATGTTCTTTGACGTCTTCATCCTAAGTAGAACCACATGCGAATTATTTTCCGCTCTCCTACATTTTCACAGAAAGCACGAAGACAGTAAAAAGAGAAAAAAGCAGACTGCTTTCAATAATTGCACAGAACCACCAACGAATTTTCTCTGATCAAGAATCTAGAACGATTTCCTAGTCTAATGCAGCTATGTCTGTTATAGCAGCACAAAATGATTATTAGAAAGATATGATTTCTTTATACTACTATAAGCAGTATGACTACAGCTCTCAAAATCGTCATTGAAACTGAAAATTGGAGTAAGTGACGGAACAAATTTAAAGGCATCACCCCACCACTCTGGGGTGGTACGGATTTCAGGTGGAGAGTTCCTATAGGTCACAGAGTATGGAGAGGAGGGTGATTCCGTCCACTTCTCCCAATTGCTGTAAAAAATGGCCCGGAAGATGCTGCGCGTGCACAAGGCTGGCGTGCTCCAATCGAACTCGTTGTAGAGAATAGCGCGCCGTATCTTCCTGACCGTTTTTTACGGCAATTAGGAAGAAATGAAGGAATCACCCTTCTCTCCATAATCCACGACTCCGTAACTCACCTGAAACCCGCACCACCCAAGATTCCTGGGGGAGGGGGATTCGTTCAAACTAATTGTTCAAGAAAAGTGGTAAAAAAGTGAATCGAGAGAACTATATGCGAACTTTTGAATTTTGAAGGATTCCCATGAGAAGAAGACAGGAACTTGGAGAGTGTATTCAAAAGTAGGTACTTGACTTTGCGCCAAGACTTATCGGACGTATATTTGTGCCTTTTCAAGATATATAGACATTGTATATTGGGAAATTGACAACACGTATAGTCGAGTCAAAACGACCTGAACTTCGGTGCAGTTGTATAAGCGAGTGCGACATGGTGTTTTCGAATTTGAAAAAAATAGAGGAAAACAATAGAATGCAGCAATCTACCATTGCTAGAGCAGTTGTAAGTGTAATTGTAGTTTTTTCTTTGCTCATGAGGAGTTGAAGAAGCAAAGCTAGAAGTGTAGAGAAGTAACGATTTTTACTGTTCTCCGTTCCTAGACTTTTATTGACTTTTGCAATGTATTTTACGTTTTTTTCGTCCTTTTTACAAGCTTTCTTGTTCTTTTTCCTTTTCTTCCCTTTGCTTTTTTTGTTCCTTGCATCCCTTCAGACATTGCTCTTCTGTTTCAAAGTTGTTCTCGCTGCCTCCGCAACCGTACTGAAATTTTTTGCAGCTCTTGTTCTCATAGTTTCATCTCCATCTGAAAAATGTTAGTGACAGTTTTAATAGAGAACAATTTGAAGCTTATTATAGTTCCCATGATTTTTCTGCCGTGATAAACGGAATTGTTGCATTCATAGGTAGTTGTTCATAAAGAAAGATCTCCAGATAACGAATGTTAGAAGGATGTCTTTCTTCTCTTCTCTTAAAAGAAAACTACACATTACCTTGGCGTCCTTCACATACCTTGTCTGGAGAGATTTGCAATTTCCTTCATCAGGCCTCAGACTACATATATCATTCGAACGGTCATATTCTTGTCCTCACGCTCGTTCAACAATTCAAATTAAGAAATATGTGGGATCAATGAATGACTTGAATCTTATCTTACCGGCGAAAAGACCAAGCAAAAGAAATAGCAGAAATTAAATTTCTGCAATGACTGTTATGTGCCTATGGATTCTCTGTTCGCCCTTTTATAGTAGTAAAAACTAACCGCATTTTCCTCAAAATTAATTTCTGTCCTTATAACAGACACAGCTGCATCAGACTAGGACATCGTTTTAGTTTTGTCATCGGAGAGACTCGTTAGTGGTTCCGTGCAATTATTCAAATTCTTTTTGTTTCCGTTTGTTTACTGTTTCCATGTTCTCCATTTATTTTAAATTTGTTTAATTTAAAGAATTAAATTAATGAATTTAACTTTATTTATTTTATTTATTCTAAAACACATAATAAGTGTTGTGGAAAATGAAAAAAACGAAAATCTATAAGTGAAGGTGCTGCTAACGTTGCTGACAGCATAAAAAGTGATAATTCTCTGCGGTTGAATATGGCAACAAATAAAGTCAGCGCACGATGTTCGACATAATTTTTGAGTCAGATAAACTACAGAATGTCGCTTGTACCGACTGGAGTTGGTGAAATAATGCTGTGAAGAACTTGTTCGATTTCTATTTAGCTTCCGTCTCAAATTTTAATTAATCAGAATTACGCTATCATTTCATACCACGGAATATTTTAAATTAAGTTGTTAAACTACGGCGTGCAAAGCTCATACACGTTTGTTACTCCTATCCAACAAATTCTGAGGAGTGTCTGGTGTTAATCAATTAGCTTGGTATATATCAACACATACACTTCAGTTCAGAGTCATGCAAAAGTTTATGAATGGGTACCTAACCTATAAACGAATTAAGGGGCTCGCCGATGTATCAGACTAGTGCTTTTGTCGTCAATGAAAAATTTGGTAATAATTTCCCGGAGGTATGAAAGTTTGACTGGTGTCTTGATTGACAACAGTGGTTTCGAACAGTCGATATTCATTCACAACGAAAAATTCTATCGATCGCACTACACTCGCCCTGATCCCATTTAATTCTCAGCAATTCTTTCAGGATTTCATGCTTTGTCAGCCACGAACTAGCAACAGACACTTCAAATCATGTCACTGTCACTGTCACCAATAATCCTATGGTAAAATTATTCGAAACTTTTCGAAACTTCCCGTACCGTACTAATTTTCGACTTTTCGAAGCACATGAAATTTCCAATATATTGGATTAGCAGCAATCGAGAAGAACAGCAGGAACGTTGGAGAAGAAGAAGAAGAGAGGGGGGTGGACGTATTCGAGAGGGTCGTATCCCATCACCACGGTTGACTCTGGGTCAAATTTCTGCTCAATTTATAAGTACGAATGGTTACTGGGCTCCAAGCTTAAACTATTTCAGACCTTAATGAGCAGACTCACGGCCTAGAGTCATTATTACTCACTTTAAATTCGACATATCGTCAGACTCCAAAGGGTCGTCCGAGAAACGGACTTGGCTATTTGTAACGCGAGGACTCCTTGGGAAATTGTGAGAATTCTTTGGGGACTCCTTAATGTACTCGATGTGCGCTCCAACGACCGAACAACAAGAAACGAGCGGAACAAAGAAACTACACGTAACACGAGAAGGAATAGCGGGGAGTACACTTTAGCTACCGCCCGACACCCGCGCGTACCTAGCAGCAAGCGGCGAACTTCTTGCGGCTACCAGTAAGCGTCGTGCAGAGCAAGCAGCTTTCGCTGCGCCAACAAAGCAAGCCTTACGTCTAGCCAGTGTGTCGGTCCCATCGAAGTATCCTCCGGCCTCGACCTTGTGTCGCGGTAGTTGACATCGACGGCGTCGTCCCATGTGTCCTTGCTCGGAGGGTGTCCAGCGGCTAGGGTTCTCCTTCCAAGCGCATTCTCTTATGAGTTCAGCTGCTGTGAGCTAATCCTTCTGTGTTGAAGAGCTCCGCTACTAAAAAGGAGTCACCTTAATCACCTTGACTCCCGTTGATCTTTGAACTGGTCGAGCGGGCACCACTGATTCTTTAATCGGTCGCGATCGCGTTGCCAGAGTCGCCCAGTGGTTCCACGAAGTGGTTGGGACACGAACACGGGGCATCATAAAATTCTTTGAAGGACTTCGTAAAGAAATCTAGAAATCGGGTCACCCGTCTTCGTGTAGCGCGCTTAATATCGCGGAGAACCCAGTCGCTCACGGCTCTGGCTCAGCGGTTGTCGTTAAAGCGCATCCCGACCCACCTTAATTTACTTTCCTTTGCAAACGCGACAGCGTCTTTAATCTTCGATCGCTGACGTAGTAAGCAACTTCGACTCCCGTTCCTTACTTGTGTAATACTACCAGCATCACTCTCTCAATAGCGCGTTCAATGACACTCGCCGCGTTTTCTTTCTGCTGTCGAAATGCCCAGGTTCCCGAAGCATCGGTCAAAGCAGGAAGTACGGTACTGTTGAAGAGGTGAGCACGGACCGGGTGCTCCTGGTCTTCTTCACTACATCCTCGATGCTCTTATACGCTCCCCAAGCCGGTCGTCTCCTCTTGCCCAGCTCGGGAGTCAGGTCGTCCTTCATGTTCAATTACCGACCCAGATAAACGTAGTTGGAGCATTCGGATATGTTCGTTCCGTTGAGCGTCAATACTATTATGGATCACTCTTGAAAGGAGCATGTAGATGACGGACAGTAAGTAGATTGGGCGATATTTGCCGATGTCATGTGGATCTCCCTTTTTATGCAACAACACGGTCTTGCTGGTCTTACACTGTTAGGAACCTTGTATTCCGACAGGTAACGTGTAAAGAACCTCGCGAGAGTGTTGATGAGTACTGGCGGAAGGTTCTTAAGGTGTTCTGTTCTTATTCTGTCCGGACCGGGTGCCGTACGATTTTTTACCGACATGATAGCATGTCGTACATCGCACGGGAGAACCTCTGGAATGACATGTCCGTCTTCCCTCAGATGGTGATTTGGCTGTCGAAGAGATCAGAGTAGAAGTCGCAGATGATCTTCTCCATTCCCCTTCTTGACGCAATGGTTGTTCGCTTCGGTTCCGGAGAGCAGTCTTCCTCGTCTTGCGATTGGCAAAGTCTCGACGGGCATAGCACATGCTTTTTCCTGCCTCTGCAACTTTAGAAAGCCACTTCTCCTCTTCTCTCCTTAAGGTCTTCCCTTATCGCTTCTATGCAAAGCCTTGTGAGCTCGGACGCCAGTTCTTGATTCCCTGCGGCTCGTGCTGCTCCACGCTGGCGTATCAGCACAAGAGTTTCAAGAGACAAGTCTCTCTTGGAGGTTTTAAAACA
The DNA here is from genome assembly GCF_031761385.1 of Necator americanus. Classification (NCBI taxonomy): domain Eukaryota; kingdom Metazoa; phylum Nematoda; class Chromadorea; order Rhabditida; family Ancylostomatidae; genus Necator; species Necator americanus. Next base: position 33,130,436 of record NC_087372.1, read on the forward strand.
CTCAGCCTTCTTCGTGCAGTCGCGAAGGTGTTCAGCGAGCTGGCCATATTCCTCGTCGATGTTGTCCATTGCGAAACCTTCCCAAAAGCTGGCTACAGCGACGTCCATCATGCAGAACCTTTTACTGACGATGATGTTGTCTATTTAATTACGGTACCATCCACCGGATGACTCCCACGTCCAAAGTAGAGAGGAGGACTTCTGGAATTGCGAGCTTCCATGGATGGTCTTAGTCGTCATGATGAACTCGGAGAGCCTCTCTCCCTGTTCATTCCATTGTAGACTGTGGGTCCCTATGAGAAGTTCCTTAGGCGTTCTTCTTGGGCCAATTTCAGCGTTGAAATCGCCAAAGAAGATCGCCTTGTAGAAGGCATGACCATCTCGGTAGAATTTCTCTAGGTCCATATAGAAAGGTTTGACTTCTTCTTCGTAGCTTGATGTTCGAGCGTAAGCGACGAAGATACGCAAAGCTGGTGTTGGACTACATCTCATCAGCAGACGTCCGATTAGAGTCAAACGTAAAATTGCAGTAAAATTAATTTGTACGCAGAGTGTATCAATTAAATACATCACCTACACACAAAAACCAGCAATGAAGTTGGTGATAGGATGTTTTGCAAAAGAAAAAAAAGCAAGTTCTAGTCATAGAGCGATACTTTCACGCATTCGTACAGACTCTGATCGAAATTATGGCCTGTTTGACCGTCAAGCTCCACAACAATATAATAATGACGCGAGATGCTCAAAAACCATTAAAGCGCTGCATAAAGTTAATGTGGGATCAGTTAGAACTACTTTTTTCAATTCTTCTCCATCCCATTATTACGTTATTTCTTATGTTAATAATTAGGGCTTGTGAAGCGCAATCAGTGAGAAGTTCGGCTGTGACTTTAATTAGCCTTGAACAATGGTGAAAAGGTAGAGTGCTCGCCTACTAGGTGTATGGTGATGGTTCGGCCTCTCACCGGTGAAAAGTTTCGCACCATTATCGAGTATTTTCGTGACACACAGACAAACATACACACACGGACTAAGCGCGTTATTATATAGCATGATTATCTGATACAGTATTTATTTCCTTATGGCCTAACTTACTTGACTTAATCGGCGGGCAGGTGTTGCAGCCTAATCCATACTGTTCCACTTTCAGCTAGAGTTCAAATAGAATCTACCTATCCGTCGCTATTCCACAAGCGGCGGAATTTCACGTCTCTACTGAACTGCCTGTCAAACGTCAAATGTCACTGTATCTTCTTTCACCAGTTCCGTCCAGAGCTTCTTTTACGACCAGCAGGACAGCAGCAGGCGTCCTCAGGACAACTTGGACAAGGCAATCAGACAGTCTCTTCATAACGTGACCAAAGAATCGAATACGGTTTTCCATGACTACAGAAGGCCGGGCAAGATGTTAACGTGTTTCACGTGTCATCCGCCGGTACACCAGGTCCACATCCGAGTAAAGTTCTTCGCTATGGCATACCAACGGCCAGTGATCTAAAGAGCTTTCCCTCCATGCAGTCAAACTTTTCAATCACCGCCGCTGGCGCTGCCCAGTCTCCGGTCCGTACATCATGATAGGGTGAATTGCAGATAGGTGGATTTATAGCTTGACTTCGTTAGCGATGGGGGTCGACCACAGGGACTTGGTCAATGAGTTCAATGCCGAGTAAAGCTTAGCGCAGCTTTGCTGAATATCTCTCTCGTAGCTGTCACCGTTTTTCAGCATACAGCCCAAATAACAGAACTCATCCACGAGATCGATAGGTTGTCCATGCACCCTGATTACCGTTGAGAGTCTCGTGGAGACCCACACCTGCCTGCATTTGTCAGGGCGAAGTCGCAGTCCGTAGGCTGAGGAGCTTATTTTCGATTCAAAGTTAACAACATGTTTTAACTTCGCGCTGCTTGAAGCGAATATTGCTACATCGTCGATATACTCGTGATCCACGAAGGGACGTTCAGACAGTGCTAAAATGACATCGCCGGGACACTGATCAACTCTTCGCATTATGTCATCGACGAGAAAGTTGAACAGAAAGGATTCCGCCATGGATTATTGCCTTACTCCAGTTTCCACTTCGAACGGTGTAGTATATTCTCGTGTTCGAACCGCAGCAGCTGTTCTTCTACTCATGTCGTTTATTAGGCGTACGAATTTTAATGAAACTCCATCGGCGCAAAGCTCATTGAAAGGACGGACTCGGTGAGGAGAGGGAGGTCGAAGGCGGCTTCAAAGTCTAAAAATGCTAAATGTAGAGGCTCCGAATACTGCTGCCACACTTCAATCACTCTCCTCACAATAAACGCCTGATCAATCGTTGATCGACCAGGGCGAAAGCCTGCTTTGTCGTCACGGGTGGTTTCTTCGCGATGTCGGAGTATTTGATCCAAGATGATTCGCTCTTAAACATTGTACATCACACGCAGCAATGATATTCTTCGCCAATTACTGATTCTCTAACGGATAGCTTCTTGTAGAGTGGAACTATAATAACGCGTCTCCACGAGACAGGAATCCTCTCGTCCTTCCATATTGAACGAATGATATTCGTCATCTCACGATTCTCAGAAGGAAGAAGAGGCTTCACCATTTCTGCACCAAATCCCTCGTCTCCTCCAGATAGTTCATTCTTCCCTTTTTTGTATATAGACCATAACCTACGACTCTGGCGGTGGTTCCTCGCTGACCGTGATGTATGTCTGTCTGCTCAGACAAGCGAACACCTTTTCATCTTGCCGCTATTCTGCCTTAACAGAATGTAGGCTTTTTTCGAGCTCTCGCCCTCCCACGCATTCTCAAACTCTTTCCATTTCTTCTCACAATCAGGTTTCAGCTGACGACACAAGCTCCTTCCCAGACGCTTCTCCTGGCTGAACTCACCAGTAGTGCAGGCAACACATGCAGAGTTGTACGTGAATATTGTCTTCACAGATGCAAGACGAACCTCTTAGTCGGTGTTAAAACCGATTTTCTTTGCAGCATCCTGAATGGGTGGGTGGGTTTAATGAAGTGGTGGGAGATTCCGCTACATAAAAAAAGGCTAAAATTATTTAGTCACCACATCTTCGTCGTTCATGGTTCGATACTGGGAAAAACCAAAGAGGTTTCTTTACTACGAAGGACAATGAATTGCTACAAAACATATTTGTGAGAACAATAGGCCACACACGAACTTTGACTGACTCTGTATTAAAGTTGAACACGTAGGCGCATCGCACGTAGGCAACTTCCGGAAAATTGACAAGTGTGCAAATAATCTATGACAGTCAAACATTAGTATATGTGAATACAAAGAAACGAAGAAGTAAAAACAAACATGACAGAATGTAACTTGTTTTCTATGATTTGCTGTGGAGTACAGTACAAAAGGATTTTTGGAACAACATGGTTTGAAGTGTCTTCTGTCGCTCACTAGTTCATAGCTAACATCGCCTAAGGTTCCGAAAGAACTGATGAGAATAAAATAGGAGAAGGTTACAATCGGTTCAAAACAACTCTAGTCAATCAAGCCGCCAACCAAACTTTGATACCTCTGGGATCGAGAAATTGCTACCAGATTTTTCAATGAGGACAAAAGTGCTAGTTTGACACATCGGCTAGCCCCAGTAATTCTTTTACAGGCTAGGCACCCATTCATAAACCTCTAAATGATTCAGAATTGAGGCGTTTGTGTTGATACATACCAAGCTAATTGATTAACGCGACACATTTCGTCTTCAAAATTTTTGATGGGAGTCATAAACGTCTATAGTGTCTGTTTTCCGCAGTTTAATGACCTAATTTGAAACTTTCTGTAGTACGACATGATAGTGTAATTCTCATTAAGTAGGTTTTGAGACGGAATCCACTTAGGAATCGAACAAGTTTCTCACAGCATTATTTCACCAACTTCAGTGCTTGACGTCCTGAACGCTAGTAGCATACTCATTTCTAAATCATCTTTCGTTATTATCTGCTTTATTTTCACGGAAAGCCCGAAGACAGCAGAAAAAAGACGAAAACGAGAAGACTTTGAACAATTGCACGGAACCACCAACGAATTTCCTTTGATTACGAAACTAGAACGATCTGCTAGTCTGCTACAACTCTGTTTGTTATAACGACACAAACTGATTGTGAGAAAGATGTGGATACTAGAAAACTTTCAGCTACTAGAAAAGGTTCAACGGAAAATCTATAAGCACGTAACAATCATTACTGCCATAAAATTCGCCTCATTCTATTTCCTCGGTCTTATCACCTGTAAAACAAATTTCAAATCATTTATTCATGTCATAGATTTCTTAATTTGAATTTTAAAGGAGTGAAAACAGAAGCGAGCATTATGGTTGAAGTATGTCTTATGGAGAACGATGGGAGAGTATCTACAGAAATATGGAAAAAGCTCTCAGATTCGCTCATTGAAACTGAAAATCGGAGTAAGTGATAATACAAATTGGAACAAAGTGTCTAAGAAGAGTGGTAAAGCAATGATTTAGAGGGAATTATTTGCAAGCTTCAACTATTGGAAATTTCTACGCTGGTGAAAAAAAAACAGGAATCTAGAGAAGGTACTCGAAAGTAGACACCTGACTTCCCGTTTGGGCTTATCGGACGTATCCATATGCCCTATCCACACCTGCAGACTTTGTATATCGGGAAATCGACCGTTTGTGTAGTGGAGTCAAAATGATTGGAACCTTTTTACAGTTGCGTAAGGGTATGCGTTTGAAACGAAGCGGTTGGAATCAGGATCGAACCATGGTAGCTTCACTTGGAGCGCAACGATGATAGAAGTTAGAAAGAATCTCACCGGTATTTAAGTCGCTTGACCCGAATACAGATCGCAGAGAGATCTTTCCGAAGACTTTTTTCTTTCGAGTTCATGCCAGCAAATTGTTCGCAATGCTATTATTACAACTATAATATTTTTGTATGTTATGTGTTATTCTTTGTATGATCGCTATTGATGAAGACATCAAAACGAGGCACCAGATATTAGCAACGATAAAGTTTTTATACCTTCTGCTTACAAATTTATAGGTTATAAGTCGAACACGGGATCGACGATGACCTTTTAACTGAAGTAGCTGTAAAATAAGCCTAAAAATGGGTCCCAAGAATAAAAAAATTCCTGTTCTGATAAGAAGATCTTGAAGCCGTGGGGACCACTTTCTTTAGTTACTGCAAACTTTTCGATTTGGAAAAAAAAAAACACTAGAAGGTGGTAATCTTCCATTTTATCAAACAATTGTAACTGTAGTTGTAGTTTTATTTTCGCTCATGTGGTGTTATTCATTTACCTTATGTCTGTCGTGTGTATGAAAGAATAGAAGCAAACCTAAAAGTATTGAGAAGAAACAATTTTTATTGTTCTCCGTTCCTTGACTTTTATTGACTTACACAATGTGTTTTACTCTTTTTTCTCTTTTCTTCTAGGCTTTCTGATTTTCCTTACTTTTTTTACTCTCTTCTTTCCATTTCCATTTTTTCCTCCACATCTCTCCAGGCATTTCTCTTTTGTTTCAAAGTTGTTCTGGTTACCTTCGCAACCGCCGTAGTTAAATTCTACACAGTTTCCTTCCTCGAAGTCCCATCTCCATCTGAAAAATGTTAGTGGCAGCTTTAATGGAGAACAATTTGAAACTTAGTATCGTTCCCATTTTTCTCCTATGGTAATTAAAATTTTTGTATTCACAAGTAGTTGCTCATAAAGATCACCAGATAGAGAATGTCAGAGTTCTTTCTTTCTTCACTCAGAAGAGAACTACACATTACCTCCGCGTTCTTCACATACCTTTTCAGGAGTGCTTTACATGGTCCTTCATCTTCTTTCATATTGCATATATCCCCCGAACGGTCATATCCTTGTCCGAACGCCCCTTCAACAATTCAAATTAAGAAATATGCGGGATGAATAAATGACTTGAATCTTATCTTACCGGCGAAAAGGCCAAGCAAAAGAAATAGCAGAAATTTCATTCCTGCACTGATTGCTGTGTGCCTGTGGATTCTCTGTTCACCCTTTTATAGTAGCAGAAAGTAATCATATATTTCTCATGATTAATTTGTGTCGCTATAACAAACACAGCTGCATCAGACTACGACATGGTTTTAATTTCGTCATCAGAGAAAATTCGTTGGTGGCTCCGTGCAATTATTCAAATTTCTTTTTTTACCGTCTTTTTTCTCACTCTTTTCGTGTTCTTCCTTAAAATAAAGCAGGTAATAACTGTGACGGAAAATGAAAAATATGAAAATCCAGAAGTGAGGATTTTACTCACGAGGAAGATGTCAAACAAAATGAAATGTGATAATTCATGGCGGTTGGTGGTGCGGATTTCAGAAAGAAAGTTCTTATACGGGGTCGTAGATTATAAAGAGGAAGATGATTCCATCCATTTCTTCCTAACTGCCGTAAAAAACGGTCCGGAACATGCGGCGCTAACACAGAGCTGGCGCGCTCCAACCGAACTCGTAGAAAATAGTTCCGTATAGGCATAACCCACCTGAAACCCGCACTACATCAAATTCTTGGGCGATGCCTTTAAGGACAGCGCATGAAGTTTGACAAAGTTATTGAGTTGGAGAAACCCTAGAATGTCACTTCTATTTTAATTAATCAGGATTACACTACCATGTTGTACTACAGAACGTTTTAAATCGGGTCATTAAACTACGGTGTGCAAATCTCATGGATGTCTGTTGTCCCATCCAACAAACATTGAAGACGGAGGGAATAGCGTTAATCATGTATGCATTGTAGGTATTTCGTATGCGCCAGCACGCTCACTTCAGTTCAGAATCGTTTAGAGGTTTATGAATGGGTGCCTAACCTATAAAAGAATTACTGGGGCTAGTCGACTTGTCAGGTCCGTATTCTTAATCGCACTGAAAATTCTAGTAAGAATTCCTCGATCCAAGAGGTGCAAAAGTTTGCTTAGCGGCTTTATTGATTTTGTGGTTACGAAATATCGATCAATCGCAATTCTTTCGGGACCTCAGCGCTTGTCAGCCATGAGCCAACAGCAGACCCTTCAATTAATCTCGCACCAAAAGTCCCATACCACAGGTAATCATCGCAAACAATTTCTGTTCTGTCATGGTTGTTTTTACTTCTTCGTTTCCTTGTATTCACATATATTAATCTTTAATTCTCAGAAACGAAATTTATTTGCACACTTGTCAATTTTCCGGAAGTTCCCGGTTTCTTCTGCAAATAACCTTTTTGCGGTAATTAAATGATGGGGTTGCCTGGTTCATCAATATCTGTGCGATACGCCTACGTGTTCAACTTCAATACAGAGTCGATTTAAGTTGTATGAGACATGCTTTGTAGCACTTCATGGTTCTTGGTAGTAAGGAAACCTTTCTGGTCCTTGTCAGTGTCAAAACTGGGATGAGATGGATGTAGTGACGAAGTAGCGGAATCTATCACCACTCCATTGAACCCACCCACTCATCTCAGTTGTCGAGTTGAAGAAAGCTCGAAATTTATTAACCTGTTTGGTACTGCTTCAAACCATGTCGAACTAAAAATCCTATTGTACCGTACTCCACGGCAAACTATCGCAACCATTTACTGCTCGTTCGTGGTTGTTTTTACTTCTTCGTTCCTTTTTATACACATATATTAATATTTGATTGTCAGAGGCGAAATTTATTTGCACACATTTCAATTTCCCAAAGGTACCATGTTCATTCTGCAAATAACTTTTTGATGTAACAAAAAGATATAGTTATTCGCATCAGAAATTGTAGATATGCGGTCGAATTCAATTTGGAATCAGTTGAGCAGTTGCATTGTCTTCAGTTGCTATGCTCGTAGACAAGTTTTGTAGCAATTCATTGTCCTCCTTATTAAGAAAACCTTTTTGGATCTTCATCATTACTGAACGATGGACCGCGGAAATGGAGTGACGATGCGGCAGGACCACTCACCACTTCACTACACCCACCTACTCATCCCACTCGTCAACATGAAAAAAGGTATTCGATGCTGATGAATCAAACTGAAAAAAGAAGATTTTGAAATTATGGTACACACCATAAAATTCCATATTAGGGTCGACTGCTCTACGAAATCAGTTTCCTCGTCTTCTTGGACAAGTCTCCTAACAATTTCTTGCTGCTGGGTATAGAAAAGGTTCATTGGTTTTGGATGTTATCGAACCGTCGACCGCACAAACGTGACGGGACCTCCTACCACTCTAGGAAAACCACTCACTCAGGGTCAAGCGTGGTGATGGCAAAGTATCCTCTCGAATACGACCCCCACCCTCTCCTTGCCTTTTCTCCTCCTCCGACGTTCTTCCGACAGTTCTCGGTTGCTGTCAATTCAGTATATTGGAGATTTCATGTAGTTCGAAAAAGAAAAATCGAAAGTTATCCGAAGAACGAATGGGAAATGAGAAAATCGGTAGTTGACTGCTGACAGAACTGAAGAAACGCCAAACAGCAAAAGAGGCAAATTTTGCTGAAATGCTTTTGAAATGTTGCTATTGAAGTAATTTAATTTTTGTTCTATTCTATTTTTGTTGTACAATCTACAAAATATCTCTAAACACCGATCAGAGGACATAACACGACGAAAAAAGAGAAGAGTCAGGTGCCATAGATGGAATTTCAGAGGAACGCCGAGAAAAAAACAAGAGAAAACCAACATTTTGTTCTTATGACAATGGGACGACGCAGGTTCGACACCCCGCAGAGTCAAATTTTCGCAAAAGAGTTAGAAACTCAGGACCACTTTTGAAAATGACGAGTTTGATTTTGCGTAGTGTTCAGCAGTTTAAAAATGGATTTAATGGAATTTAATGACCAAAAGAGCTCAAATTCTGTGCACATTGTCAGGTCTGGGAGATCGCGAATAACTTCATCATAAGAGGACAAAAGGAAAAATTTTAGCTAGTTTCTTGGAGAAGGTTTACCCTAAAAACAGTCACTTTGCTGTTTTTCCCACCTCCTAGTCTTTTTGGAATTTTGTTGGGACAGAGATGGGAAAATGGCATTTTTCCCATCTCTGTCCCAACAAAAATTTGAACCGAAGCCCTGGAAAACGTTTGATGCAGCATCTGGTAGAGAAAATCCTTGGCTACGGAACACTTGGAGGGCTGGTTTCGCTTCAAGTCACTTCGAGTTATTGAATCTTATTCAAAATCACTCACTTTTTAATTTAAGGGCGATAATTGGAATTTTAAGGGCGTTAATTGGAATTTTAACGATTTTTTCCATTCTAAAAAAGATGACGTTTTGAAAAACCACCCATATTTTTGGATGGAGGGTCTAAAAGAACCCCTATGTGCAAAATTTCTCCTTTCCGGGTTTTCCGGTTCTCTCAAAATTCAAATAGGACAATTCCGGAGAAAAGTCGGAAAATCTCAAACTCTGTCCCAACAACATTTTAAAAGGGCTAGGTGGCGCAACACTTGACTTAAGTTTCGATTTTTTTTTCAGCAGCCGGGTGGCCAGATTCGAACTCGTAAAGGAGTGCGTGTCGAATATGGGTGGAATGTTCGGCAACTATAGGTGAAATAGGCAAGGAAGAGGGAGCCAGATATGTTATTTGTATACAAGCGGTAGTGTCCTTATATAATGTATTCAAAACGGGAACTTCCAGAACATCTCAGAAAATCTGCACTACTGCGGAATTTTCGGCAGATACTTTCTGAACACCCTAATACAAGAATTAAAAGAGTTTATTTCAAAGACATAGAATTAAGATAGATTCATGCACTGTTCTTCCTCCTTTCAACGGAGCCCGGACTTATTCAACGAATATTGGCCTCTTGAATGTAAAAAAATTCACTTCGTTTCAATTTTTTATACCACCTGAAACACGTTCAAATTAGCTCAGAATCCATTCTCCAATCAGCGCCAGTGCTAAGAAGTACGCTAGACTTCCGTTTCCATGTATCAGGTAAGCCACGGTTTTTATCAGAATTATATACGCGGTATGCTTGAAAGTATCGCTCTGTGATCTTGAACGTCTTGTTTCCACGATATCAGCATCTCAACATGGGGTAATTTAGATGCTACTTTGGCCAGAACTGATATTTCTAGAGTTCTTAGAAGAATGCATGACAGAGTCCTCGACAATATGCTTAGGTGCGATGATTCCACTCCACAAAACGGTTGTATATCAGAGACGTACGACTGGAACCTGCTCTTCGTTTCTTTCAGAAAAATGTCCGATCGGTAAATTTGCTGTCGGCTTTTGTAACGTTTACCTACCTTGGCACATTTCTTCTCAACGTCATTTCCTACACATGGGAACTCATCTATAAGGTGAGTGCTATCGATCGATAAGACTATGGATTCGGCTGAGCTTCGTCGCTCACCACCCAAAGCTAATGATTTCAAACCAACTCGAATTCTCTATGACGTGCTAGTGTGAATAAATATAATTGCTAGCATATTTTTGCTTTGTTTGCTTATTCTTCGTCGGAACAACAAAACTCAGTGCACTCGGTGCATTGTTGAATATTTTGAGCAGAAGGTTGGAATATTTTCTGTTATCTCATTATAATTTCTTGCACTTTTACGATGTCATGAAGAAAAGAAAAACAAAAAAGATGCGCAGAAGGACTCTAAGGCACACGCAAAGCGCACAATATGTGCCGTGTGATCGTTTCTCTGGATAGATAGAACGTAATAGGCCAGGAGGGATGAGTCGGTGAGTTTCGGTAGGAAGGATATACCTTAAATTTGTTGCTCAGCAGGTTTCCAATGATCATGAATGAAATGAATTGTGAATTATTTGAATTATTTATAAATTTATGGATCGCTTAAGTAAGGCCTCAAGAAAAGAAAAGCTCGCCACTTCCATACTTCTTTCTAGGTGCAACACAAAATTACCAAAAAATCCTTACTAGAAATAAATTAATTTGTGATCTGCGAATTCTCCGTGATTTTTCCTTTCGGCCCTCTTTGATGTCGGATAAGTTACGACTATTCTATACGCTCTCTTCAGATCTTGTATCGCTTTTCACAGTAGTTGCGAAGCACTTATTTCAATAGTTTGCTTCTTATTGTGGTGCATTTTATTTTTCACTATTGTTATATTAGAATACTGACCTGGACAAAGAGACTAAATTATTGAAAATATCAGTGGAAAAACGACACTTTTATCTGTTTACGTCACTTCCAGCGCTTGCCGTTTACTGTATTATATTGCATACAAAGGAAGAATTCGTTGTTAAATCCTAGATGCGCTCAATTACTGCGTTATGGTTAGAACTGGAAGGAATGAGGAAGCTCGTTGTTTATTTTGTCGTTCTTCTGTTTTGTAAGCCTTGATCAATTTGAATCTCTTTGTTATTTCTACAGATCGAACGGGAGCCAGTAATTTTTCCACTTGTCTCCGTCGCGTGTCAGAGTCACCCAGTGATTCCTTCCTTCGCGTGCGACACAAAGAGCATCAAAATTTCTTTTTGGGGACTTTGTGAAGAAGTTTGACCACCAGGTCTTCCTGTAGTGCTGCTTAGTATCGCGTAGAACCCAATCGTTCGCGGCTGTGGTCCAAAGGTCGAAGCACATCACGTGTCCTGCCCACCTTATTTTTGGTTTCTTGGCGAACGCGGTGTCCTCTCTAATCTTCGATCGCTAACGTAAGGCAGAGCGTTAAGTCTTTCAGTGAGATGCTCGTAGCTTTTCGCTTCACACAACTGAGATTGTTCGGTTGAACATTCAGTGACGTTAATCGCATTTTCTTCATTTATGACAAGTGTCCAAGATACTAAAGCACAGGTCAAAATAGAAGTGCGGTGGTATTCTGATGATTGTTCCATTCCCGTCCCGGAGTGCAGTTTTCTTCGTCTTCGTCAATCTCAGCTGCTTTAGCCAATAATATTGCCCTTTTCTATTTGACGCCTTCATTTATCGCTTCTCTGAGAAGCATCGAGAGATCCCACGTGAGTTCTTGGTTGCCTACGGCTCCCGCTGCACCGCACCGGCGTATCAGCTCAAGAGTTTCTGATGACAGGCATCTCTCGGTGGTTTCAAAACTCTTGGCATTCCTCAGGCAGTCGTGAGTGTGTCCAACGAGCCGGTCGTATTTCTCGTCGATGTTGTCTTTAGCTAAAATTTTTAATTTTAATTTTTTTTGTCTTTAAAAATTTTTACAAAATTTTTTAAAAAGCGAGAGAATCCTAGATAATGACTCTTCTGGGACTTCACCCTCTTATATAAGATTTTTCTTAGATTTTCCCTCTTTTTCTTGTAAGGAGAAGTCTTCCTTGAATGAGGGAATGGTCCAGTCCGTAGAGAACTTTGGGACGACAGCGACTTGGACTTGGACATGGACTGCTTGGATGCGGCGCGTGGGCAAACGTGAAGTGTTACAGCCAAAATCGTCGCAAAAACAGGGTCTTCCACGCCGTTTTTTTTTGCGATATCTATCTTTTGCGATATATATATAGATATCTACTATCTTAGTAACACTAACTTAAAAGTAACGTTATCACTAACTTACTTACTTCGGACAGTGGAATTTGGCAGAGGAGTGAATCCTTAATCAGGAAAGGACGTAGTTTAGCTATTTTTCATGTCTTCATGTAACTTTCGAACATTCCATTTCGCGGTGTTTTGCATGAACGCATGCATGAACAATGAATAATCGATAACATTCTATGTAACCTATCGAAGACACGTCAATTATTGTAAATAAACAAGAGTATCGCTATCCATGTCAAAAATTTCGCAGAATTTCGCAGAACTACTTTTTGGTTGCTTTTTTTTTTGCAAATTTTAGAAATTTTTTAATAGAAGGATTTTTCTGCAAAGTCTATAACTTTGGAATCACAAGGGCCACTGTTTGAAATTGTGCAGGCTTCGTTAGGATGATGATGTTAACGCTGATATTCGGTGAAAATTTCATGCTTCCGTTAGCAACAAATGCTTCTAGCAAAAAAGACCTGCGGCACTGCGATTCTCCCTCTATTAGCGGCATTAGCAGCGAGACCCACACCGTTCGATTCCATTAGTTAGGTATGGAAAAAAATCACTGTTGAACGCTAGGTTTGAATTGAATTATAGGGACTGAAATCGCTACACTATCACCATGCCACACTAGTGTTCCCAGTACCAAGATGAAGCCACTTCGTGTCTTTGTCGTTGATGGAAAAATGTGACGAATGGAGGCAATAGACGAGACTGATTACAAATATCGGCATGTTGTAGACACGCGTCTCTTTTAGTTGTAGGTTTATCTGATTTCCTAGTTTTATCTCCCCATAATACCTACTTCTGAAGAGAATTGGAAGCACAACTTGCACGCAATGTTTGTCACAGATGTTTATAACGGATGCAATGCCTGGCTCACTACAAAATTCGGATATTTGGAATATACACGTGGATGGGTTCGTCAGTCTCAAGCAGACAGATTTTGCCTAATCCGGATCCGAATGGAATATGTATGTTGCTGATCACGATTATTCGAATTGCATGGACGAAGCCTCAGTCCAGGTACCGGTATTATCGATTGTAGAGCATTTTTTTCTGCCCTCGTCGAGCTGAACAGGATTCTCAGTTTTTCCTCAGCGCAGCAGATACTGGAACGTCTAAGGTCTTATCTCATGCAACGAACGTAGTTCGCTTTTACGAAATCATATGAGAACACTAATGAGTCCTTTTAGCAAAGTAATTTCACTGTTGTCTTTGGTTGGAAGTCCAAATCAGCCAACTTCCATGATCATTTCAGGTTTTTCCTTCTTCTCACTTGTCCATATAGTTCATCCAGTCTTTAACTGTTAAAGTTCAGTCAGCATTAGCCGTTGAGGTCTTAGCAAAACTAGCATGATGGGTGGTATTGAATGGAAGGGTCGGTTGTGGTGAGAAGACCAGAAACCACTTAAAAAGAAACACCTAGAATCCGTTGTAGGCTTCTGCTGAACATTTCCAGTTTATTGCTGTAGTGGGATCCGTCTATTTGCAACTTTAGCTGTTTTTGGATGTTATTTTATGCCAGATTCATAAGTGCATGGATTTATTTTTGTCCATGAAAGGAGTGATTTGGCACTACTTTGCTTCTTTCTAGATAGAGCAGGGAAAAATAATTGAATTCTTGTTGTATATAAATGAATTCGTAGACTGCAGGTTCTCCAGAATTTCAGTCCTCCTTTATGTCGGATGAGTTACGAGCATTCTATACGCTTTCTTCAGTTCTTGTATCGCTTTTCACAGTGCTTGCGAGGTAATTATCTTCATTAGCGTATTTAATCATTTCATTCAATTTTGCTTTTATTATCATTATTCTATTATAATAGTGACTCGAACAAGTAGATCAATCGATTTGTGAAAATTTCACCCAAAAAGAAACATATTTTTGCCAGTATAGATGAATTCCGGTGTATTCCGTTTACTGATTCGTATTGCATGTAATGCAAGAATTCGTTGCGAAATCTTGGATGCACCCAACAACTGCGTTCCGTTTAGGACTGAAAAGGAAGAGAAGGTTTTGCAATGTGTCATCTGATTGGGTGGGTGTAGTGTAGCGGTTAGAGGTTCCGCTACCTGCACGATCGATCGGAGGTTCCAATCCGCACAGGTGCTCACCTCACCAAGCCTTTCGTCCCTCCAGGGTCGATAAATTGGTACCAGACTTGTCTGGGAGGATAAAAACACATGCTTGATACATCGGCTAGCCACCGCAAGTCATTGTATAGGCCAGTTACACGTTCTGACTTCACGACTCTTGAATTGAAGTGAACGTGGGGGCGCACCTCAAGCGGATTGATTAACACCAAACACTTCATCTGATTATTTTGACGTTCCTTTGTTATACGCACTCCAGTCTCGATGTCCGGTTCGGGGCTGGCTATGGGACAAACGCTGGCATACACTCTCGACATTGTCTTTATGTTGAAAATCGAAAACCCTCTAATGGATCACGAACCACTGCTACATCGTCGTTACATAGATGGTAGTTGCGTCCTTTGCCCAAAACGGGAAGAATTGCATGAGTGCTTCAATCTTCTCAATCAGCAACGTCTACAAAGGTGAACCCAACAGGCAAGTAGTTTTCTTGAATGTGCATATCTATTTTCGCAATGGGATATTGATTACCGAGTGGTATCGAAAACCTTGTTGCAGACCCACTCCACTGGGAGCACACCGTAGAATAGACCCCACTGGGAGCACACCGTAGAATATGTCATCAAAACTGTGAAATGGAGGTGGAAATTACGTAGCTATCCTTCGAGTCCGGAATCATAGCGCACAGAATACGTCAGGCATTTTTTGATAACAGCGAAAAGTCCTAAGTGAAACGATGGTCACAAACACCCTAGCCCCATATAAATCTCTGTGCGGGTTTTGATCTACGAGGTGGACCGTCATATCCCTATAAAGAAACCGTTGTTATTCATAGTTGTGGTACGTGGTGGTCCGTTACATTACCATTTTCAGCAAATGAGGTAAGCGCTAACAGATGTTTTGTCCTTTAAAGGCAGCAAACCACGAATCTGGGGTGGTACGGATTTCAGGTGGAGTATCCGTATACGGGGTCGTAGATTATGGGGACGAGGGTAGTTCCGCTCATCTCTCCCTACATCACCGCAAACAGCAGTCCCCTGAATGCTGTTTTGTACGATGCCTTATATTGCCTTATTATTATATTGCACCCTTGCACGCGTAGCGTCCCTTACTACCCTATCGGGGCAGTCCGAATTGATTTTCGACGAATCGCAGGGCGGAGGCGGCGCTTGGGAAGCGTTGCAACAGATGGCGTCGTATAAAACAGCATTCTGGAGGCAGCTGTTTGCAGTGATGCAAGGAGAGATGAGCGGAACCACCCAACTCTCCATAATCTACGACTCCGTATACGGATACTCCACCTGAAATCCGCTTCACCTCAGATTCGTTGTATGCTGCCTTTAAGTTTTCGTAGTTTTTTTTCGTAGTTTTTTCAAACGATACGAACGTTTTCGTTCGTATCGTTCGAATGCTTTCTGTTGGGTGATGAAGTATTCGACAGGATAAGTCAGTGATGGCTTTGATTTTTCAGGCTCTGACGAAGGCGATAACCGAAGGCTGGCTGTTAATCAGTAAAAAAAAAACCAACACCATCTTGGGTACAGCTCAAGCAAGTTGATCAAAGCTACATGTTCAAAATGCCAAGATTCGAAAGCAGTCAGACATGTACGCTACTAAGAAGTGTTTGAGTTTTTGAGAACTGTTTGTATTGCTCGACAGAACATAACTGGTAGAGTTTTAAGGAACAAGAGAAAGTTGAGCTGCTATCCGTTTCACGGCAAACCTACCTCTTTTTAAGAGTTTGACAGTGCCTTCATTCGACGTTACAAAGGAAAATCACAAAATCTTATCCTACGACTCAAGCGTATTATAGTCCCTAACGTTTCGATACGAGTCTATGCAAAGATCTCTATTGTTTCCTGAATGAAGATTTTGATATTTTACCTTCTTTATAACATGCATGTCAGGTCCAGTTGGAATGAGAAAAACGGCGGAGCCTTGGGTATCGCTTGATATAGCCTCTGGTAGAAAAAATCTTTGCCTACAATATCCTAGCTGATAACATGCTTCGCACTAAGTTATTCCGAGCTTTGTTAAAGATCAGACACTTACATGCGCGCGAGGGAAAAGTGGGATTTGGCAAGTTTTTCCGTTTCAGAGAAGGGCGGCATTTTGAGAAAAAATCACCCATATATTCGGATGGTGGAACTAAGGAAACCCCTATATGCAGAATTTCTCCTTTCCAAAACTCCGAAGAATCCATTTGCATTCTTCCAGACCTGACAATGTGAGCGTTTTTGATAATTTAATTCTTCTAAATCAACTTTTAAACTGCTGAAAGCTTCTTATTACGGAATTTTTCATTTTTTAGAAATAGTATAAAGTTTCTATCTTTTCCAAAAATTTAGCTCAGCACGGTTTTGAACCAGAGTGGTTTCATTGACACACGGTCAACTCGTTGTATATCTTCAACATAAAATGTTGACGCCTCCATGTTACTGTGCTACCCCCGAAACTTAACGTAATATTCTACAATATTTGTGATTGTTTAATATTATTTAAAGTAATATTTCACACTGTAGGTAATTATCCAATACCACGTAATATTTTTTCCTGGTTGACATGTCATTCATCGCACGCTTGTCCATGGATTTAACACCGTTTCTCGAAAATTCGCGGGGTAAAACGGATGAGGCAGAAAGCGAACTCTGCAGTCCTCGTCCGTGGTCACACAGCTTTAATGCTTCTTTATACGGAGTTTCATCCTGGGTTTTCCAAGTAATCACCGGCAGAGATTTTAAGATTAACTACCATTGTGTGTTTCACAAATTTTGCAACTCCACACTGACAAAACACTATGATCAATCTTTGCTCACATTCGCCAATGTCCCTGTATTCAGAACAATTTTTATTTGCATATATCATAGTCGCCATGTTATACACACTTTCACCTTCATTCTGCAAAGCTCTTCCTTTAACTAAGGCTGAAGAGAAAGATGCAATTCCTCACACATAACATCGAAAAAAGTAATCTTTAAGACATTTATGTGTGATCTCGCAGAGTAAATATATCCATTTGTATTCTTTCACAAAATTCTTTTTCTTTTCACAAAAAATCAAATTTTTCTTTTCACAACTACTACTTGCTGACATGACATGAGACCAAAACGGGCTAGGAAAATAACTCTTGTGTCGGATAGCGCCGCACAAAACTTAACTTGCAAAGATATGTTCAACGCAAACAGCTTTATTTTTTTTTTGTTAACAGATTGTCTGCTAACGGTATGCATTCATAAAGAAGTCCGTAAGAGGGCCGTAACTACAAATGCGAATTTTAGCAAGAGGATTCAGGACGGATTAGTCCAGTTAAAACAGCGTAAAGAACAGAATTCCGTTTCTTGAAATGAACGATTTGCAGCGATACATTTAAAACGATGGCAGTGCTCCCGGTGTCGTCAGGGACTCTTCAGTATTCTCTGTTCCGCAGACACAAAGGTAACTTGCACGGTAACTTTACACGGTATAACAAAAAATCGGACGCGCGTAAAATACAGCTATGGTCACGGTCGCACAGTCGATGGTCCGACACCGCCCAAGACCAATAAACTTTTTCCTCATCGAAAGGTGAGAAAATATTACAAGACATGTCCCGAGGAAGACGAGGAAACGGATTTGGAAAAGCAGTTGACCTTCATACGGGATTTTATGGTGTACCAAAGAGGTTCATCAATTCTTACAACTTTTTTTAAAGTTGACAAGTGAGGTGATTGGAAACACCACTGTATCTACGATATCTATGGTTCGATGTTGGCAAAAACCAAAAAAAGTTTTCTTACCATGACTTACCAAGAATTACCAAGAACGAGTAGCTACAAAACATGCCTATGATAACATGCCACGCACGAACCTCAATTGACTTTGTATTGAAGTTGAACGCGTAGGCGCATCGCACAGACATTGACAAAACAGACAACTGCATCTTTTTATAACGGCAAAAAAAGTCATTTGCAGAAAGAATAGGAAACTTTCGGGAAATCGACATGTGTGCAAACGAATTTTTTCTCCGACAATGAAACAGTAATGTAAATGAATTCTAAAAAAGACGAAAAAGTAAAAACAACCATGGGACAGCAAACATTGGTCGCGATGATTTGTGCTGTGGAGTACGGTACAATAGCATTTTTGGTGCGACGTGATTTGAAGCATCTGCTTCCGCTCTCTGGTTCGTAGCTGGCAGCGGCTAAGGTCCTGAAAGAATCGCTGTGTATCAAATGGGAGCAGGGCGGGTGCAGCGCAGTCGTTAAAAGATTTCGTTGTGTTTGAATGATCGATGGAGATTTCGAAACCACTGTAGTGAATCAAGCCGCCAACAAAACCTTTCATCTCTCTGGGATCGAGGAATCGTTACCAGACGTTTCCCTGGGGATAAAAACACTGACCTGAAACATCGGGCCCAGTAATTTTTCATAAGCTAGAAACCCACTCATAAACCTCTAAACGATCCTGAACTAAAGTGTACGTGTTGACGCATATCAAGCGAGTTGATTAACGCCAGATACTTCGTCCCCACTTTTTTTTCAATGGAAGTAACAAACACCTTTGAGTTTTTCATGTCGCAGTTTTGTGACCCAATTTAAAACGTTTCTTGGTACGAAATAATGATGTAGTACTTATTAATTTAGTTTTGTATCTCGGCAATTTCAGTCGGTAGAAGGGACATTCTGTGGTTTATCTGACCCAAAAAAGTTGTCGAATATCATGCGCTGTGCTTGAGTGTTGCCATATGCAACCGCAAAGAATTATCACTTTTCATATTCTTTGACGTTCTCAACGTTAGTAACATGCTCACTTCTGGATTTTCATTTTTTTCATTTTCCGGTGCAGCTATTATCTACTTTATTTAAGGGAGAACACGAAAACAGTAAAAAAAGGACGAAAAAAAAGAAACGAGTTTAAATAATTGCACACGACCACCAGCGAACTCTGATGACTAAACGAACTAAAGGGATGACCTAGTCTGATGCAGCTGTGTTTATTATGGTGCGACAAAGTGATTCTGATGAAAATATGATTACTTTCTGCTACTATAAAACGGTGAACAGAGAATCCATAGGCACATAGCAATCACTGGAGAAATGAAATTTCTGCTCTTTCTTTTGATTGGTCTTTTCGTCGGTAAGATAAGATTCAAGTCATTTATTCATCCTGCATATTTCTTAATTTGAATTGTTGAAGGAGCGTCAGGACTGGGATATGATCGTTCGGGGGATATATGCAATATGAAGGAAGATGGTGGACCATGTAAATCTCTCCAGACAAGGTATGTGAAGGACGCCGAGGTAATGTGTAGTTTTCTTCTGAGTGAAGAAAGAAAGAGCTCTGACATTCTCTATCTGGTGATCTTTATGAGCAACTACTTGTGAGCGCAACCACAGTTTCGGTTACCACGGAAAAAATTATAGAAAATTATAGAAAGTATAACAAGCTTGTTCTCCATTAAAATATTTGATTGTTACTAATATTTTCAGATGGAGATGGGACTTCAGGAAAAAGCGCTGCGTAAAATTTTCTTACGGTGGTTGTGAAGGCAACGGCAATAGATTTGACTCAAGAGATGAATGCATGGCTAGATGTGCTGGAGAAGCTCGAGGAACAAAAAACAAGAATAACAAAAAAGACTGAAAAAATGCAGAAAAAAGCATAAAACACATTGAATATGGCAACAAAAGTCAAGAACAATAAAAATTGTTGCTTCTCTACACGTGCAGATTTGCTTCTATTCTTTCAAATAGACGACAACGGTAATGTAAATGAAAAACTCCGTATGAGCGAAGAAAAAGTCACAATAGCTGTTAGAACTGTTTGCCGAAATGGTATATTACTTCCTTCTAGTGCTTTTCTCTAATTTTTTTCAAGCCGAAAGACTTGCGCTATTTAAAAAACTTGGTTGTCATTGATTAAAGATGTCCTTACGAAAACAGCTCTCACACTTTTTTCATTCTTAGGATCCATTCTTATGCTTATTTTACAGCTTCTTCGCTTTAAAGATTATCGTCGATCTCGCGTCTGACTTATAATCCGAAAATCTTCAAGCGTAAGGCATAAACATTTTGTCGTTGCTTATATCTGGTGTCTCGTTTTAATGTCTTTATCAATAGTGATCATACAAAGAATAATATAAAATATAAAAATACTATAGTTGTAATAATAACATTGAGAACTATTTGCTGACTTGACTTCGAAAGAAAAAAAAACCTTCGGAAAGATCTCTCATCGATATGTATTCGGGTCAAAACGACTTAAAACACGGTGAGACTCGCTCTAGCTTCAATCATCGTTGCGCTCCACGTGAAGCTAGCAGTGGTCCGATCCTGATCCAAACCGCTCACTTCACCGCGCCGTTTCGAACGCGCTTCCTTACGCACCTGCACCAAAGTTCAAATCGCTTTGACTCGACTATACATGCGGTTGGTTTCCCAACATACAAAGACTGTACGTGTGAAAAAGCACGTGGATACCGTCCGATGAGCATTGGCGCGAATTCATATGTCTAGTTTTGAATACCTTCTCTAGGTTCCTGTTTTCGTCTCTCCAAACTGAATATAATGGTTGCGAAATTTACGCTCCCGTTTTTACTTCTTTAGAATTCAAGTTTAGAAATATATGACATGAATAAATGATTTGAATTTTGTCTTACCGACTACATGACCGAGAGAAAGAATGACGCGAATTTCATGGCGGTGATGTTACGTACCTAAAGATTTTCTGTTGAATCTTTTATAGTAGCAAAAAGTAATCCTATCTTTTTCACAATCAGTTTCTGTCGGAAACATAACATGTAACATTTAACAAACACAGCTGCGTCAGACTAGTGCATTGTTTAGTTTCGTCATCGGAAGAAAATCTTTGGTAGTTCGGTATTGTTAAAACTCGTCTGTTTTTTCTTGCAGCATTTTTTTTTGTCGTCTTCGTGCTCTCAGTGAAAATAAAGCAGATAACAGCTGCTGCGGAAAATGATTCAGATGTGAGGATGCTG
The DNA here is from genome assembly GCF_031761385.1 of Necator americanus. Classification (NCBI taxonomy): domain Eukaryota; kingdom Metazoa; phylum Nematoda; class Chromadorea; order Rhabditida; family Ancylostomatidae; genus Necator; species Necator americanus. Next base: position 33,151,924 of record NC_087372.1, read on the forward strand.
CTAGGTGATAGTTGGAAGGTTTTACAGTTTCTTTCCTAAATGCATCAGTTCTACATTTGGAGGATATTCGCCCATATATTGATTGGATGATTGATTTTACAATTATATATTCTTTCGATACTAACGCAATTTAAAAACACCAGTCTGAAGCCTGGTTAAAGCCGGACTTCGGATTTTCTGTAGTGTTCGCTTTGCTGGCCTTCACTGATCAATGAAAGTTAATAGTAGTGATATTTTTGGTAAAATTAAAACAGTGTTTTTCTAAGGACGCTTTCTTTTATTTTTATCATAAATAAAGACGAGATTCCGTAGTTTTCCTATTAAACGCTTCATTTCCACATTTGGAGAACAATCCAACTTCAGTTTGAAACACTCCTTTGGTACTGATATAATATAGAAACAGTTTGAAAGCATTCCTCAAAGTATGGGTTTCTCCAGTTTTCCTCCTACAGTTACCTACAGAATGATAATAATTTAACGTAAAATAACGTAAACAACGTAATCGTACTGATAAAGACAACGTTTAAAGACAGGTCATGTAAACTGTTGGCTACTATTTAAGCTGCTGTTTGCATGGGTGTTTCCATTTTCTGGAGAAGGCATGTTAATAATCTAAAGCAAACGTGATAAGAAATAGATGCACGGAGGAGTCGTAGAGGTGAAAAGCGGTACGAACAGTATCCACCACTACGGTTGTACGTCTCATTTACCTTTTGCGACATGCACTCGAACTTATTCTGCAACACTGCTACACCACCGCACACTTCCACGCCGTTGGACCCATGTCACTCCATTTTACCGCTCTACGATGGCAGTGCATCAATTCGACGCCGTGGGACTCGTCTCACCTCATTTAACCGGTCTACGACGCCAATTCGACGCCGTGACCCCACATCACTCCATTTCACTGCTCTACGATGTCGGCGCACAATCTCGACGCCCTGGAACCCGTCTCTCCCCATTTTAATCTCTACGATGCCGGCACACCATTTCGAGAAAGAGAAGTGAACTTCGAATCCCTTCTTTGGCTTGCGTAAAGCGAGATACCCTTAGCATCGCTCTTTCAAGTGCGGGTTGAATGACGCTGATCGCATTTTCCTCCTGCTTGCGACACGCCACTTTAGAGATAGATCAAAGCAGGAGGAACGGCGGTGTTGAATAGGTAAACATGGATCCGAATATACTCAGTCTTCTTCACTATATCTTCGATGCTCTCATATGCTCTTCAAGCCGCTCGTTTCCTCCTCCCCAGCTCAGAGGTCACGTCGTTCTTCATGCTAATTTCCCCACCTAGATATTCATAACTGGATCATTCTGATATGTTCGTTCTGTTTAGCGCGAATGGGGCAGCAGAAACTCATCCGTTCCCCACAAACATCTTCTTGTTCAGGTTTAGCTGAGACCTGCCCTTCTGCACGTTTGATAATCCGACCAGCATTAGTGCTGTCTGATTGATGCTTGATGATATCAGAGCGATTTTCAGGCTTGATTCTGTCGGGATCGGGCGAAGTACGATTCCTCACCGACATGATTACATGTCGGAATTCGGAAGGAACTCTGGAAAAACATGTCCATGTTCCCTTAGATATGGAGAGGAAGCAAATGGACTGGCGAAGAGATCTGAGCAGAAGATCTTCTTTTATCGCTTCTCTGCAACGCCTCGCGAGGTCTACCGTGAGTTCATGGTTGCCTGCTTTTCTTTTAGAGACGTTAATAGTGGGGTATAAAGATTCGACAGCAATTGTGCTGTTCTGTTCAAGAAATTGAAAAATTAAAGTAATAATAAATATATGGGAAATAGCAAGTAGTAAGGAAGTATTTCGTCAACTCTTCCTCATTCTTTCAATTTTCTTAATCTTATGGTTTGTTCCCTTCACCTAGCTGGATGACTCCTCTCAGGATCGCTTTGAAAATAAAGTGTTGTTTTCCAGGAGTTTCTCCTCAGATTCACAAGATCATCAAAAAAATGACAAATAGCAAACGAAAATAATGTCTAATTTTACTAATAATATTGCTTACGGATATTCATATTTATTATTGCTTATATATTACTATACTATTACTATATACTTATACTTACATTATTATATATAGACGCCCAGTGTCACCTCCACAACGGTTTACCGCCTCATAGTGGCGTGGAGGTGACACTGGGCGTCGAACTCTGATACACAGCGGAGGTTAGTCCTCCGGCACGGTCTCCCAAGCTGAGAAGGAGTTCGACACATCCGACATTCCGACTTCTCGGAATCGGAAGCCTAGCTAAGAGTAAACCGCTGCTAAGATCCACCACCGTCTTGGCAAAATGTCGCGAGGTGGCTCCCTGATCCATATAGGTTGGGCGACGACCTGTGGTGAAAGCTAAGCTCGCCGTGGCATGGCTGCTTAGTTTGGGGAAAAGTCTTTCTGCCACTTCAGCAGATACACTGCCTCAGTACCCTGCACACTGGGCCCTGCCGTCTCAGACGTCGGACGGTAAGGCGACCGGTGAGAGGCGATGTAGTCAGGTTGCTCAGGACGTCATTGATTCTGAACCAAGGCGACACACGCACGACTCGCCATGGAGACTGTCTCAGACTGTATATTTACAACGCGAGAACAGTTTCCACAGACGCTGACCTGCATGCCCTTCTCGGAGCTGCAGAGCGTATCAAATTTCACGTGATTGCTCTGCAGGAGACCAAGTGCAGAAGGAGCGACGTACGACAGATGAATGACGGTACACTCGTCATTCGTGGAGAGAAGGTTCCGTCGCGAAACGTAGGCGGTGTTGGTTTTGTTGTGCACCCATCTGTCGTCCATCTTGTCGATTCTCACGAGATCCTGTCACCTCGTTTGGCCATTCTTCGCCTCCGCCCTCTGCGCCAAAAACCCATCAGTATCATCAACTGCTACTCACCAACATCAGCAGCTGATGATTCCGAATTGGACGCGTTTTACGAGGAGCTGGAGGAAGTAGTCCGCAATGAGAAGTCCTTCTACAAATTCGTTGTCAGAGTCTTCAACGCAAAACTAGGAAAGGCCACAGAAGAGGAATACAGGATTGGAAGATTTGGATTAGGGGATCGGAATGAAAATGGCAATCGTCTCGCCGGGCTGTTGTCCGCCGCTCGCCTCTTTCATGGGAACTCTCTTTTCATGAAAAAAAATCATCGTCGGTGGACATGGGAATCGCCCAATGGCGCGACTCGTGCGGAGATCGACCACATACTCACCAACCGGAGGTGGTGTCTACTTGACTTCTCAGTAGCACCATCCTTTTGTAGTGGTTCTGATCACCGTCTCCTTCGTGCAAAAATACGACTTAGCAACACGATGGAAAAGAACATCTGCTATCGGCAAAGAAGGGGAAAAGAAGTTGTCTACAACGATTGCATACTCGAGTACTCCTTGTTCCAAGGTGACTGGCACATCGAGGAGGACCCAAACGTGGACTACGAGATGTTGCTCAGAGGATTACGAGCTTGTGCTGAACGTGCCTCGAAGCCGCGCACGACAAACTTGGATTGAATTTCGAAGACCACCAAGGAATTGTTGGAAAGAAGAAGGGCTTTGAGGCTTGATCCGAATGCATCACACACTGAGCGGTTAGTAGCAAACACTAGCTGCAGAAAAGCGTTGCAGGAGGATTTTTTGAAGTACAGGCAGAAGAAGATTCTAGAAGCAGCACAAAGAAGAACGAGTCTAAAGACGTGCCGCAGGGATCTCAGCGAATATAATATTCCGGTAGCAACCTTGCTGAGCGAAGACGGGACTCGCACGTCTTCTCGTCGTGAGATGGAAATCATTACGGAGAGGTTCTACTCAAACCTTTTCCGTTCATCAACTCCTGTGTCAAGCCCGATCATCCCCACTGGTGAAGCTCCACTACGGATTCTCCCTTCGGAAGTTTCTAGCAGTTGCAAATCTTTCGATTTGGAAAAAGTGGAGAGCATCGCTAGAAGGTAGAAATCTACCATTTTGTCAAACAGTTGTAACTATAACCGTAATTTTTCTTTTTCAGTTACATGTTCTTTTTCATTTAGATTACCATCATCAGATGTGTGCAGGAATAGAAGTGAAGCTATAAGTAAAGAGGCATTTCTGTTGTTCTACTTTTCTTGATTTTTATTGATTTATACAATATATTTTACGCATCTCGGTTCAGGCTTTTTCCTGTATTTTTCGTCGACATGCTTGTTCCAGCATTCATCTAGGCATTCTAGTTGTGAATCAAAGTTATTGCCGTTGCCTCCGCAACCACCGTACTCGAATGGTTCGCAGTGCTCTTCCACCGGGTTCCATGCCCATCTGAAAAATGTTAGTGACTTGGTTTAAACGGAGAACAAATTCAATCTCAGTACAGCTTCCATTATTTTCACCTACGGCAACAGGAATTGTCGCGTTCATAAATAGTTGTTCATAAAGATCTCCTGATAAGGAATGTTGGAGCTCTTTCTTTTTCCTTTCATTAGAAAAGCACAGAGTGCCGGCGTCTTTCACATACCTTCTCATGATACCTCTACATGGTCCCTCATCAATCTCCATAAGACATATTTCCTCCGTATTGTTTGCTTCTGTTTTCACTCCTTCAACAATTCAAATTAGGAAATATACGACATGAGTAAATGATTTAAAACTTGTCTTACCGGCGATAAGACCAAACAAAAGGAATAGCACAAAATTCATTCCGACAATGATTGTAAAATGCCAACAGATTTTCTCTTGAACCTTTTATAGTGGCAGAAAGTAACCATATCTTTCCCGCAATCATTTTGTTGCCGCTATAACAAACACAGCTGCATACGACTAGGACATCGTTTTAGTTTCGTCATCAGGGTTCTTTGGCGCTTCCGTGCGATTATTCAAACTCGTTTCTTTTTTTTTGACGTCTTTTTTATGCTGTCTCTGTGCTCTTCGTGAAAATAAAGTAGATAATAGCTGCAGCAAAATGTGATCCAGATTTGAGAATGCTACTAACGCTGAGGACGTAAAAACAACATAAAGGTGGTGATTATTTGCAGTTGAATATGACAGCCACGTAAGGACAGCACATGAGGTTCGACAAACTTCTTATGTCAGAGGAACCCCAGAATGTCCCTTCTTCCAACTAAATTAGTTGAAATGATAATGTGGCAATGTTCTTCGATTCCTACGCAGCTTCTTTCTCAAAACTTCTGGAAATGAATCGCTATTACACTATCATTTCGTACCGCAGCACAACTCACGCTCTGCTCTCATTTAATCCTCAGCCATTCTTTCGGGACCTCATCCGTTGTCAACTACGAGCCAGTGTGCAACAGCAGATAATTCGTACCATGTTGCAACAAAAGTCCTATTGTACCGTACTCCACAGCATGCCATCTTCCCAATTCATGGTCTTCCTGTTCTGTCATGGTTGTTTTTACTTCTTAGTTTGTTTTCATTCACTTTCGCTCCTCTCTAATTGTTGGGAAAGAAATTTATTTGCACACATGTCGATTTCTGGGAAGTTGCATGTTCGTTTTGCAAATAATTTCTTTTGTTGAAATAAAAGGATAACGTTGTTTGCGCTCATCAGAAATCGTGGATAAAATCAAATTCAGTTTAGCCTCAGTTGAGCTTCGTGTGTGGTCTATAGTTCCTATTCCGGTAGACAAGTTTTGCAGCAATCAATTGTTCTCCTTATTAAGAAAACCTTTCTGGGTTTTTGACAGTTTTGAACCATCGACCGTGCAGGTACATAGATTGGCGATATAACGGAATCTCTTACAGCTCCTTTACCCCCATCCACTTATACTAGACCCGTCCAAGCCCATTTTATAGCTTTCTGGCGTCCATTCGTCAACTTAAGAAGAAAGTGACTGAAGTTGATGAAGCCGTTCTAAATTTCGGATAATTCCCCAGCTGTTTTACCAAACTTTTTGTTTTGTTTTGTTTTACCGAACCGAACCCAACTGTTTTGTTTTTCCATCTTTCCAGACGAGGTGTTGGTCTTTCGCCCCTGTATGGAAAAAAAGTTTTTTGGTCTTCAGCGGTATTGAACCATCGAGCAAGCGGAAGCTCTTAGATTATCTTATACCTCTTCGATTTTTTGTTATATGCACAGTTACCGCACAAGAAACTCAAGGAGCTGCAGTCTTTGGTTTGCAAATTAGGGAATATTATCTCTATTCCCTTTTGATATCCAGAAAAACTTTCCCCCTCCGTAATACGGCATAAGTCAGCATCTCAGGATCGACTGATCAACATACAACTACGTTCCGGTTAAACTCTTCCCATTTCGGTCTTTAAGGATGGAATAGGAAGCACAGTCATCGTTTCAAATGTGTCGTACCATCAAAAAATAAATTTGTTATCAGTATCCTTGCAACCGCCTACTTGATTTTTCTGCTATCCGAAGCAAGGATTATTTTTCTAGCTCGTTTTGGTCTCATGTTGCGGCAAGTAGCAGTTCGAAAGACGACTTCATCTGAGCAAATTACAAATGGATATGCTTCCAAACGGAAATCACGCACAAGTGGGTTAATAACACTGGAAGACTATTTCTCCTCGCGCTTGTTTTAGAGCGACGTTGCATCTCTTATTTGCTTTAGAGATCTGTATCTTCCGAACATTGTTGGAACACTTTTTTCACTACACTATATACTAGGACGTAAATCACTCTCAGCGAGTGGGTGCCTTCATTAGTTAATTGAGAAAAAAGACATTTACAGGATAAATGCATGTTCTTGTATAAGATGGAAAATGAAGAGTCCTTCAACCCTCGATCCCGATCATTTCCACTGATAGAGTCTCTTCACTGATCTTCCTTTCGGAAGTACGAGTCGACATCAAGAGCATGAAGCCTGGCACCACCACCGGATCTGATTTTATATCAGCTGACTTTCTTCGGGCTGATGCCCATCCGCTTTATGTCATTCTAGTGGCGCACATGACGACCTATCTTCAGAAAAAAAAGTTCAGACTGGCTGGACACCTTGCAAACCGTTCTTATTCATAAGAAAGGTGGCCGAGAGGCCTTCAAAACTACCGTCCGATATACTTGATGAACTCTCTTATACAAAGTGTTCACCAAAATCATCTTCGTTTGCATATTTAGAACGCTAGATGAAGAACATTGCGTGAAGGTTCCAGCTGCACGGATCACAAACACAGGCCATATAGAAGGTCGGAGAGATTTGCCGGGAGTACCGCCTTCTCTTGTTCTAACCTTCGTAGAGTATGAGAAAGATTTCAACAACGTAGGAACGAATCCAATACTGTCAGCGCTGGTCGATTAAGGTGTGGACGCGCCATATGTGAGGAGATTACCCAACTATGAACGATATATCACTATGATACAGTTTTCCCACCACCCTCTCACGATGCTTAAGCACGAAGGGTATAGGATTGCGAAAGAAGACAGTTCATAAAGGACGCCTACTGTGAGGACGGATTAGTACAACTTGACGGCGCCGAAATCGTGGAAACATCGTCATACGTCTACCTTGAACGTTCTGTGAATAAACGAACGAGAACGACTTGAAGGAACTTAATACAAGGACGAGAGCAGTGGGCAGCATTCGCACCCATCAGGGAAGCTATGGACGAACCGACGGGCCAAGACCTCCTTCCCCATCTGTTTGACTCGACTGTTTTTCTAGCACTCTCGTACGCAGCCGAGACGTGAGTAGACACCGCTGCCGTGTCTAGTAAGCTACTCACTACCCACAGAGCCCTTGAGAGATGTCTCCTGAAGTTTAACCGGCGCACACAACACCTTGCCGGTCTTCGTAGCTCCGAATTAAGAGGAATGTCCTGTCTTCGTGATCCAGTGGAATACTTATCGAAAGCAAAGCATAGATGAGCCGGTCAAATTATGGAAAGAATCGACGATAGATGGACTAAAAGAACGCTAGATTGGATCCCAAGAAATGCTGAACACCCTCCAGGTAGACCGCCAACAAAATGGGGTGATGTGCTAGCTGCACGAATGGGCCAGCTGAGAGCTCGGCTGAATACGGCTCAAAGACATTGTCAACGTCACTCATGAAGTTTGAGGACATCTTGGATAACAATGGCGAGGAGCGAAATGATAGGAGAAGATGCGGAGGTTCGTACATCCAATGAAGATAGACCATCTAAGTACCTAAGTAAATAAACAAGGGAAAATATGAAAATCTTTATTCAGGAAACAATAGAGATCTTTGCATAAACTCGTACTCAAAAGTTATTAGTTATAAGATCCTTGAATAGTAGAATTAGCTTTCGTGATTTTCCTCAAGTAACTGCTTTGTAACGTCGAATGAAGGCACTGTCAAACTCCTGAAAAGAGGTGCGCTCCATTATGTGACATGATAATTGAGCAACATTACTGCGATTTTTTACATCTCTAACACTTATGCTCCATCGAGCGACTGCAAAGCATTCCCAAAAATTCAAATACTTTTACTAAACACGCTTACGTTGTCTACTCGCTACACTATCTATTTTACACAATTTATCATATATCATTTTCTCATTATTTATCATTTTAAGAGATCTTGGACAACTAAAGTGCTCATTTCCAAATCGTTATTACGCAATTAATTAATTATACCAACTTAAATATAATTTAGATATGTATTTGACGTGTTGTAGGCATATAATTGCGCATATTCCAGGTGTTTTAGGTATCACGGAGTTGAAATAAGACGAGATATTTATTTTTAGATAGCCCACGATAAAACTTCACTCAACAAAAAATTATATATATATAACATGTATATATAAAATGTTGTAAATACATAGTAAATCTTTTGTTTTTTTTTAATGCTGTAACTTGTCCAATAGAAATCTCCTGGATTCGCATCATAAAATGCGCACCTATTTCCCGTTGTCCCCATGCTGCCCATAGCCACCGAGAGGACGATTCGATCCAGTCCTGTGCCAACACTACGCATTCTTGCCTCTCCTTTCTTGTTCAATGGCTGTAAGCAAAGAAAATTACTCTCAGATAAAAATCTTATCACGAAAATGGCCGTAAACACTAGGTAAGGATTAGAAAAGCGACTATGCTGGATTGAATCCATACGATCGAGGTTTTGCTGAACAAAATTTTTGCAGGATAGGGTAACCACAACGGAGGGAATACGTCAACAATGTCTACTACTGTTTCACTGCGCAGTCTCCCACACTTCTATATCACACCCTCATCCGAAGAATTTCTACATTTAACACTGAGCATCTATTCAATGTATGATAGTGAAAAAGCTACGGAAAAAGAATCTAGAGAGCCGCGCTTATGTTTGCCCGAGCAGCCGCAACGCGTCGATTTGAGGCACAGAAGAAGAGTACATGTCTATAAACGCGTCGCGACTGTCAGCACATACATTAGCACCAACGACTACGAAAACTTTGGGGAAAAATGTGACAAGACACACATTTCGTTCACATACCAGAGTAGCTTCTTCGTTATTTTTATCCTGCAAGACATTAAAAAATCGGCGAAGAATCACCGCAAATTAAACCATGATTATAAGAAAAAAGAAACAATTGTCGAGAACGAATGAGCGGGTTAAAGAGAGTGTCGAAGTGAAACGAAAACAGATATAGTTCACCTCGTAGACCATAAAACCACATCCAGTATCACAATAGCGCACAGTAGTTGCGCGACTTCTTAGGTTTTTTGGAGATTTGATCTGAAAAAATACATGCACACCTTTTCAACAATTCAGTAGGCGTGAAAGTTTCTAGAAAGATACTATTGTGATAATTTCGGTATTCTTTTGGTTCCTATTGTCAAGCGAAAAGAAGTGTTTCTCGCTCAACCCTTTTTTCTTTAACGAAATTATTCCACCAAGCATGACTATCTTCGACCGTCCAAGCACGTTTTCTTTTGTTCACTGATTGGGTCAAACCTATGAAAATGGTCAGTTTTTCTATCCTGTCAAAGTTACTGCACGAAAAGGAGAGTTAATGAAATATACTAAGTAGCGCAAAGATAATCTAAATTCCTGATTGATGTAGTGATTGCTGCATGACTATTTATCATGTTTTCGTAATCTGCTGATCTCCCTCACTAGAAGGATCACAGCCAGAGGCTACGTAGCGCTTCCACAAGTGGCGGATAGAGGGCTAATTGCGGAGAAAAAACGTGCCTACCTTGAGACGCGGGTGGATTCAAGGGACGGATTACCTGTTTCAGCTTTGTTAGAGCGAGGCTAACGCAGTCGGCTAGAGGTTCAACTATCTGCACGATCGATCGGAGATTCGAATCCATCTTAGGGCTCGCAAACCCTTTCATCTCTCCGGGAACGATAAATTGGTACCACACTTGTCTGGGAGGACAAAAACACTGATTTGACACATCGGCTAACCCCGACAAGTACCGAAAGCCAAATGGGACGTACCCCGAGACGTGGGTGGATTCAAGGGACGGACTTCCTGTTTCTGCTATGCTAGGACTGACTCTTAACGTCCTAATGTCCGGTCAATTTGGCCAAAACCCTGCAATAAAGTGACTGGGAGGCGCAAGGGAGACGCCTGAAGTCGCCTCCAGTAAATAAGTACCACTTCTCCACGCAGCGTTCTCCCAAAAACTCATGGGAATAGAGGCCGACGACCTGCCCATGGGCTTTAAAATTATATGCAAGTTGCAGTAATAAGAAAGAATCTCTTGCTACGGTAGCGCCTCGAAGGACGGGTTTACAGAGTCATCTAGGTTACCAAAACCAAAAAGGAGTAAGATGGCGATCTCCGTACTCATAACGCATTCAGAGTGGCAACGGACTCGATCGTCAAATATCTTATTATTCAAGCTAAGAAGGTTAAATACGACGTCATCGGACTGAGCGAGACGAGACGACGCGACCCTCTCAACCCACTGGGTGACCCTGCACGCTGACGGGAAAAATGGAAAAATTACAGGCTCCCGCTCGATCACTTCACAGAACAACGGGAGTCAAGCTGACCAAGGTTTACATCACAGAAGAACAGCAGAATAAACAGCAAACCTTCTCATCCTTTCCAGCTCTAAACAGAACGCAGTTGTTGAGCGCATCCAAGACTTCGCAACGAATTCTTGCATTGCATGCAATATAAATCGGTAAACGGCATGCGCTGGAAGTGATTTATACAGCCAAAAATACGACTTTTTCCCTGATGTTTCCAACAATTGAGTTCTTTTGCTAGGTTAGTATTTTAATAGAATAACAATGAAAAGTAAAATAGAACAGGTTGAAAAAAGAAACTAATGAAATAAGTACCTCGCAAGTACTGTGAAAAGCGATACAAGATCTGAAGACAGCGTATAGAATGGTCGTAGCTCATCCGACATCAAAGAGGGCTGCAAAGGATAATTTCTGGAGAAGTCTTAGATCAGAAATTAATTTACGTATAATAGGGATTCAACGGTAATTTTATGTCTCATCAAGAAAGAAGTATGGAAGTGGGGGAATCGCTCCTTTGTTAGGAGAGCCGTAATGAATTCCACGAAATTCTGGATCTATGAAACTGGTCTGGATTCGACTCTAAAGAAATAAATTAGAAATGATCAGTAATAATTGATCAGCTTGATGGGTAATCCTTCTCATTTCATCCTATGCATGATTCCCCATCCATAACTTTGTTTATCCAGAGAAACGGTCACCTCGCATACGTTCTGCACTTTGCGTGTGCCTTAATTCATTCAACGCATAGGAAGATCTTTTTCTTCCAGACATCGTAAAATTGAAAGTAAAAGATATTGAAACAACAGTAAATATTCCAACTCTCCTTGAAAATATTTAACAAAGCGAATGAACTGAGTTCTGGCATTCTGACGAGAAATGAGGGAGAAGACCAAATAGATACTAGCAATCACATTTATTCACACTTGCACTCTTCAGGGAATGCGTGTTGGTTCGGGATATTAAGCTTCTGCTAGCGATTGTCAGCTGATTGCCTACACTCATCGATCGATAACTCTCACCTTATCGATGAGCTCCCATGTGTAGACAATGACGTTGAGCAGATTTGAGCCGAGGTAGGTGCACGTCACAAAAACCAACATTAGAGTTGCTGATCGGATATTTCTCTGAAAGAGGACAAGATTACCTTTCCTGTCATCATAAGTACTTAGTACAGAACCATTCTCCTTTGAATAGAATCATCGCATTTAAAGGCCTTCCCACGAATCTGACGTGATATGGATTCTCGATGGTCAAAGACTACACGGGATCGTAAATTGCAGAAACCGGAGCGATCCCGCTGATTTCTTCTTTCCGGGCCGTTTTATTTACGGGAATTAGGAAGAAGTGGACGGAATCACCCTCCTCACCACAATCCACGACTCCTACAGACATAACCCACCTGATACTCGTACCATCCCAGATTCGTGGAGTGATGCCTTCAACCAAATTGTTCTAGACTCTTTCAAACAAGGAGTGCTTCTTAGAACTCTAGGAATACCCGTTTCTGCTAAGGTAGCATCAAGATCACCTTTGTCAAATGGAAAAGACCTTCAATATCAACCTCTACAGCATTGCATTAACGGTGCGAGATGATCAAAAACCATTAGCAGTTAGGGTGCCGTTCTTTTTTCAAATTTTCCCAAGTTCCATTGAACATTATTTTGTTATGTTAGTAATTAGGACTTGTGTAGCACGGTAAGTAAGAGCTTTGGCTGTGGCTGCACAATTAATGGTTCGGGTGCTAGCGCCAATCAAGCCCTTCACCTCTGCAGAGTCGATCAGTTGATAAATGACTTTTCTAGGACAATGAAAAATTACTGATCTTACACATATTTTCACTTCCGCAAGTCCTCAAACGATTCTGAATTGAAGTCAAAGGGGATGGCGGATCGCTGATAGAAGGAGGGGTTTATTCATGTCGTGTGCTTTACCTTGGATTTATCCTTTAACCTTCATCTCATCAAACTATTTAAAATTGATACTAACCATTATACAGAAAGGTCCCAATGTCTAAAACGTTTCTATATCCATAAAAACCCTAAAAAGCTTCCAATAGTTTCTTTTCTAAAATCTAATTACTGGCAGTGCTTCTGCTTTTGCCCTTCCCTTGTCTTCTCTTATTTAACATTCGAATCACCGACTCTCATTATGGAGACGAATACTCAACTAGATAATGAGCGTTAGCACCCTCTGTATTAACTAAGCGTCTCCGTAGCTGTGCCCCATTGACCCAAAAAATCCTATTCACACATTCATTTCATCGTTTAGTAGGTCGCACACTTCTCCACAAAGTTATCCGTGAATTCACTTCAGGCAGTGAGCTACATCCAGCCCTAACAAGAACAAGAGGAATTTTCGACTAACACGATGCTCGGAAGTTGCAAATCGGAAGAGTTTGGCTCCTTGATGTTGTTTTCGAAGACGTCGAATAATGCCGAAATTCAGATAAAAGCATAAAATGAATGGTAACACTATGGTGATAATGCTGCGAAACCAGAACTGAAATAAAATTCCATTTTCGGTAGTTATGATTACTCATTAAGAAAGAATAAAAAGTATAGAATAGTTAGAAGAAAAAAAAGGAAATAGTGATTTTAAAAAAATGGTCCTGACCTTGTAACAGCTCTTATATGGTTCTGTCTCACTGAATTCACTCACTATGGCTGTCAACGATGTGACACCCGTACAATTTCCGTTCGGAACGACCTATGTATGAAAAAATATGAAATAGATGAAAATCAATAATAAAAATAATAAATAAATAAATTATAAATAAATATTATAGTGGTAAATAACAAATTAACTTAAAAATATAAAAAACTAATGAACCACGAACGATATAGTGAAAGAGCTAAATCAAATACACTGCTTACAATAACCTTAAAAAGAGTAAATAAACTACTAACTCACTTGAACTTCGAAGAACATTGGTAGCTTTGCTATCATCGCAAATACCAAGGCCATTGCAGAAATAACAAGACGATGATGTCGTGCAAACTGATTTCGGATTTTCGATATAGTTATATATCTGGAAAAAGTGATTTTCCAGTGATTTCATTTGCATTAACCTTCGATGACAGCGGGACTCACCGCTGAGCCGCACACTTTCCAACAGTTATTTTCCATGATTTCCCAATTTTTTAAACGTTTTTTGTACTTAGTGAATTTATTATCTTTGAATAATATTTATTACACACATGCTGGACTAGGGGAATGGGAACATAGGCGGATCACGCTAGATACGGAAAAAATCGAGCTGTCGTCGATGGATTGAGGAGGCCTACGCTCGTGAACAATAAGCTTGAACGGGAGATGACATTCGATTTGTTCTGCTCACCGCAACACATGAGTACGAGAAATTTACAAAATTCCCTCCTGGATCTGATACAGTTGGGTCAAAACGACCTTAAGCTCACAGTTGTTTCGTAAACAGGCGCGCTCGAAGCGTGGCGATACAGCGCAGAGGTTGGATTCCGTGTGGGACATTTGGGTAGCACCATTCATCGTTTCAGTCCAAGTTTAGCTAGCGATGGTCCTGGCTTGATCCCAGTCGCTACGCTCCACTTCGAGCGCAGCCGCTTACGCAACTGCAGTGATGTCCAGGTCGTTTCTACTCGGCTACAAGAACACCCTTCGGGTAACAGTCATGCAGAACTCATTGTATTTTGCTGCTGAATTTTTTCTTTCAACATTTCGGCAAAATTATCCTTGCAATCGAATATCTCCAAAGCGTTTTCGGTTGAGGCGTTGCAGAGGGAAGAGAGAATGTGTGGCGAACAGACGAGGATGTGCGTCGCGTTGATGAAGCGAACATACATCAAATAATACGTCTGTTTTTTTTTTGCTTCTTCTTTTCTCCCGCGAAATCCCGGAACTCAACAGAATGGATCCTAAGCCGACCGTTATAAATCGTTTAAGAAATCCCCATCTCTGCTATTTTATAGAAAAAATTGGAAAGGTTTTATGGTAATCCTGAGCGATGCTTTAATTTCCTTTTGTATTTCCGTCTAATCTAAATACATTACGTTCAGGAAGAAAGCATCTAGAAAAACTAGAAAGAAAAAAAAATAGAAAACAAGCACACCATAATTCGAGCATTGTCTTCCTGTTGAGTGATGGTTAGTTTCCGTTCCCCCGTTTTTACTTCTATTATCTGATACTGTATTTATTTTCTAATGACAATTTGGGTATTTAAAAGTTAACGTTAGAGTACTTAGTGTCCATCAACATTTGAAACAGAACAACTGGTCCAACGAAAGCGTTCTGATTTTGATCTACCGCTAGTGCCAAGTTCACTAGCAGTAGATCAAGACAGATCAAGAGATCAAGATTTTTAAGACTTAAGTGAGTGAATAAGAAAACGTATAAAAACGTACATAACGTGTACTCAAAGAACTTTTCATTTTAGTCTCCCCTTCTTAATTATTGTACTATACTTTCATACTACGTCTTCTTTAAAGTATAGGATAAAGTCAGGATTTATTATATTTTTTTTCTGCAAGACAATGCTAGAATCTACTGAACATAAACTGAATAGTAACGTAACTCTGGACTCTTCAGGAGAAAATTCTCGGGAAAGGTTCTTTGACAACATAGATAATTTTTATGCAGCAACGAAGGAATCGGGAGGTACACCAATTGGTTTCTGTTTCATTTCTCTTTGAATGAAGTGCAAGTTTTGAAAAATCTCCTTAGATCGCGTCGAAATCAGCAAAACCCACAGACACGACCGACCGATCCCAGATTCTCACTGCCTCAATGTAGTACGCCTATGTGTATAAAAGATAAAAGGTTAAGGTCAGTGGGATATCAATCCGCTTGGGATGCGTCCCCACATTCACCTCACCTCAAAATCGTCTGAGGTTTACGAACGTGTAACTGGCCTATACAATGACTTGCGGGGGCCAGCCGATGATGAAATCTGGTGTTTTTATCCTCCCAGACAAGTCTGGTACCAATTTATCGACCCCGGAGTAATGAAAGGCTTGGTTTGCACTAGGGCGATCTCGAACCCTCAACTGTGTGGCTACAACAGACTTCTAATCAACTGCGCCATACCCTCCCCGTGCGTGTGTATTGATAACAAAATCAGGAAAATCAGTGAAACACGAGAGTTTTAACGATCAAAATAAGCTGACTCCATGCCCCTATTATCCTAAAAAGTACCCAGTGCTAGTGGTTTGGTTTTCAAACATTCAGACGGATATCTCGATATCTCGAACAAGCGGCTCCATTTCTCATGAAATAAGAGATTAACCAAGAGAAAACCCTTACGTTGCCGCTAGTTTCAAAACTGACCTAACTTGTTCGAAATATTTTGGGCTCAGACTACTTTACGGCTATATTTGATACGATTACTAGTTAAATATACAGTTAGTCCAACAAAAATGTTATCACCTGTTCACCTCCAACATACACTTCTGAATTTACTTTCATTTGTGCACGTCATCTACTGTATCACGTATATCCATTGAACTAAATCCACAAAATATCCTGAAACATCCGTCACCTTTCAAACGCAGCTGCAACGATGAGAAATGCCGATGCTGAGATGAACACATGCGATGTGGTGATGATTATTCGCATATACGACCACCATGCGGCTGCCAAAAAATCGGAAGCGAAATAATCCATGTAGAGATTTACAGGGAACAAGAGGATATATGCTGCTGAAATCAAACGAGTTGTGCACATCCTGGGAAATCCCCAATAACCTTAAACCTACTAGATATGGGTCAAAGTTCCAGAGCTCGGTGCAGCTGCGCAAGCGGATGGGTTCGAAGCGGTGCGGTGAAACGTAAAGGTTCGGATCGAGGTGGGACCCTCGCTAGCACCACTCAACGTTCCAGTCGAAGTCAAGCCACCAATGGTCCTATCTTCGCACCCGTTACGCTTCACCGCGCCGCTTCGAACGCAGCCGCTTACGCATCAGCACCGAATTTCACTTCAATCTCAGCCAACAATTTCTCCCTCGAGGACTGTTATATTTTTCAAAGCAGAAGGATTTCAGCCGTCGTTTGGGACGTCGCTTGGGTGAAAAAGACAACCAATAGACGGAAATACAAAATTTGTGGGTTTTCCCCAACATGAACGATTGTCAGATTCCAAAAGATATAGGGACGATGGAACTAGGGATTTGAAACTTACGTATCCTATGGAACTTACATAAGTTAGATAATGGAAGAGGATGGAGAGGAGGAGAGAGGATTGGACCATATTCCACCGAAAATAAACTGAGTGCAGTTTTTTCCGCTGTTATTTTTTTGTCCTGACTCAGACAAAATATGTTTCCTTCCTTTCCTGTGTGCGGGTGGATGTGAATAAGCAAAATATAAAAAGAGTATTCTGGATGAATTTCTCCCTATTTAAAGCTACTAACAGTGGGAAACTAGTTCCCATGTTTTGTATAAGGTAGAAAAGACAACGGGAATCAGTGCAACGTCATTTTTAGTTCATAGGAACATCGTGGAGTAAGAGGTGTATGACGCATTTAATAGTGGTTTTATTTCTTAAAGATTCATTTCATCGAATTTTTCTATTTTATTTATACCTATCCTGCAGTGATGATCGAACAACAAAAGAGCACATGCGATAGAAATAAAAATATTGTTTAAAGACAAAAAAATGCTGACCAGTATCAGTATTGAATGGGAACTCTCAAGATCACCTCAGAATTCAGAATAAACACCTATGTTCGGAGTCACCACATGAAACGCCAGTGGTAGAAAACAAAATAATGCGCAAGGAACGAAAAATGCCGACTAATTTCAGACCGGAATTTCACAGAATCATTTCAAAACTTCGGACAACCATTTATGTTCGGAGTAACGACATAAATTCCCATCCCAATGGATTGCTTTCTGTCCATGTTTTAGAGTTCTTAGAGCACTGATCCCTGCCCTTCCTCCCTAATGAATAAACGTCATGCGATGTTCGAGGTTGAGCTTCCATCGTACCTACTCGCGCGCTCTCCTCCCTTGTCACCTCCCATTAGTTTTTGCCCGAGTAAATACGAGTAAGCAAATGCGTCACTCGGTCTCAAGTTGGATGAAAAAACTCATAAACGCGTTCAGTAAACATTGCAGTGTTTATCAAAGAAGAAATTATTTAATCGTCTGATATAAATCGCACAGTACCTAGTAGAAAACGCTAATAAAAACACTAAGAAGTCTCCGTCGTCCGGGGGCAGGAAGACAGGCAGACCCTACTACGAACCTGACAGAAACGTATCCGCTAAAGCGAGAAACGTTAAGTAGATCAAACTTGACGATCGATAACGCCTGTTTCGAACCAATATACAGAACAGAAACATATTGAACACAACGGAGATTGAAGCGATGATTGCACCGGCCACACCAACAAGAAATAACCTGAAGACGATTATTATAACTTTGTGGTTACGATACATATACAATCAAATTTTTATAGCGTAAAATTTTAATTGATTCTCTTTTCAATTGATTTTAATTATATGAATTTTTCAATTGATTTTAAATTTGTGTTCCAAAGTTCATTGAAGAAAGTGTTTTTTCTAACTCTCATACAGGGGGATCTTCTCCGTCCGAAACTGTTCGTAGCATCTAATTTGAATCCATGACTAGACGGTACCACTGCCAGCTACAGTACCTTTTCCAGAAGAACAATTCATAGAAAGTCATGCTAACAATAATAAAACGGAGAAATTTATGCTCATTGCAAATAAGTTGAAAAAATCCGCGAAAAATTTTTTGAACCTCTAAACACTTTCTACGCAATCCACCCTTGACCTTCTTTTTTTTCCGTCAGTCGCTTTGAAATATTCATATTTACAATTTCAGTATTAATAATTCTTTTCAAATTTTCAATTTTATCAATCTTTCAAAAAATTTAGAGGTATTACTTCAACTGCATATAAGCTATGTCCGGATGCTCATAACACAAAGAAACAGAAGAATTTAGTCACAACATCAATGAAAAAATTTGTAAATCAGAATTTTCAAGAATTTTCAAGAATAGCTGAAATTTTCAAGACTAGAAAGAAACGTTAGGTTTCTAAACATTGCTTTGAGGAATCATTAACTTTTATTTCAGGGACATGCGGTAATCGTAAAAGGCGACAGCACTAAAACAGTAGGGATAGGGAAATAGCGAGAGTGATATGGAATATTTCGCCAATTACTCCTCAACGTTTTAATTTTATTAGTTTTGCCGTTCTTCCGTTAACCTAGCTAGATGTTCCTCTTCGATCGCTTTGAAAATGATAAGGGGTTCTGTTTCTGACCTACTAGGGAGTAAAAAATTATAAATAATCATAGTAATAACGATAATAATGAATAACAATATTGATAATAGAAGACACACATAATTTTAAATTAATATAATTTTAATTCAAATACCGGTCACATAAATTTATTATTAAGACCATTTGGTAAAATTAATTAATTAATACATTATTACCTATACATTAATATTTATTTATTATTATTCATCAATATTATTTATTATTAATAATATTAAAGAAATACTAGAATATTTGCTTGACTTCCTACTGAGCATCCTCAGCGCCTAGGACCTTTGATGAAACCACACACTTACGAAACATGCTTCTTTGCTATGTAATGATCTCATTTTCAGTTTCTTCCCTGTTTGTGCAGATGAAATATATCCTGATTTTAAATATAGCTCCAACAGATCTCCCAGGAGTTGATTTTAGATATGATTAGATATTTTCACTCGATGATTACAAAAAAAAAATCCAGAATGTGTCCTAAAATGTTCCATTATGCCTGACTCAGAAGATACTTTTGAACCGCTGATGCTACACTTATGTAGCCAATCAAAAATTGAGTGAAACTTATTAACTGAGAGAGGAAATCCACATTCAATTTTGTGTTAGTACAAAAAAGGCAACAAAAACAAAAATTACTACTTTTCTGCTCCATTTCCTTCTAAAACGCTTTGTCTATTTTTCATGTAGAGTCACTGTTTGGTTATTGCCTACCGTAACCCCTTCTCTGTTGTATTTACTATTGCTTGTTTCTTTTTATTTATTTTTTATTTACACTCCGCTTCAGAATCGCTTTTTTTCGAATTTCCTTCCTCTGATTGAAGTGTTCCAAGTTGCGAGACTTGAATAACGTACATTTTCGGAGAATTCTCATCAAAAAAAAAGGGAAAAAAGCTTATATAGAACATTGAGCCGAAGCGAATAAGACTAATCAGATGGTATGCTCACAGTAAATTACCACAAGACAGTGTGGATCTACTAAAAAGTAAGAAAGGAACAAAAATTGCTAAATCTTATCATTGAACTCCATCCTTCAACCTGGAATTTTTCCACAAAACATGTGACACGTGCAAAGAATTGAGATTGAAATGTCCTAACTGCCCTTACAACTATTTAATGTCTTTGCTTATTTGTCTACCAATTAAGTTAAATGGATTTGACATTAAGGAACAGTGCCCCTTTTTCATGGATAATTGTGTTCGCTCTTTGAAACGAAACATGCCAGAAATTTTTTTTTCTCCGAATGAATTAGAAAATTTACTTACAGCAATTTAAGGTTTGAACTTATAGCAAGTCCTCAGGGGAAAAACAAATCAACGTAGCGCAGTAATAAAATCGATGTAAAATGTGTTAAATAATTGTTTTGACGGGAATGCACACGTCTTCAACTGGGAGCACAGAAAAAATGAGGAAAAGTGCATGATTAGCGGAGTCACGGAAATGCATGAATTACCGAGGACGTGTGGCGGTCGTCCAAGCAAACATAAGTACCTTCGGTCACTTGGTACTTCAGTTTCGTTCGACAAATCATAACATTACATATATTAAATAGCGTTACTAATAATTATTGATCACGATACAGTAATCTTTGGGACGAAACCTAATTTATAACACTTTTCCGTAAACCTAGGACAGTTATGATAAGGACAAACCCCGAATCGAACAATCCACCACTTCTAGAAATCTTAAAGTTTTGTGCAGTGCAGAAATGTCAGAAAATTGTTTCTAGAAAATTTACCACGCATTTTTTACCCTCATTCAATCAAAAAGCTACCAAAAAGTTATAGTCCGTCAGGTAAATTTTTAGTGTAATTTTTAGTGTATTTTTTAAAATTTAATTCTTTAATTTTTTTTTTAATTTTTAGTGTATTTTCGTTTCCTCAAATTCGAACTATTCTTTTACCACGGACACACACACTCATAGTTTATATTTTCTCAGTTAGAATTTTTCTAGTACAACAGAATTGTAATATATAGAATAACAAGAAAAAAGCTTCATTTTTATTTATAAAACCATTTCTTCATCACTTACCTACTCTGTTCCGGTGGAATAATTGCACAATGTTCTTCCCACCAATCGTAATCCTCTTCCTCAAGGACAATCGGTTCATTTTCACTGTAATTCATGTTCTGAAAATATAAAAGTAAGGATTTATAGTGAATAGAGAAGCATTATATGTACATATGTAGATACGTGGATCCGTTGCGTAAATCACAATCAGTTGGAGACCATTCAACTGAATGGCGGCGATCATTCAGTCGGAGATCATTCAATCGAATACATGCATAATTTACTGAATTCTCAAAATTGAGAGATGTACGTGAGGAAATGGTCATCAATTTGTCCTAATTAAGATAAAAATTGAAAATTCTGAGGAAATCAGAGTTACATACATGCAAGTGGCTTAGCTACGATGATTATTACCTTTCTCACGGAAAGTTAAGATTGAGCAAGTAGTTTACTTCTTACTTATTTCAGTGTCGTTCTCTCGAAACTCTGAAAATTTCTGGAAATCCACGGAATCATCCACGAAAATGACAAGAATGATTGCACCAAATCCGCTAGTTATGTAACTACAGAACTGCATACTACAGTAATGAAACAAATAGTATAGGTGTATGAATAACAAACAAATATGTGTTGTTGAGAGTAATCCTCGAAATTGCTTGTTCTTCCGGAAGAGTTCTGAAGAGCTAAAGACTTACAGTTCCGGAATTCAGAACTTTCTCATGAAATAAAAGTGCAGTAAAATAAAAGTTCCTCCCGAGACCAGCCAAGCCTATGATCGGAAAGTTGAGGTAGATCCAAGTTTTGAACACTGCTTTTAGGAGTGACTTCCTTGAAAGTTTAACAGTTCTCTCCTTTTCGATGTTTTTACGAGAAAAAATACAAATGGAGTTTTTTTTTAGATTTATTAACACGTTGCATCGTCGACCACATTTAATGAATCTCATTTATATGCACTCATTCATATCACATTCATTTTTTCCTGCAACGCAGCGCTTTTCCGCACATCTTTTCAAAAGTCACGAGCTTTGTTCGTTTCGTTTGCGAGTTCAGCAAATTTGAAACAAATGCGTGTAGAAGCAGGAATGTGCTGGAATTGAGCCTACTAGAAAAATGCTATACTCCTAAAATCCCCCGGTTGCTCCCCCTCCCCCGCCACCTTCATAATTTTTCGTAAAAATTTCAAAAACATTGGGGTTTTTTTTTACCATTTTTTCAAACTTTTCCAAGAACCACAGCAGACTATATGTACTTCATGCTATTTTATATATTTTATTGTATATTACTTATATCTATATTTATACTTTTTGTATTATTATATATTGTATTGCCTTTATTTTATTATTTATACTTTAGAGATCATCACATTCATACAAATCATGGTAGCTACATATTTGTTGGAAAGTGCTGAAGGAAGGAGATTAAACATAATTCCAGTAGAGAAAGGAGACAAGAACAGTCGTCGCAAGAGCATTGTTTATAAAATTGTGAAGATTTCAAAGAAAATTGGTCGGGAACTGAACAGAACCTTATCCAGAAAAACAACCTTCCACAAAGACCGTTGGAGTGGGGTTGGGGGTTACTGCAGCTCTTTGGATACTCTCAAAAGTCGCCTGGATATCAACCATCAGACAATGGGACCCATAAGTTTGAGTGGGAAAAGGAGACGTTTCATTTCCTTCATCAGGGAAAGAAATTGTTTTCTCCTTTTGTTCAAGCTCTTTATGGAAAATTTTGGGAAATTTATGCATAAAGGGGTCATAAAGGGAGTACCACACATCTGATCTACATATTGAAGATGTTTGATCTATCAGCCTACTTAAAATAAATGGGACAACCCAACGGCCAAGCGAAAACACTCAAAGGCGATCGAGTATGGAACTACATATGCAATTTCAAGCGAAGTGACGAGAAACTCATAAAATTCCGAGAGAATTAAGAGAAGATGTGAGAAAAAAGCGACAAAATGTGTGTGTCGCAAGTCAAGCGAGAGAAAGATGTAACACTTTTTCCCTCTGAGAAACGGTCGGTTTCATCTGATGAGGAGAACTCGAAGCGTCGATCTATAGAAGAATTGGTAATTATGTAGACTCCTTCAACCAATTAATTTTAATCTCTTTGATCTTTCATTACAGCAAACATTAATTACTGAAACGTGAATACTTTTAGCAAGCGACGAAGTTGTATGATTTATTCGCTTCTTGTTGAAATTCCATTCGATAGTTGAAGAAATTGAAAAGAAATCCTTGAGAAAATGTTTTATTTATATACGCTTATGTATTTTTCATTATATTCTCATGTTATAATAGAATGTCTTGGACCACGTATTTGAGTCGTGTGCGAGTCTTCTTCCTCCTGGTGATGTACTCCTGGTTGTACTAAATGAAGCCAGGAAACTCAGTCGATGTTCTGCTCACGTACGAGATGTATAACCTGTACAGTTATATAGCAAAAATCACCCAGATATTGTAAAAAGGTGTTGTTGAGCAGCATATTGCTAAACCCTAACACAAGTAGGTCAAACACCCAAAGGAATCATGGAACCTTTGGTAACAGCCATCAGTGTCCTCGCGTTGAACTGGCCGACACCGTAGATCTGAAGGTATACGGGTTCGGCCCGCTGTCCACAGACACTTCACGGAAGTCGTCAAAGTTTTCTAGGATGTGGGGCAGTGACGAACGGATGGATTCTGGGCGAGCTCTCGATGTAGATCGGGAAGGTTGGGCATAGCTATTTTCAAGGACGATACACCTCGGCGAAAATGCTAGCAACCGCGTCCGGCACCGACTAAGTTAAAAAAAAGTCATACAGTATTTCACAGTCATACAGTATATAATTGTAGCATTTACAGTTATGTTTTTACTATTTTATTCATAGGTTTAGAAAATTTCACCCATGAAAATATCTATTCTTCAACTTCTTCTTTATAGAGTTTACCATCATGTAATGAATGTGCTCACAACTGCTTTTTTTCCTTTCACTGGATGAATAAACAGTGTCTTTAAGTGATTCTCCGTAATTAACGAGATTTGCTGACAGTAACAACCAGGATAATTTCTCAGTAAATTTGCTAGGACTACTAAGCAAGTTATTTCTCATCAGCAAAAACAACACTTGAATTCCTTACTTGCACCATCAAAGTGAAAATGCAAAAAATTTGAGAAGAATCTCTTAATAAATTACCACGTCTTTCCCATCCACACTCGATTAATTTTGGAGAATTTTGGAGAGTAGAACCACATATTGCAGCAAAGTATAAAAACAGAAACAATCATAAGGTAGCTGCGGTTTCTCGCAGAGAAAATCACAAACAAACTCATGAAGAAGGAGAATATATCGATCAATAATAAGTATGATAATATTAATATAAATAGCACAATAATAAATAATATAATATGGAAAATATTTCAATAAATAATAAATCATTGGTCGTCAGAAGGACAGATCACTTCGGCACGATTTGGGATGATCTTAATTAAGTATATGAAGATTATTTAGTTCTAAAGTAAATCTTTTCAAAGAAACTTTTTCATAAGGGACAAAAAAACTATAAAATGACGAGGTCTTGTATCCAACTTGGAACGATTCAAAATTTGATTTGAGGTGTCGCGACCAAAGAAAATTAGTTGACCCACCTACGCTGAATTGTTTTTTCATTGAATTTGCAGCAAAATTCTCTCATAATAGTTAATTACATCAGACTACGCCTTCTGAATAGATTGACTACCGTATCCTATCAGGTTTATGAAATGTGAGAAAACTCCACAATGTTTCTAATAAGCATAATTTAAAAACTAGAGTTGATAGCGGATTATCTGTAATAATTGCTTCCGTCAGCCGGTTAATAAGCTTCCGCAGAGTAACGAGAAAAGATTTTTTCGACTAGTTTTGGAAAAAAAACAGCAATTACGCTTGAAAATTCACCTTTTCCCGGTTTCTAATAACATCCGATGGCTTCCCGTATCATAAGGAAATAAGGAAAAAAACAAAGAAAAGAAAAAGCAACTGTTCAAAGATTCAAGTATTCAGCAAAATATTACGTGAAAAAAGCATATAGCGTTTAGCAATAGGCAGACTCATGGCTACTGTAACATTTTGAAACGGAAAAAATGTATGACCAGAACTTTCTGGAAATTTTACAGAATTTTCCGGGGTTTTTTTTCGGTACAAAACAACTTCAGAGAGTAGAGATTATTCTATTTTTTTTATTTACCGGTCGGGTTTCCTTATCCAACTACTCCTCAGCTTTTTTAATCCTTCGTAAAAAAAAAAGAGAGAAAGATACTGTAATGCAAAAATTTTGGCAGGGTCCCATTTATAAAACGTCCTATTTTTCAAAATACGCTGACCAACTGCTTCTGCCAACCACAGTTGTCCAAGTCTTGCCGCGGACCGTGACAAGTTGATTTCCTCTGAAATCTCAAGCCTGATGTGAAATCTCTCCGCCAGCCTGGGTCTTCGACTTGTTGACGAGCCGATTTCTCCGTATTGTAAAATGAAATAATTCGGGAACGAGCATTATCGAGCAGTTAAAAGGCTTAAAAAAGGAATAAAGCGTCTGGCATTGATCAATCCGCACGGATTGCGCCACCACATTCACTTCAACTTAAAGCCATCACCCCACGAATCTGAGGTGGTACGGGTTTCAGGTGGGTTATGCCCGTACGGGGTCGTAGATTGTGGGGACGAGGGTGATTCCGTCCATTTCCTCCTAGTTGACGTGAAAAACGGCCCGAATGATGCGGCGCGTGCACAAGGCTGGCGCGCTCCAATAGAACTCGTTGTGGAAAATAGCGCCCCGAAACGCTCGGAGCCGCATCTTCCGGGTCGTTTTTTTACGGCGATTGGGAAGAACTGAGCGGGATCCAACCCATTTCTGCAATCTACGATCCTGTTCAGTCTCTGACCATCGGAAATCCATATCACGTCAGATCCGTGGGGTGATGCCTTTAAAATCATTTAAGGTTTACGAACGCGCGTGCACCCTTTCGATGACTTGGTTAGCCGATGTATCAAGTCAGTGTTTTTTATCTTCCCGGACAAGTCTTATACCAATTTATCGATATATATATATATATATATCGGAGGGATAAAAGGCTTAGTTGGCCCTAGGGCGGATTCGTACATCCGATCAATCACGTAGTTACAGCATAACCTCTTACCGACTGCGCTAAACCCCCTTTATCGATCATTTGGTCATATTTGTTTGATGGTGGTCATGAAATAATATGAATTAAAAATACATTGCTTTCCTATATACTTATAGCCGCCGCGCCGTCGCCTCACGTCTTCCTTGAGTTCAAATCTATGTATTAACTCAGAGAAAGGTGACTACAGATTTTTCAATGATTTAATGATTGGAATACAATCCAAAAAAGTAAGAAGATTATAAGATAAATGTGGAATGAGATAATAATAAAAAAACAACATAATATAAATAAAAAATAAAAAATAGAGAAATAATAAATAGAAATAAAATAGTATAGATGGGGAAATGAAATGAATGTAAATGTTTAAATATGGCAAATCAATGGTAGATTACTGTATGTTGTACTGCTTTCTCCGAAAAGAAGAGAAGAAAAGAAGAGAAGCGAAAAGAAAAGATTACCAG
This sequence comes from Necator americanus, assembly GCF_031761385.1. Classification (NCBI taxonomy): domain Eukaryota; kingdom Metazoa; phylum Nematoda; class Chromadorea; order Rhabditida; family Ancylostomatidae; genus Necator; species Necator americanus. The sequence continues at coordinate 33,178,681 of NC_087372.1, forward strand.
ATTTTTAACAAAACAATGGAGATCGATTACGAAAAGCAATGAAAAGAATTGTGACGTTTCTCTCAAGCAGAAATGGCCAAAATTTCTCACAACAACCTGAAGTCCCATCATAGAACGGGGAATTAGGCCCACAAGAAATAATATGGAAGTAAACGTGGACACTAATCGTCAACTTAATGCTAAACGCCAGAAAAATTGCTCAACAACGATTTTCTGGAGGAAAAAAACAATCAAGCTAATCTTTTACAAACAAACAAAACTAGAACAACTCAACAAGGGAAACACTCACTGCATCTTTACCGTAAATAACAACAAGATGTTGATCACACAGCAACCGCTGATAGAATCTTATCATTTTTCAGAAGAAAAAAACATAGTAGCAATTTGTTAAATGACGGAATAAGGGACAGCAGCTAAGAAACGCACTGGTGACATGGGACCCTCAGCTTAGAATTTAATTATTTAGTAAAACTGGGAAAAAAAATTTAAAAAAAATTGACGTCAGTGCATTATCCATAGGTGTGTCTTGGTCGCAAAGTTTACTGTAGATGCCCAGTAATTTTCCGTGTAAGATCATATTCACGACAAATCCTTGCTAGCATTTAAAGGCATCACCCCACGAATCTGAGGTGGTACGGATTTCAGGTGGAGTATTCGTATACGGGATGGGAAACTACGGAGAGGGAGGTGATTCCGTCCATTTCTTGCTAATTGCCGTAAAAAACGGCCCGGAAGATGCGGCGCCGCACAAGACTGGCGCGCTCCAATCGAACCTCATGTACAAAATGGTGCGCCAAAACGAATGAAGCCGTATCTTCCGGGCCGTTTTTTTACGGCAATTAGGAAGAAATGGACGGAATCACCCCCTCTCCGTAGTCTCCCATCCCGTATACGAATACTCCACCTGAAATCTGCACCACCTCAGATTCGTGGGGTGATGCCTTTAAGAAAAAAAATATTTGAACACTCGAGTTTTATTCATTTAGATGGAAGATATTTTGGAAGCAATTACGTATGTTTTGAGGATTTCTACAAAAATCTCCTTTCCTCCGAGTTAATTTTGAAATTTTCTAGGAAATATAAAGTGATTCCAAGATAATACCGTACTTTCGTACTGTAATCGGTATGTAGGTGAGAAATAAGTAGATTCAAGGACGGTTAGATGCTAAAATCTTCCTCGCTTTCAGTTTCAAATAGGAAAATAGGATAAATGCAGCAGAAAATATCCCCGACGAGGGAAAAATGAAAAAGAATGCGAGGATGTGAAAAATCTGACTAGAACCCACCCGCCATGACTACAGTTATTATTCAGAAGCTGTTTATAACGGCGGTAACTGAGCCAGGAGGAAACACTCGTATTATTAAGTGTCCAACCTCTCAAATAACGCAAAACTAATAGCATACCATACAAATAAACAATGTGTAATAGGAGAAACAAGAAAACAACTCAACAAAAGCAGTGTATGGGACTTTCTCCTGAGAAAATTATGAATTATGACAGAAAAAATCCTGGGAACTGAGGTTTTTTTTTCCATTGTGACTGCAGCGAATCATCACAAGACTTCAATCAAATTGCATTACACACGACGTAGAGAAAATGTGCTGTTTTTGGGTTCTAAGGAATTCACGAAAATCAAAGCATAATCGACGCAAGCACACATCCGAGGTCGTGACGAGGACACGGACACGACACGCTGTTGTCGGGCAGAACGCACCAGCGGCGTTGTTGAAAGCGGGTTAATTGCGGTGGTCCCCGAATGATAAGCAGCTTTATACCCGTGGGAATTTCGGCTGAATTAGATGAGCTGTTGTGAGATTTTGATCTAAACAACTTAGCGGGCTAGACCCTAAGCTCATTTAGGTCAAAAATTAGGATCAACTTTAAGCTAACTTCTGTGCATGGATTTTTTCACCCAGTTTTTCTCAGCGGAAACAACAGAAGCGAAAGATGCAGTCCGAAATGCACAAACAGCACTACTTCCAGGAAAGCGAATTTCAGGAAGAAATAAAACTCTGCTCCTCTCAAGCAACTTAGATTGACAATTTTCTATTACTCCCAGCAAATACGTCTTCCAAAACAGAATTTCTTTACGTTTAATAGATTTTACTCTTCGTTCTTCGTATCCTGGTAAACAAAGATTGCAAAAATGGAAACTTATTTCACCTTTACCTTCTGTTAGCGGAAACAGTGCAAAGAAATCGAGTTCCGAATTGAGAAAGAATGAAGATACAAAAAAAAATACAAATTCGAGGGAAAATTCCAGTCACAACGTTAGTTAAGATGAAAAAAATCTTCTGAAGTTGAATTCTTTTGATCTCATCGTGATTCTTCGCGTTTTGTTCCACGACTGACTTAGCTGGATATCTAATCTTTTTAGTATTTTATATTGCATCAAACTTTACGAGGAAACGCAGAAGAGAACGCAGAGCTAGGCGGAGCAATGTTACGGGGTCGTGAGTACGGCAAGAGTTCGAGGGAGAAGCAAAAGGAAGCCCCGCCCACCACCAGTCAAGGCCCGCCCCTCAACGTTCTGACGGGGATTTATGTAGGCTGTGGTGAAATTTGGCGGAACACCTAAGCAGAGAAAAAAATCTCAATTCTTCATTCGTTATCGACGTTATCGACCAGGAATGAATTCAAGGATGATCGTATTAAAGGGGCACTTTAAAAACTTTAGGAGTAATTGAACTGTAATCGAATCAGCCAGAAGAGGAACAGATCAGATCCTGATTCTCTCAGAACTCTCGTAGGTGCTCAGTGAATAGTATCCATACACCAGAAGAAAGGCAAACCATGAATACCTTTTTGAATCCGGACAATTTCTGAAAATAGAAGACATAGGCTGGAAAAGGCTTACTCATTTCCATTACTTTAATAATAAGCGATTCTTTGCCCTAGCATCTAATTTCTTCTCATTCATCTCAGTAACATTTTAATTCGTTATTTTTAATTACGATTTAATCTCCCAGTTCAATCTGCGTGCGCCGTTTCACGCAGTTTTTTCTTTTCAGAAAAATAATTTCTTGATGAAATTGTGAATATCGTCCATTTCAGGTTTTGTCGAAATGAAGAGATTTTGTCGAAATGCTAGCCAATAAAGTTCTTCAATAAAAGTAATAAAATATCAATAAAAATAAAATTTAAAAAAAAACAACTTCATGTTGAGCTCATCGAAAAACAATTTCTTGATGTGAATTTCTTAAATGGAACCTCAGGAAGGACATCAAAAGCCTATTTATGAACACCAAAATATATTTAGAAGACGTTTAATGCTTGAAAGAATAAAAAATTTGACTTGACACTAAGCGAAGAATTTTCTATAATCCACAAAAAATTTGCAGAAGACCAAAACATGCATCAGATTACGACAGTTTATAATCAGTGGACAGCATGCAGGAAATTTTCCTCTCAATTATTTAAATTCTTTCACCATTTATTCGTTTGGAAACCAGCATTCTGCCTCACAGAATATATGTTTTCACTGGGAAAATCTTGAAGAATATGCTGTAAATCCTGAGAAATGGAAAGCCCCAGAAAACTGTCGAGAAATAAGAAATGGATGCAATGGATTAAATGGATAGCCTAATGCTTCCATCCGCCGAATCCCTAAGTTATGGCTCAAAAACAAGCTCAGGGCAAGAAAAAAAGGTGATTTATGTATAGCAACTTCAACAACCTTTTTCTTTAAGCACTAACAGCTAAGGCAAACAAAGCAATAAGCACAACTCAGCATCTTGAGAATTTCATTTAACATAGAAATTTTATAGTTATAAATAGCTACATGTACTTTTATTTGTAGATGAGATCAAAAAATACGATAGATGTGAATGAACTGCTGCTTTTGCTAACGTTTTCTTGGTGAAACATGAAGTAATGGGGCGGGTGAGGCGCAGTCGGTAAGAGGTTCTGCCGTGAGCGCACGATCGATCAATGGTACGAAACCGCCCTAGTGCTCACCAAGCCTTCCATCCCTCTAGGGTCGATAAATTGGTACCAGACTTGCCTGTAAGGATAAAAACACTGACGTGACACATCCGCTGGCCCCCATGAGTTAATTTTGTAGGCCAGAGACGCGATCGTAAACCTCAAACGATTCTGAATTGAAGTGAACGCGTGGGTGTATCCCATGCGTATTAACGTCAGACACTCTATCTTTTATCCACACACACAAAATCTAATCAGAATCTCCATGAAACCATCATCCAGCATCACATGAAATTATTTAGCAAATGGCACCACGTGCACCCAATAGAATTAAAGGCATCACTCCACGAATCTGAGGTGGTACGGATTTCATGGTGGAGTACACGTACACGGAACGGGAGACTATGGAGAGGGGGTGATTCCGTCCATTTCTTCCTAATTGCCGTAAAAAACGGCCCGGAAGATACGGCTTCAGGCGTTCTGGCGCACTATTTTCTACAAGGAGTTCGACTGTAGCGCGCCAGCCTTGTGCGACAGGCTATATCCAAATTACTGTAAAAGTGCACTCACTTTTTAGTCAGAATTTGTGAGCCACACATTGTAGAAATGGAGAAAAAGAACTGAAACGTGATGTAAAAGTGTAAAATGAGTATTTTGGCGACTTTTTTGTTGATCATCATTAAAACATCACACAACGAATACTACTCAGTACCGTGAATATTGTTCTGATTTTCGGTATCGAATGATTCGACCATTCGATTCAGCAACTATCGAGTTCCACTTATTCACTTTGTGGAATAGTCGGATACACAATATTCATCGGCAGAGAAGTCCAAATGACACAAAAGTAGTCCGGAAAAATTATCCGAAAAATTCTAGAATTCCATATCAGATGCAATGGAATGTTCCAGAAGTTGTCCCAAGTAAAGCAGGTTCACGGAAGTAACAGATGGGTGGTTTTCCCAGTTAAATAAAAATAAAATGTTATAACGAAGTACATGATGATAAATAATCAAAGAAATAATAAGCAATCACAATTGAATCAACGAGAAAGCGATGGAAAGAAGGATAGCTGAGGATAAGACAACGAAAATGATTGACTAATTGATTGATTTTTTTGGCATGTAATCAAATTATCGGAATTTCTTTCAAAGATTCTTCGCAGAGCGAAAGGTTCAACGCTTTTTTTTTTTACAGCCTTCAGTGATTAGAGATCATTTTTTTCCGTTTGAATTATTATATCATTATATATTATATCATATTATATTATTATATTATATCATCTCCGTAATTCCTATTTTGTCTTTGTTCCTAATTCCGTTCTCAATATTCTGAAACTTAATTTCTCTTAATGTTCTTAATTGTATTTGTTAATCGCATTCGAACTTTGTCACTCAAAAATTCTTCATCTTCTCCAAAAATTCTCCATCTTCTCAAAAATTCTTCATCTTTTTCTCTTCCTTCTACTTCCTCATCTCCTCACCACACACATTTCAGGATACGGTATTGCAAGTTATCCTCAATATTATGTATTATGTATGTCACTACTATATCGTTGCATTTCAGTGACAAGATTGGCATAAATTCTGCTCATGTGTGACTGAAAAACAAATCTCTGCTCATGTGTAATGCAGCACTTGGCTTTGTCTGTTCGATGTTTACTAGGCGGACAGGTTTGCGCGACTTCAAACTTTTTCTGGAAAATGTAATAAAACAACGGGAGTAATATTCCCTTTCTAACCCCATTCTACTAAAGAAAATCTTTTTCATTGAATTCAATTTAATTTATTTTTCATTAATAAAGATCATGTGGAATTTTTAGCTTGATTCGTTTTTTCTTTGGCTGAAAAACACGATGCAGGGCACTATTTATATATTTATATTTTATTTTATGTTTATATCTTACTATTATTTATTATTTACTATTACTCATATTATTATTTATACTATTTTTATATTTATATTTTATATATTTTAGCAATATCAGACTACTTCAAATTTGTTACTTGTTTGTGACAAAAGGAAATCCGTGTAACCTCGATGTTCCATAAATTCCTGTTGTTTAAAGATGTATTCTGATTCATTCCACTCAATAAAACTCTTTTTTTCGAATAAGTTCGAAGGAAGAATTTTTCCTTTACGTTGAAATTTTTTGCTCATTTCTATTTTACTTTTATTCATTTTATTCATAATTATTATATTATTTTATAATATATTATACTATTGTATCATATTATTATATTATTTTATTATATTTTCACTCATTTTTCGTTCTATTTCTATTCTTATTTTTATTTGGTCAGTCTTTTATTCGTTCAATTCTATTACTTTTTTACTTTCTACTTTATCTTTACGACTTACCTGCTAATTAAATTAGGGCCCTTCTAACCTTCACCTAATATTTTAACGTCTATCAAAAGTAAATGCAACTATTAATAAACATCACTAGCTTCTATGGTCGTAACCTATTCGTGAGCAAAATGCTAGAACCAATTTCTGTACCGCTGGATCTACATAATGATTTTTTTTTCTAAATTTAATATTCACCACAATTTTTGAGTGCAGTCTTTCAGATTATGGAACAAATCAAAAGGAGATTTTAATTTTGCAAAGCACTGGTGAGACAGTGGATGGACAATTGTCACTATCGCATAACTTTTCTACCGAATTAAGCGGATAGAAAAATATTTCGAATCAGTCAAAATATCTTCTGCCAGCTGCGAGCAAATCCCAGTCAGATGAGAATCAGTTGTCATTGGAAATGACAAATTGTTCTCATCCACCATCGAGCTGTGAATGGAAATGTCATGTCATGTCAATATCCTGTTATTCCAATGAGAATACCATGTCATCTTTGACAGCGGCAATTTCATACTGTATTTTGGTACTGAAATATCATTATGATCTATGTCATTCGTTACGTCAAGTATACGTCAAGTCCAGCCATAAGAAACACAAGCTCTCCTTCTGATTAACAGTTCTTATTAGTATTTATTGAATTCAGTAAATTTTTAGAGAAATAAAAAAAAACTGATGAATTTCTGACCTAGAAATGCTGCCTTACATGAGCCTCGCGCCACTTCCTCTTCTCCTCCGTTTTAAGCGGTAAAAAGAGCAGATTCTATAGGAGCAAACTCTAGATGAAATCATATTATCCTAAGTGAGCACTAGTGGCTGCTGGCTCAAACTTCTTTACAGAAATCTCGTAGTGATGGAAGCGGGTAAGATTTATTTGCAAAACGTCCGCGAATTTACGTCTTAATCGAACCCACAGAAAAATTTATTATTTTTTTTTCCTGAAGCATAGTGATATTTGTGGTGTTTAAAATAGAAGAAAAGATGACAGTAAATTGAGTTTTTTGCGTATCCACTGACGTTCCGGACTCATCAACGACTCTGGGCTCAAAACATTCCTGGGTCAGCTCTTCTGACATGTTTCGGTTCGAAAAACTACATACGGGGTTAGATTATAAAAGAAAAAGAATAGTTGCCGTGATTTTTCTCCAGCTATGCAAGACGAATGGGTTGATTCCTAGAATAGGTGCCTTTTTCCATGTTTAAGAGCAACGACAACTTCCAAGGTTTTATGAGAAAAGCGGGTAACGAATCGACAAAAAATTTATTTACTTTTTAATTTTCATATAATATAAAACGTGCTATTTATAACACGAGAGAGATAATCAAGCTGAACAACGTCACAAAAAAATAATAATGTAATCCGAACACATATTAAAAATCATGGGAATTTTAGCGTTTTTCAAATGAATCTGAACTAAGTACAATAATTGAATCCTGAAATAAAAAGCGGTGAAACTGTTCGCTTCAAAAATATTTTCAAGATTTGCTTTATCCTCATTATCTTGAACAAATCTATGAACCCCTTTTCCCTTCCACGGAAATACATCCGCAGGATATCCCTATTCCAGTATTGCGGAAACGTGAAAATAATCAACGAAGGTTGGCGAAAATTCGCATGTTTTCAGGCTACACATTTGTGAAAACTCTAAATTCTGGATGTTCATTTGAAATCAGCGGCCCACTCACAGCTTCAAACGGTATTCTTCAAATTAAATTTTTCCCATTCGAAAGCATTCCGACAGTGCGATGCGATGGATTTTGGGGAAAAAGTCAGTTGCGGTGTTTCAGGTACTTATCTAAAAGAAGATTTCTAACAATCCTTTGACTGTGAACTTAGTGTTGAATAGTGAAGTGTTAAAGGGAAAAAGGAAATACAGAGTTGAAAGAAATAATATATATTATAATATATATGCATATAGTGTCCAAAGGAAAAAATATTTGTTGAGTTTATACCTGAGCTATGTCCCTTTTTAATTTTTCAGTCAATATAGAAATATTTTTCTATTAACAACCACATACATCAATCTGATTCCACAAATAAACCATCTATGTTAAACTTTGGACTCCAATCTAAAGAAAACTATTCGAAGTGGATGATTTCATACACGACAAGAGGGAAGAAGAAAAGAAATAAAGTTTGTAAAGGAAATTCTACGCAATTCCACAGCAAATACTTTGAGAACAGTCGAATATTCGGTCTTTGAATCTCAAGTGTCTCTGGTGTTTTTATTGATCCACATCTTTTTTTCTTCTTGTCCATGCGCTAGATCCCCTTTTAACTCGTGTCGGATAATTGGGATACGTGTTAGCGCCTTCAACGTCGTTGATCATGGTCTCATATAGCAGAAATGTTGGATATCAACTTCCTCCACAGCTGAATACCAGGGAATTATGAGTCAAAATATGGAAACGATGTCCATAGAATCATAGAAGAAGTTTGCTATCATTTATCATTCATTTTGAATGAACGAATCCATCAAATCATCGATTAGTTCAGAAGTTATCCAGTTGATTTTAATGTCGAACACCTTGAAGTAAATGAAACTTCACCATTTGAACAGATTAGAGAATTTATGTCATAAGAATGTCACTTTTTTCATCCACGAAAGTTCTAGAAAAGACAATGATAAGTTTCGAGAAAAAAAAACAATGAAAAGCGCCCTCATTCACCTCGACAAAAGTGCGAATTCAAACCTAAGATGGGACCCCATAACTTCGTTTGCTTCCAGGTGCTGTCAGTCGCATCGTACCCTCTTGACGTGACTCATTGTGATTGTTACTTGCTCGTAACATTGAAGTTTTAGCTGATTTTGAAAAATGAAATAAAATGAAACATTCTGAAATAAAATGTTCAAAAAGATACTTCCAAGAAGGCGTGGGGTTTTTCCTATGTAGATTTGTAAAAGTTTATGGGTCATAAGGAATTCTACGTTAAAAGCGAAATTAGCGTTGTTAGGTTGTCTACCACAAAAAATAAGGGGTGTAGATAACGGTTTTGAGCGTATTGGCGCTCAATTCCCCCTAGTCGTCCTGAAAAATTCCGAGGGAGAATTCTTGTGAGAATTTTCCAGCGACACACCTTACAAAGTGCCATTCTTCTGGACGAGTGGACGATAGTCAATGAGGTTTGTTATCGACAATGGGGCCTATTCACACACTTCCAAAGACACCTCCAACGGATAGAGTCCTGATGGAACCGGAGCGTGTACAAAGATAACGTCATAAGCAGCCTCGTAGGAATATTCGCACAGAAAGCTTGTTTCCCACTCCGCTTTTCAGGATGATTAAGGCAAATTTCCCGTGATGACGCTCATAATTGTCAGCTACATTCGTAATCCTATCTGTTCCCGAGAGATCCCATTTCCATTTTTGTGGAACGCTACCTTAAAAAAGCGGATACATCTACCGTAACTGCGTTCTAATTAAGTAGTAAACTGTAAGTCAGTACGGGAGGTTCTCGATTTCCATGCACTGACGCCTCAGTATTTTTCTCTTTTTCAGCGGATTAGAGCATGAGTTGGAGCACGTAGAAAAAATGCAACCGCCGTTAGCTACATAGCTGTATTTTTTATAAGCTGCTCATTTATAATTTTTATTAGCTACTCGCGAAAAACGTGTAAAATGTGTAAAGTGTCTGGCGTTAATCAATCCGCTTGAGATGCGCCCCCAAGTTCACTTCAATTCAGAATCGTTTGAGGGTTACGAACGTGTAACTGGCCCAGACAATGACTTGCGGGGGCTAGCCGACCTGTCAAGTCAGTGTTTTTGTCCTCCCAGACAGGTCTGGCACCAATTTATCAACCCCAGAGGCAATAAAAGGCTTGGTGAGCACTAGGGCGGATTCGAACCTCCGATCGATCGTGCAGGAAGCGCCGCTTTACCCATTTTCAGTGAGTTTTAAAATGACTCCACTTTTAGCGTGGTTCGACACCGAATCAAAAAAAAAACATCAGCTACTCCAACTCTATTAGGATGTTTTACACTCAAAGACGAGAGTTCGATCTAGTGAATAAACAGAACTGGACGAATTTCTCAAAAAAAAAAGCTGTGTCTGCATAGGAATGGCGTTGCGATGTTCTGAAATATCGATCGTTTATACTTATAAGGACGAAGCTCACACAGGAAGAATTTCAAGCGTAATCCTATCAAGAACTCAAGTTTTTCTTGCTGCATTCCAAAACTAAGGTAAAATATTTCAATGAAGTTTCAGTGTTCTTAGGAACAAATAATTGCTACGCGATAAGCTTTTTTCATTGCAAAAAAGAGTTCAAAATGGAGGGGCGAGAAAGAGAAATTAAGGTACTCCATTTAATTAAATACACCTTAAAAATTCAGTGGAATTGCTGAATGAAAAGTTTGAAAAATAACGGGACCGCCAAAGTCCACTATGGGATGTCCTTTCAGTGAGAACTTTTTTAGAAAATTACCATTGCAACTTGAGAGAACCACTTTGATTGTCGAATGTAATTTAGATTTCGCTGGAAGAGTACATACCGTACTCGTGCAGCTCTAATAGAAAAAAATTTGGATGGACTTGGATCTCTTGAGTAATTCGCAACGAAAAAAAAAAACTTTTTCAGGTTTCACTTAGAATAAGCTTAAATAGCTAAGGTTTTTGTAACTATTTTTTTTTACCAAGGACAGCTTTTCCTCTAGTGCATTCAAGCAATCCAGAAATCATTGTATATAGAAGCTCTTTAGGTCAGATGACGACTAACGAAAGTAATGGACAGAATCTAAGAAAATTCTTGCATTTCCCGAGTCGATTACGACTTCGTCAGCAGAGAGACGCTGATTCTTGCAAAATTTCGGAGAAGAAAAGCGATTGAACAATTCCCAGCGTAGAAAACATGTTATGGATTTTTCACTGCAAAGTTTTCTTAACATTTCCCACGGAAACGTCTCATTTTAAAGAATTTTCTCGGGATTAACGTGAAAATTTCGTAAAGAATTGATAAAATTTTGAAACTGAAAGCAAAGGAAACGCCTAAGAAGTGTACACAATACAGCGCAGATGAAGCACAGACTTCTATTTGAAATTTATTACGTTTTCAAAGAGAATCGTAGGTTCTGCACAGAAAAAGAGCAGGAAAATAAATTGAATGTTCTGGAAAAGAAAAATGCGTAGATAGAGGTCGAAGCTGCGCTCAGAAAAGAATTCGAGGGGAAAATTGGTAGAAAAATTGACCATATAGAAATTTCAGCTTGACAATGCTTAGTTGCACTGCGTGATAATACATCGTCTAGGCGCTGAGACGATCATGGCCGCATTAGGCTCTTCCCTCGGCATTTCCTCCCTCCGACCGAAATTTTGTGAGCACTCAACTTGGAGCGCATCTAAATTTTTGAAGAGATCTTCACTCATTTTCTGACTTAGATAAAAAATAATTCTATCAAAAATTCACTTGAGCTGCAAGCGGAAATTTGACAGTTTAGATCTCTTCTTTAGATCTTAAGTTTAATTTAATAGTTGTGATCTGATATTTTAATTTGATCACTTATATTTTTATATGGCATGCCATTTATATTTCACTTTTTTGGTTTGACATATGAATTTGACAATCTTGACCTTTTTAATAAACAGGTTTTTGTTGTATCGATTTTGATAAGCACGACGTTGTTAAGTAATTTTATTTGACGACCCCGTGTACACGTTTTTGTACACGAGGTTTTTTTTTACTTTTTTTTACAAACACGTTTTTGCTTCTGCATTTCCCTTTTTTTCTGCTAATTTTCAAAAGCGAGCTTCAGACTTTGAGAGTTACAGTGATAGAAAAGTTGTTTTGCTTCATCTAATACCTTTTTTATTTTTACAAAAATAAACCTAAGAGAAATTTCAAAGCGCCTTATTAACAGTAAAATTTCCTTGAAACGAATTGGCGTTGCAGTAAAATCCCCGCACAAAAAGATTCCTCATAAGTACGTAATTGCAGAACACGAAATTTAACGCACTAAGATGATGACATTAAAGTAGCAAAATTGAGGCTGCAAATGCTATTGAAATGGGAGGAGGAGGCGGCGCATCTGGTTCTCTCGTCACCCTCCTCTTCCTCCCCCTCTCATAGAAAAACGATTTACTTTGGAACGTTAAAGTGCTCTTCTGCATGACACTTCATCGAATTTAAGAGCAAATTTAATAAGGGTATCTATCCAGCTAAGGGTCCCAGCGTGCACATACATACATACAATCACTGTCTCTTAAAGAAATCGGAATCGCTGAGAAAACTACGCGAAGTACATGGTGAACTGCGTAACAAAATCACATCATTTCTTAATTTTTTTTCCGGACCGACATTATACCACTGGAATCCAATACGCCCGTAACGGAAACGATTAGCATGTGTTCTGCAGTTAGACGCCTTCTCTTTTTCTGGGCATTCGACTAGAAATAGAAAATGCTCTTTAATGACGAAAAATGGAAATGAAGTCTTTTGGTCATTCTCCTTCTGTAGCTTTGCTACTGTCAATGTACAGTACGTTTGGAAGATATTACATTCGTTGTATTTGATTATTTCACGTACTAGTAGCGGATCTTGGTGCCGTTTTAGATATTGAAGTGAAGGAATTCCACAAACCGAAGGAAAAGTATAAATGTAAGGGAAGAAAGCACTCAGGGCTTCCTCGCTACAGAGCTTCAAAGCCGTTTCGCCTCATTGCATCAGTAACAACTTCAATATCAACGTCTTTTGTCCAAACCAAAAGGCAGTATCTTCTCTCTCAATCTTTCCACAAGCCGACACTCACTCAATATCTGCTCTCAGATAGCAGGAAAGCAGAGACAGTCGATGTCAGTAATTCTATGTATTTGTATTGTTAAATAATTTAAAGTTAAAGTTAAAGTTTCTGGCGTTGATCAATCCGCTTGGGATGCGCCCCCACGTTCACTTCAATTCAGAATCGTTTGAGGTTTACGAACGTGTATCTGGCCTATACAATGACCTGCGGTGGCTAGCCGATGTGTCAAGTCAGTGTTTTTTATCCTCCCAGACAAGTCTGGTACCAATTTATCGACCTCTGAGGGATGAAAGGCTTGGTGAGCACTAGGGCGGATTTGAACCTCCGATCGATCGTGCAGGAAGCGGAACCTCTAACCGCTACACCACACCCGCCCTTGAATAATTTACCGATGATATTATTATTATCATAATAATATCATCGGTAAATCTATTCAAGATTAATCGAACACATTCCAACATACCGCGTGGCAGTTCCTAGGGAACGTAGGCGTGCAACTTAACTACATCCTCATTGAATTACTACACAAAGAGGTACCTCTCCTCAACTACATAGATTCGATTCTTACGCTTTAATCGAAGTGTTACACGATAACACAATGATAACAAATCCCAGAATAACAAAATAAGGGCTAAAGTACTACTAAATTGTTAATTTTAGCCAATCTATTTAAGTTTAATTGTTCCAATTGAAAGATTTCGTGAACGGAATGCCAGTTTTATTATAACACGCTTCTAAGCAATGATAACCACATTATTTGTTCGCTTCTAGCTCAAATACTAAATCAGGTACTAGCACTGCGAAAGTAAGTATTACTTAAATTAGTACTGATACTTTACAGCTATTAATTTCTACTAATATAATTAGAAATCGGATTGATAAATAAGATTAATTATGTGTTGGAAGAGAAAATATTGGGAAAGAACATTACACTGAATCTACAACGGTAGTCAGTGGGTACTGGGACCGTGTGCGATTAGAATGGAAAAGGTGTTTTTAGGTCCCCAATGATCCGCTCTAGGACCTTGAACCTTGCACGCAGCAAAGATATTCGGTACTTCTTGGATTCTGTGACGGATAACTTGTTGTGGAGGGGAATTATGACAGAGTCTCTCCACTGATCCACTATCCTTTTGTCAATTCATATGATACTCGTCATCTCACTGATCCCTGGAGGAGGAAGAGTTTTCAGTATTTCTGCGCTATTTATAACGTCTCCGCTAGATTTTCCGTTATTCATTTTTGGATACACACAAGAACCCCCGACTCGGTCGGTGCTTTCTCGCTGATCCTCGTTCCCCGTTGTTTGTTGGACATGCTCGAGTTTAGGAACTGGTGGTGCTTGTCGATTCAGCAAGGTGTTGAAAGGTTTCTTCCAGAAGGGTAGAGTTGCGTTATCGACAGCGACTCCGTTGGGAGTGTTCAGGACAGGCGAACACCTCGTCATCTTGCAGCTGTACTGTTTTAGCAGCGTATAGGCTTTTCTGGGGTTCTTGTCCTCCCACACTCACCCAAACTCCCTCGCTCTTGACTTTCATTCGTTCTAGCGACGACGTTTCAGCTGACGACGCAACTTTCTCCTCAGACCCTTTTCCTGCCTTAGGATAACATTTGTAACGAAAAAGTGCTGAACGAAACGAAAAATTGGTGGTATTCCACGTGCATTACTAGACTGGAGTGCCGAGGGTTAAGAGCGATGTTTCGCCTTTTGCCGTGTTCACGACATCTTAGTGACTTAAAGGGCCACGTAATTGAGGGGTGGATTGTCGGGTTGTGGGAGACTACGGGGGGGGGGGGATCCCCCCCCCCTCTCTTCTTTTCCCCAAAAAAAACCCCCAGAAAAAATCCCCCTCCTTTTTTTTCCCCCCTTTTTTAAAGGGGGGTGTTTGGCGCGCCCCCCCTTTTCCCCCCCCCCCCCCCCCCCCCCCCTTTTTTTTCAAAAAAAAAAAAAAAAAAAAAAAAACCCCCCCCCCCCCCCCCCCCCCCCTTCCAAACCCCCCCACCCAAAAAACCAACCCCCCTTGTCTTTGAATAAAAGTGCCATTTTTGTTGGCCTCATTGCAAATTTCTTTCCGTTACCTTCTGTACTACACTGCAGCAGTTCTTTCTATGGATGGATCAAGTTTCATCGAGTTATGTCACTTGAGAGTGACACATCATGCGAAAGTTACACTCTCCGTCAAGTTTGGCACCAGAGCGTTTATTCCTTGAACTAAGCTTAGATATTTCACCGTATAGGATTTGATTTCTTTTAAGGACCCTTAAAAATTGTGATAAGAACATTCTGATTAGAAAACATGCTCTTTCCTTGAAAAATAGGTTTTGCTGAACATTATGGGTGGAGAGAAGTGCCACATAGTCACGGTATTTACGGCCAACTGTTGTACATTTCAGTGACGACAGAACTTTAAAAAAAACATTTCAGCGCTCAAATGAGTGTCGGAACATTATTTTGGACTATGAGCGCTCTTTCCTCGCCATTTGAAAACCATCCATTAATATGTAGATACTTGGGTGCTCAGCCTGGGGAAAAAAAAGAAAAAATAAGATAGACATGTGCATGAATACGATGGATGGTGTCCTCCTTCAAATCCCTAAAATTCTGCGATGACAATATTCGATTTTTTTTGAAACGAGGGGGAGCGAGATTTGGAGGGACGGGAGAAGGACTATTGGGCTATCCACAAGGAACTTCTCAGCTTAATTTTGTAGCTAACGAAAAAATGCTTCGTATTCAAATTCTAAGCATTCCTGATATTTTTCAATTTTTCACAGTTAAGAAGACACTTCTGCAATTAATCCAGATGTCGAAGCTCTCATCGAAGAGCCCCAAGAAGATTTTCGTATGCGACCTTGATTTAACTACTTGACCTGGACAGGATTTACTGAATGAACTGGGATTGAGGCAAACATTGTCGTTCTGAGCACCAAGACAATTCCGGACTTTATTATTAATTCCAGTATCTTTGCAGCATTTCCCCTTTCTATTCTAAAACTTTATTTTATTAAAAGCAGCCTATCACGAAACTGAGGTGCTTGGAAAGCCTGTGATCTATGTAAAGAGTTTACGAATATGAATAAATAATGCCCCGCTCGATTTCCCTTAACGGCGTGAGAACGTCAGGACAACGGCGTTTTTATCTACGAGACGCGTTAGAACGCGCCCCATTGTACGCGCTCCGGTCCCCACAGCAGGCTCTTAATTGGTTTTACATGAGTAGGATGATGATGAGACCCTATTGATCCTCGGCCGCTCGCTCAAAAACGCGGCGCGCGGCACGAAGTGTAGAGCACTTTCACATGCCTCACTGGGAGAAACGCCGTTTTCAATTCCGTTTCTCAGGGCGATTAGGAGTAACTGAAAGGAACCACGCTCTTTAAATGTAATCTATAGTCTAAACTCCATGTTTCCGTCAAGCTTCTACTTTACGTCAATTTTGTAATGCCCTTAAACTCCAAATTTTATTTTACGGTGCTAAGAGAACTCCAGTAACGAGACATCAAAGTGTTTTGCTCGTTGTATCAAACCTCGATTCATGTCATTCAACTCCATAGACCACAAAAACTACGGATAGGACCTTATTTTTAACGTCATTCACAATTCTTCAGAATTTTTCTCAATTCCAAAATATTAATTGTACACGTCAAGTAACTGTTATTAACTAGTACCTGCCGCAGCTATCTTGAAAACCACAACCAAAAAAAAACCACTTTTGCTCAAGAGCTCATCAACTCTAGTTTTTCTCGTCAACTCTAGATTTTTTCAAACGTGCACGGAAAAAAGTATTGGCCAACTGGTAATCTCATTGAGTAGGTAGGTTTTTTCTTCAAATTTTATAGAAAGCTCCAATGATGCTGAAGACAAAAACATAGCAAGGATAAGCAAAGTACTGGGAGCACTTAAGAAGATTTTTGACGAAAAAAAAATCGTGCTGAATTTCTAAGAGATTTCTATGAAGGCACCTAGAGTTAGACGAACAGTTCTAACATCTCGAAAGAGAAAATCTAAGCAGATTGAAGTTAGAGAGAGAATGGGCTTGATTAGATATCCTGCATGGAATCGGCGCATGAAATATTTCTACGAATTCGATGCTAACCATGAGAAAATTGCCCATTCATAAACTTTTTTCCTCGTTTAAAAGGAATTATCCTCCTCTCATCCGAACTCAATTATTAGTTCTTTAGAAACACGCGGATTAGAAAAAAAATAACTGAATATGAATTACATAAGAGGATGGCAAACTCAAAAGTATGTTCTCTCGAAAATGATTCCTAATTCTCTCTATTCGCTTATTATAATTACTGTAAAAAGCAGATTTCCAATAAAGAATTAGTGTCCATAAATTCAAATTAAATTTTCGCATTTGATTAGAATTCAACATTTTACATTCCAGAAAAAATGTCGCCGACTACTACAGTGTGTAAGTTACGCTAAACAAATAAATAGTGCAATGCTGCAAAAGTACTTAGTTTCCTAGGAATTCCTCCTTCCTCCACTAACGTCATCAAGTTTTTCACAAGGACAAACGAATGTGAACAAGGGCGACTAGATAATAATGGGAGAGAATCTTTCCTCCTTTTCCTGAAACACTTGCTCGAGATAAGCGCATTTTTATTTTAAGATTTTTAAGGAGAATAGCAAAAATTTGCTAGTTTTAAGCATGAAAAAATCTAGTTTCACCTATTTAATTCTGATTATGACCAATTTCCCATTTCAGAAAAGTTTTTACCTAGACTGAAACAAAACCCTGACTCTACTGCTCAAATAAAATTAGTACGATAAATTAAGCACGACAACACGACATCTGACTTGTGTTCCCAAAATTCCTTTTCAACGACATAATCCGTCGCAAACTGCCCGAGTCCTAAAGAGCGGGAAAAGATTAAATTTTTAAAATACCAGTCGAAAGCAAATGTGCAGACATAACTCATAAGATTTCACTTTAGTATAATTTATCCTCTCATCTGGATTTTTTTTTTGAAAAATACAATTACCATTAAAATATCTCTAAATTCAAAATACAACTATCGGATGATTTCAAAAAAATGAAAACGTAAAAAATATAGCTCCAGTTATTTCAACCACAGTATTTGTTGATCTAAAAATTAAAAAAAATGAAATGAAATCAGCATAAAAGCAAACAAAAAAACATAAAACATATCAATTATGAAAAAACAAAAAAACATAAACATATCAAACATGAAAAAAACTTTCATGCAGAAAAAGAAATGCTCTTTTTAAATTATTTGTTGCATAGCGCTGAGCTCTTTTTCTTTTCTTTCCTTTAAATTTGAGGAAAAAAATTGAAAGAAGAGAAAAATTTGAAAAAAGCTTCTGCATAAATCTAGTAAAACAGTGAAATTTCTAAGAATTCCATAAAACCACCTTTCCGGGTTTCTGATTCGCATGGAGAAGTTTGAAGAAGTGGAATGGATGAGAAATCGATGGGAATATTCGGGATAGCTCAGAGATCTTTCAATCGTATGTGAACTACTCTCGAAAAGCATCAAAGAAGATGTTAACACAGCGAGACAACCGACTATAACTAAATTGACACGTCGAGTAGCGTTGCTGCGTCTGATGATGGGATCTCGCCAAATTCAGCATCCTCTGACACTACACTGCTATAAAATGAAAAAGTAGAACTTACTACTAGGTGATGGTGGTTCTCATACCTTCTTCTGGCTGCTAAGATTTGAAATTTAGAAAAAAAATGAAAACGATAGGGACAATAGGACAACGATCAATACAATACGACAATACATACAACAATGGGACAACGATAGGGAAACATGGGTCCCGATTCGAAAGGCAAGGGAACGCAGAAGGAGATTGCAAATAAATTTTTCACCTTTTTCTCGACAAGTTAAGGTGATTTCAGAGCAAATCCCCGTCCCAGCAAATTTAGAGATTTAGCTGAAACGAATATCAATATAAATGATAAATAATAGTAAATAAAATAACACTATAATATTACATATTAAATGAAAAATAATAATGAATAAATAAGAACAAATGCTAAAAATCTTGATTTATGTGAACTAAATGAATAATTTTTCTAACCAGGTGACAACGATTTGAGACATAGGAGACCCTAGCCTAGGAAAAAAAACGATTCTAGTTGTTCGAGGTGAAATTTGCTTAGGATAGTGGGATATCGAAAAACTGTAAGCTAGTCAGAAATTGAAATCAATTTATAATCAATTGAGGTATGAACAAAATCAATACTGGAGCTCAATCGAATGTAAAACAAAAACCGATCAAGGCGAAACAGAACACCAAGAGGAGCTCGCTATGTGAAATGGCATTGATTTGGATTTGTTCTACAGGAGCAGCGGATCCATAACAACGTCTGCATATCGCTGGAGCCATGTTTTCTTTACTGCTCGATCCGCTAACCAGTAAGGAAACTACAATAGCGACTACAATGGCGTATTTCACCCGATTCGCAGTTATTATTCCAGGACGCTTTTATCCGATTTTCTGAATTAATCCCTACAAAATAGGCTAGGGAATAAAGATCGAGAGGATAAGTTAGTTATTTTCGACGTTCCAGAAATTATTAGGACGAAATCGCTGGCCTGAATTAGGATCAGCGGTAGAAAATTGAACCCACATGTTGATGTATAGAATAGTAAGTACTAAATGAAGGAAGCAATAAATAGAAACATTTTTAAACAACAAAAAATTATAAGGGCGTGAAATAGTAACGTAGAACAAAAGAGTCCAAAATCGAAAAAGAAATTGTTGTGCCACTAGCTGATTTATATGAGGACAACTGACTGCAACTCTATGAAATTGATTTTTGATCGCGAAAGATCAAAAATCCGCAATTTCTCATGCACCTATTTCGGCTATGGTCCTATGGTGCAGTGTTACTTGTAGAAAGCATCCGTTATCATCAAGTTCTTAGAATTTTTCTTAGAATTTGTATATTAGAGCTAATTAGTTCTATTCTTTGGGCTTTTTTTGTGATAAAAAACGGTTTTTTCCTCCCTAGCTTCTCCTGGTTCATTTGCCAAGTTTTTGTGTGGATTTCATAGATGTTCTGTAAAACGTTTCCCATTTCAGAAATCAGTTGATTTCTCGTTTCCTTCTAGTGAAACTAAATTCATGTTATCTTGAATGCTTGATATTCCACGAAATTCCACGAAAAATGGTCGATTTTTTAGGAAATTGTGGGTGGGAACTGAAGATGAGAGCAAAGATCACACGACTACCATAGATCACAATTAAGTCGACCATCTCATATTCTGTGGTCTTTTTTCTGATGCTAAAATCCTAATTAAATGATTAATAAGATTTCGACCACCTGTTAATCGTACAGTCCACGCTACACGCTGATCTAGTATTATTTTTTGTTAGCAAAACAGCGAGACGTTAAAGAGTTATGCTTATTTACTTTATTAATTAGGGAAGAAAATCCTTCTCTCTACGTGGATTCCAGCATCGTCGCCGGTTCTTCGTGTTTCTCAATCTTGTTGGCTCTCTAGGGCTGCTATTTATTATTATTATTATTATTATTATTATTATTATTATTATTATTATTATTATTATTATTATTATTATTATTATTATTATTATTGTTATCTTACAGGCCTAGTATTCTTGTGTAGGGAGACCGTGCCTTGGTGCGAAGGCGACCTTCCATCATAAATTCTCCTAGATTCCAGCACATTACAGTAATACTCCATCCCTCCTTGTGGCTATGCCTAATAATTCGTTTCTTTATTACTCATGTTATTCTTTGTCACTAAATACCTCTGCCTAGACGTCTAATAAACATATATTTTTTCTATTTCATTCCCGAAGATCCGATAAGTCTGAATATACAGAAAGTATACGCAAGAATCGAAAAACGGCTAAGTTCATTCAAAAAGTGGCATAAAAATACAAAATGGGTAAGGATATCCAAAATTATAATAATATAATAATAAAATGGAAAAAACATAAAAGTTCAAAATATGTAAATAATAATAGTAGAGGATCTGAAAACTGACAAATTTTTCCGTAATTATGTCTCTCTTCTACACATTCACAGAAATTCACCATCAACATGTTCGTAGATATTTTTCTCATGTAATTTTCATAGCTTCTAACAAGTATAGAGGAATAAATTAAAAAGATTATATGAATCTGCGTTGACGGTGTATTATGACTGCTATAACAACGGAAGAATAAGTAAACAAAGTGCTGAAAGTATTTTTCGAGCCAAAAAAATACGCTCATGGAATCTGCTTAAAGGCATCACTCCATGAATCTGAGGTGGTACGGATTTCAGGTGGAGTATTCGTGTACGGAATGGGAGACTTTGGAGAGAGGGGGTGATTCCGTCCATTTCTTCCTAATTGCCGTAAAAAACGGCCCGGAAGATACGGCTTCAGGCGTTCTGGCGCACTATTTTCTACAAGGATTTCGATTGGAGCGCGCCAGCCTTGTGCGGCGCCGCATCTTCCCGGCCGTTTTTTACGGCAATTAGGAAGAAATGGACGGAATCACCCTTCTCTCTATAGTCTCCCATCCCCTATACGAATACTCCACCTGAAATCCGTACCACCTCAGATTCATGGAGTGATGCCTTTAAGCGCAAAAAAGAGTTAGTAGAAAACAAAAACAGATTACTGTAACTGTACCAAGCAGTTGAAAAGTTCGACTTTCAATGAACCTCGGCATAGTTGAATTTATATTATCGAGTTTGATAAGCTGTACACGAGGTTGTTAAACAAATTTATTGGCTAACGTTTCGGCTATATCGCCTTCTTCAGAGCCTGAAAGGGCGATATTCAATCTACAATTCAAACGACCAACCTCTCCACAACTAAACTGATAGACTCCACGCCTACTTTCAATCACAAATTCAGCGACTACACTGAATGCTCACCTTATATCGGAGACGCCTAGCATGGACCGCTGACTGATCGATCACGAGGGCGAATGGTTCGAATGTCACATTCGGACGGCAAACCATTCGAGATATGGCGCTCCTGCTTATCAAGACATTCACCCTTGCGGTTCATTTTAGGGTTTTTGGTTTGGATCAAAAATCCCCCCAATTTTAGCCACGTTTTAGTTTCGTGCGCTAAGATTTGGACCCTAATTTCAAATCGGCTCCGTCGTGTTTTGCGTTCTATGGGCACCAAGGTGTCATCTCTAACCTATTCTTGCCTCTTTTGATGCGGACATACAGCGGTCGTGCCGTTTCACCGATATACTCGTCGCCACAGTTCGTGCAAGAAATTATATTTTATTATTTATTATTTATTTATTATTATTATTATTATTATTTATTATTATTATTTATAATAATATTATTTATTTATTATTTATAATAATTATTTATTTATTATTTATTATTTATTTTATTATTATTATATTTATTTATTATTCATAATAATAAATAAATGCCAATAATAATGTTAGCCAATAAATTTGTTTAACAACCTCGTGTACAGCTTATCAAACTCGATAATGTAACTGTACCGTTGTCAAAACGCAAGTTAGTAGGAACAAAAAGTGCAGTCATGTCCTTTTTTCTGAAACTCTTCATTCTCCCTTCATTTCGAATAAAATGACATGATATTTGTTCCAGATGACATTCGTCGTGTTTTTTTTTTCTTGTTTACTTGAACCTACATATATCAGTCATGTCATCTCGACGTACAAGTACATATCAAACAATGTCATATTCACTATCATAAAATTTTTTAGTAAATTCCGTAGGGTATTGCTGAGATTTCTGTCTGGAATTTCAAATGTCATTTCCGTACATATGTATGTACAGCTGAGCAATATAAGCAAACAATAGCAATATTTTGAGATCCAAAAAACAAATAAATGCATGGAATCTCTTTTGATTTGTTCTCACATTATCCACAATAAATAAGCACCAAACGACGAAATTAACCTGTTATCCATTGTGAATGACTGATTGTTCCCATTGACTATCGAATGAAAATAATTTATAATTAACTAGACTATTTATATTTCGTTGTTTTATCCGTATGATTTATTTAAGATGAGGATGATGGAACTAGAAAAGCTAAGCCGGACCATGAATTATCTACATATCTTGTGAAATTATCCTTAAAATTTGTTAAAGGTTACGACCGTCTACCAGAACCATTATTATTTTCTTTTTTTTGCCTTCGAAAATAATCTATAATATTTAGAATACAGAACATTTATATTACTTTGTTTTGCCATAATTTTGCTTCAGCACCAAAAACAGAGAGTTAAAAGAGAAAACAGTACTTAATAGGCAATTATTAGGAAGTATGCAATGCAGCGTCAATGGAATTTTCGTGAGTGACGGTTTGTTAGCACCTCATTCCGAGGAAAACGTCGTAGCAACACGTGATGGGACCACTGAATCTTTCAAGACCATTGAATCAAGGATTTTCAGTTTTCTTTTCTTTTTAACATTTTTCAACGAATATTTTTCTAGAATACGGTATAAGCTCCCGCAACAAAAGCTGCTGAAGGCAGAAATATATCTTTTGAATTTTCAACTTACGCCGCTGTCTGCTGATCATTATCCTGCTGATTTTTTATCATCTCATCATGATGATAAAAATTTTGGTTCATAGGCAACAAAAAAAAATTGGTTTCTATTGCAAACTATAATCATATGTGGCAGTCAATCTTGAAAGAAATTAATTGTTTCTGCTCTCGTTTACACTTCTGAGTATTTTCCTCTGTGGTTTAAAATCGTTCTGTTTTATGCCAAGAAAACAAAAACAATGTTTTATTTCGTGCTTTTTTAAACCTCCCTTAAGCAGATGAGACAGTTTTCTTCGCAACTAAGGTGATCAAATGATAGGACGATCTGTTGTAAACCTATCCGTCCTGAAGAATCAGTTGCTCTTATAAATTGAAAGTGACGTTCACCTGTTTCGCAATTTTCTGAATTTTTCTAACTAGAAACAGAAAGTTGGTAAGAATGAAACTAGTCGCTATCGCTTGTTTTCTGCCCATAATTGGCCTAAACACAGCTTGAAGAGTAAGCTTTAATTGAGGGTTGAGCTTATAATTTCAGATCGCCTCAGAGCTACACAGGATCGCCCACACTCAAATGTCAGTTAGGGAAACTTCATGAAACTTCGAATAATTTCTTGTGTATGTGCGAAGAGAAAACTTAATATCGTGCTTATGTAATCCTGAGACAATCGGTTACAGTATAATATCCAAAAAAGGAAAATGGAATACAAAGAAGACCAAAGCTTTTGGTGAAACTCTCCCGGCATCTTAGCTGAAAAAAGCAACGCAAAGAGACTAAACACATCCGCAAATTATGTTTTGATGGTAGAAAGGGCTCCATTAAGTGATACCACATTGAAACAATGACTAGCACCACTCATTAGTCCCACGTGATTCAAATTTCGATCACATTATCATTTCACCAAAATGTTTCGATTTGTTACACTCGCTCCCAAGAAGAGGGAACCCCGTAGTAGCACCAAGCTCCACTTAACTGACTTGAGTTAATAAATATTATCGTCTGACGCGGAACACGGCAAAGAGGACCCTGTGGACTTTTCAGCGAATGCCTCTGAAATTTATCGTATTTTTTGGATATTCCTGAGGAGATGCAGGCGTGCTTCGACCAAGCCAGCTCGTTCGTGGAGACGTAGACATCACGTATATATATATGTGCTCCAATCGTTCATGGAGACCCAAACAACCGTCTTAGATGTTCTTCTGGCCATAGAGACGCAAACAACAGCGTAGTAAAAAAGAAGGTGTGAGTTGTCGAAATTACCGAATAATTTAAAGAACAATTTAGTTCTAATAAAAGAACGAGAGCGAGATTTTCTCTAGATATTATCTTCAGGATGTATTATCAAATGAACGCTTTTTCTTCCAAGAGGACAGAGATACAGTAGGCGCTCTGTTTGGAAATGAATCAGGCTACAAAAAAGCTT
The DNA here is from genome assembly GCF_031761385.1 of Necator americanus. Classification (NCBI taxonomy): domain Eukaryota; kingdom Metazoa; phylum Nematoda; class Chromadorea; order Rhabditida; family Ancylostomatidae; genus Necator; species Necator americanus. Next base: position 33,203,621 of record NC_087372.1, read on the forward strand.
GGGATCCAGAGGATAAGGATAATCTTCCTTTTCGTCATTTTTGAAAACTAAAATGTCCCCTGTTTTCAACGAAAATCTTCATATACGTATCGTTATGCTATTAGACGCATCGTTGTCTCATATTTCACATGAAGATTACTCTTGCTTCTGGTAACACAAATTTGAGATCATGTCACATCACAAAATTCCAGTGGATGTGTCTGATTCTCCAACACAATCTAGTAGCTCGTGAATTATATTCTAGCTGGTGATGCAACGTATGATTAGTGGTAGGTAAGCAGAGTCAGCTATTTAGGTTGCAACGACGGTGAATCTCAACAGAATGCGCTCCACCGCTAATTGCTCTGCTGAAGCATGATCGAAGCATCTTCTACAGTCGGGCCGGAACCTCTTTACACGCACAAGTCTGGAGCAATTGCACGCATATTCGATCTTCAGCAAAACCTCGAACAGAATCAACCTATTTGTTGCTACTCCATATCCTGCGAAATCATTGCCGAGTTTCCTCAAGTGCTCTTTCACCACTTCACTTCAAAACTTTCGCTCGTTTCGATAAAGTACACTTTTAATTGAAAACGACACACTCCTCAGAACACCTTGAAAAAGGCGGTCTGCAGGTTTCTTTAGTATGCGACCAAAAAAGCGAAGACGCTTTTCTGTAGACACTTTCGATGGCGGTGCAAGATGTTGATATTTTTCACATGTCATCCGCCTGTATACCGCATCAATCTTTGCGTAAATGTCTTCATTGTGGCATACCCTAGGCCAAAAATAGCCAACCAGCCGCCTAAGCAGCTTCTTTTCAATCAAGTCTTTCTAACACTGTAGACGGTGCTCCCCAAGTCTCCGATCCTTACATCATGACCATAATGCTTGCAAATTTTGACAAGAGGGAAATAGGATTTGTAAACTTTATTTAGATGTGCTCAACCCAAAAATCTTTGATTGCAATCATCTGCGACGAGTTTAGTCAAGAAATCCTGAACGAATATAGTGAATAACGTCAATTAAGCTAGTGACTCCTCTAAATCATGAGACTATTGAATGTGCCCGTGACTATCATGTGTCCACTGCACGTTTATGAAGAGAGGAAATGAAGCTATAAGTAAAAAAAATAATAGAATGTTCCTGAATAGAAAACAAATTGCTTTAAGCATTGGTTGTTCCAGTTACAACGGTTTGGAAATGAGTAGTTGGTAAAAAAAAAGTTGCATCAGGCAAGCCCAATTCAAAGAAAAGAATCAAAGTGTATTCCCTATTGAAATGCAAACAAGCAGCACAGCAACCCAGAAATCTTTGATTACAATCATTCGCCGCGAATTCACTCAAAGAATCCTACATCAGTACAATGAATAACGTTAAAGGCATCACCCCACGAATCTGTGGTTGGGCAGATTTCAGGTGGAGTATTCTTATAAGGGATAGAGCGGCGCCGCATAAGGCTGGCGCGCTCCAGTCGAACTCCATGTAGAAAATAGTGCGCCAAAACACTTGAAGCCGAAGCTTCCAGGCCGTTTTTTACGGCAATTAGGAAGAAATGGACGGAATCACTCCCCTCTCCATAGTCTCCCATCCCGTATACGAATTCTCCACCTGAAATCCGTACCACCTCAGATTCGTGGAGTGATGCCTTTAACCCAATGACGCTTCCAAATCGCAAGACTCTTGAATATGATTGTGACTATTCCGTGTCCCTTGCATATTTGTGAAGAGAAAGATTGCAGCGAAATAATTACAATAAAGAATAAAAGTTAGTAATCATTGGTTAATAATGTTGTTAATAGAATATGGAAGTGGTAAAATAGAACATAACAACTGCTATCGGCTTACTTACAACCTACAACCTTTAAAGGACTTTTGAAATCTTCACTACAAGGAAAAATTGTCCATTTGATGGACATAAACAGATATAAACAAACCAAACCTTGCATAAAACCATAGAACTATGCGATGATACAGACTGTGGCTATAGGTAAAGGCATCACACCACAAAATTGATAATTCTTCTCTCGAAGAAAATATAGGATTGGAGGTGTAGATCACGAATAAGAGTGTTTCACGCTCCCTTTAATCGTCCTAAAAAAAACGACGAGGGAGTTCTAACGTGCCACCCTTGTGCACGTGCCGCGTCCGCGAACAAGCGGGTAATAACGAATGAGATTTCCCCAACGTTTTATTCAGGTAAAACCTGATAGGTAGAAATGGATGGACTGCTGAAGAGTCAGCGCATGTACAAAGGTGTCGTCGTGAGGCGCCTTGTAGGAAAAATCGTACAGCAGGGCCGTTACCCACGAGTTTTTCTTTCAAAAGACGATTAAGGGGATTTGAACGTGAAAATGCCCGTACACGTAATTTACACCTCTAACACTATCTTTTCGTGTAGAGATCCGAACCAAGGTTTCGTGATATGCTGGCTTTAAAGGCATCACCCCACGAATCTGAGGGGATCGTAGAGTATGGAGAGAGGGGTGATCCCGTCCATTTCTTCCTAATTGCCGTAAAAAAACGGCCCGGAAGATACGACTTCGGGCGTTCCGGCGCGCTATTTTCCACAAGAAATTCGATTGGAGCGCGCCAGCCTTTTGCATGCGCCGCATCTTCCGGGCCGTTTTTTATGGCAATTAGCAAGAAATGGACGGAATCAATCACCTCTCCATAATCTACGATCCCGTATACGAATACAAAATCTTAAATCCGTACCACTTCAGATTCCTGGAGTGATGCCTTTAAGCAAGAAAGAACAGCAGAAGTTGAAAAAGAACAGTGAACCTACTCTCCACTAAGAGAGTATCCAACGAGATTTTCAATAAAGTGAAAGGAACGTCAATCTATAGAAGCACAAGTCTAGAAAATCCAATATTTGACCAACAAATCTGCTACAATTACGAGTGAAGCCCCACGCTAATGAAAATCACAACAATTCGCCGCTAATTCCTTGGATTCACTGCTTCGCACGTCAAGGATCTTCACAAATGAAAATGGATCTTAGCAATAGACTGGTGTTGGAACTCCACTTCTCGAATATTTATTTTTGATATCCTAATTCTACAACAATATCACTATCGGCAGTTAAGAACACGAGCTCTTTTTACCTCTCCTGAGTTCTCTTGAGTTGTCGGGTGCAAAGTCTACTTTTAACCATAGTTTTCGAGTGGTGGGATAATAATTCATAACAACAAACACAGTAATTGTCAACAACAGCTAACATGTCATTGTAATTCTCAGAAAAATATTTATCAAAACGAATTAAGTTGCACTTGAACTGTTATTGTTATTGATCCTCGGATTTTGTTTCAGCCTTTCTTTGACCTTTCCAGAGTTTAACTGAAGTAGTTTGTAGTGAACAACAATTGCAAATGTAATGCACAATAGGTGTCGACCCGTCAGCTTTCAGTTGAACTCCGCCTTTTTCTTGTAAGGCACATCCGCATTGTGGACAAAATCGGAACAACTCCATGAGCGCCTGTCCTTGAACCATGAAAATCTGCTGCATGAAACTTGGATCTGTCTCATTCAGCTCAGGAACATCATTAGATGATTGGTTTTCACTTGGTGCTATCCTTAGACCCGTAACTTTCTGATCCTGAAAAGTGGAAACTGTTCTCTCCGACAAGTTGAAAAATAGATCGAATATCAATTAGATTATGAAAACAACATTTCAAATCGCAAGATTAGCAAGTGCTAAATCACTGTTACAGACAATGGATTGCTGCTCCTGTATGCAAAAAGATTTGGTCAAAAAGTATTGAAATATTATTATATCAGGTATTTACAGTGCAGCTGGAGCTGTGAGCAATAGTAGGGTCAAAACGACGTTAAGTCTAGTGCTTCTGCGTAAACAGTTGCGTTCAAGGCGACGCGTGAAGTTAGCAGCTGCGACAGAGCTAAGACAGTTATTCTTTTTGTGCAGTTCGTCTGCAATCAGCGAAAGTCCCATCTCAGTCGCATCCGCATACGCAATTGCACTTCGTGTCGTTCTGACCCAATAATGCAGCACATACATCGCTATTCTTATTCTTTTATTCCACTTCGAAACATTTGTGACTGTTTCATCACTTTCCTTTCGTTTTTTTTTTTTGCGGATCAAGAAGCTGTGAGCAGTAGCTTATAATTCACTCGGAAAAACTCCTATCTATCTTCCACGAGTCCTACTTCTTCGGTAATCTAATCTTCGATAATTTACAGTAACTCCGAGACTGGTCACGTTTTCCATTTTGAGCATGTGCTATTCAAGTGGGAATATCATCCACTGCTCAGGTACTGTAATGAGAACTCACAAAAAAAGTGAAGCTGCAAACTCGTGGTTTCACCAAGCTGAACGATATGGATTTCAATCTCATGTTCACTGAACCGCGCGCTCTAAGAGCAATTTCCTATTCAGAGATGTGGTTGGAAACAAACCTCTCCCAAAATATCAGCACAATGATTTGGAGATCGTTGTCTCGGTAACCCATTCCCAGCCTCGGATGTGCTTGCACCCTCATGGCATGACGATGATTTTTCCTGGTCATCGGTTTCAGAAGAATCCATAAAACCACAATCAGGAGCTAGTAGTAACGTCGTAATATCAACTTCTCGGTCATGAATATCGATAGCTGTCTCCGTCTTAATTCAAAATTGAGGAAAAATCATACCAATGAAAACTGAGTGCAAATACCTCTGAGAAAAAATTTTCATCTTTATAAAATGGAAGCTCTTCGGGCTTTAGCTTTGCGAGTGATGACGGTTGTAACTTCTTCCCCGATTGGTATTCGGAGAAGTACTGTTGCAAACAACGATTCATGAACTGTCCAATGTCCCTTGCTTTGATGACCACCTTTTCCTGAACACAGTTATGTTCATGCCCAAAGAGCTTCGTATCTATGTTCTATAAGCCCGTGACATGGAGATAAAGGATAAAGGGTAAAGTCACTGGCGTATCAATCCACTTGGGATGCGCCAACGCGTTTTATTGGAATTCGTAATCGTTGAGATTTTTTTGGAACGCGTGTTAGCCTATACAATGACCTGCGGGGGCCAGCCGGTGATCAAGTCAGTGTTTTTATCCTCCCAGACAAGTCTGGTACCAATTTATCGACCCCGGAGGGATCAAAGGCTTGGTGAGCACTAGGGCGGATTCGAACCTCCGATCGATCGTGCAGGAAGCGGAACCTCTAACCGCTACACCACACCCGCCCCGACATGGAGTTAAAGATTTATTAATTATGGATGGAGGCGCTTGCTTCAGCATCTTCACATGTTCTGCTCAAAAATTGCCAAACTCTAATGATGGTTTCGTTAGCGCATTATTTTTTTAAAATCCACTCACACAGTCAGGGTCAAACGTATAATCGGGGCACGATTCTCCCAAAAACGACACATCTCCCTTCCTCCTATCCTCTCATTTTTTTCTTTAAATAGTCGCTCATGTACCAGTTCAAAACTGAATATAACAAATAAAATTTCTGAAAAATGAATACCAAAGTAATAGATAAATTAAAATAAAGGTAAGATTCTATAATGAGCAACAAGTAAAATAAACATAAGTAAATAGAAATGAATTCACAGCATTTACGCGCAATTTGCAGTTGAAGCGATGAACACCAACCTTGAATGGGAAAGAGCGCAAGACTGGTGCGGATTTTGGTAAGTTGGAATAAAAATTTATAAGTTGGTGTCAAAAAAAAAACCCTAAAAAGGCAAATAAACATGTATGTCTCAGGAGAGAGTTTGCGATATAAGGTAATTAAACTGCCGTTCTTAGAAAATATCTGGCTTTTATTTTGGCAGTTATTAGAGAAAAGGTTGGGATTTTTAGCAGGTTTCCTAACTTCTTCTCATTTAACTTCTGAGAAAAAAAAAGAAGACAGAACAAGATTCTGGTAGGAAAAATCCTTTCCTATAATGTATTTCAAAATCAATCACGTTCTGCAAGGTATCTGCTGAGCTATTGGGTTTTGTCCATAGTCGCACACGTTTTTACGCACAACTAGAATCCGAAGTTACGCACTCTTCTTCCTTGACTATGATAGCGGGATTAACAAGTCCACCGCTATTTACAAATAGCAGATCAAGAAAAACCCATAATTGAACGTTTTTATCTCCACAAATGTCCCAATTCTCTCTAAAACTAGTTGGGAAAAATCCAAAAAAGGAGCGAAAATTTATTATTTTTCACAACTAGACTCCGAAGAAATACGAGAAATAGAAACTCCTAATGTTCGTCTTTCTTTACGCCGATTGTGACATTGTTGTAGAAAGGAGATAGGAGATATATGGTCGTGAATTTGTTATATAACCCACGAAGTATTTTTGTGTCAAGTAGGGATATCTTTGTTGTCGGAGTCTTCCATGACCGCTTCCTTCTCAATTGAATCAATGGCCTTCTTCAAGGTGATGGATGGGAGAGAGCAACACCTGCTCTCGCGATGTTTCTTTGAGATTTTAAGCGGTGTGTAGAAAAAGCAATCTCGCGTAAAGTGAGGTAAAGTAACAAGTGAAGATCCTTTCCGCTATGTTTGTGAGGATTAGCAGTAAGTCCCTCGGATGTTCAGACTCGATCTTCAGATGGTGAGGAGGCAAGTGGACGTGGCTGTCGACGAAATCCGAGCAGAAGTAGTGAATGACCTCCATCCCCTTTCTCGATGCTGCAGTTGTTCAGCCTAGATTCCGGAGGGCTATCATTTTTGTTGTACAAATGGGAACGTTCCGACGGACGCAACGAATGCTCCTGCCCAACTCTGTTGCTTCGGCCAATACTATTGCTCTTCTCTCTTTGCGGTCCTCTTTTATCGCTTTTCTGCAAAGACTCAGTGTTCACGGTTGCCTGCAGCACGTGCCGCTCCACGGTGACGAATTAGCTCTAGAGTTCCCTGAAACAGGGCTCTTGGTGCTTTTAAAACTCTCCCTTTTTTCGTACAGCTGTGAAGATGTTTTGTGAGCCAATTATATTTACCGTAGATGTTGTCATTGCAGTTTCCTTTCAAAAGCTGGCTAGTGAAGCGAAAATGTCCCAGCCAATGATGGTTCTTGGTTTGGTAAACTTTCTCTCCTTTCAGTGTAAAAGATAATCTTCCTTGATTGAAGGCGATACCCCAATACCGTACAGAAAACCTTGGTACAACAGCAACTTCCGTCAGGCAAAACCTTTTCATTGACGATGATGTGGTCAATTTCATTATGGTACCCTCCACCGAGTGACATCCACGGTGAGAGTAGAAATAGGGCTTCTGGATTTCTACGGGTTCCTATGGATCGTCTTAGTTTTCGTGATGAACTCGGAAAGCCTCTCTCCCTTACTCCGTTGTAGGTCAAGGGTTCCTATGTGAACCTCCTATGGCGCTCCTCTGAGACCAATTTTGGCATTGAAACCAACTACAATGATCTTGTACAAGGTACGATCTTCTTTATAAAACTTCTCTAGATCCATAAAGGGTTCGATTTCGTCTTCATCGTAACCTAATACTGGAGGGTATGCGACAAGCAAAAAAGAGCGAAAGCTGAAGCTGATCCACATCTTCTCGTCGTTGATCGTTCGATTCGAATCGTCACTTGTTCGAATGTCGTCATCCTTACCCTTTTCCGTCTCACGAGAATAGATGATTTCCTTCCTGGCGCTACCTCGACTTTCCTCCAGAGCAACGAGATCTTTTTCTTTTATTGCATCGTGCATTAATTTTTTTAAACTACAAGATTTAATGCGTCATGTTGTAAGGAATCAAAACTTCGCCACTTGTTAGACACACTGCACTAAAATTGATTTGCACTGTCTCCAACGAGCACTGTCTCACCAAGATTCGAAATGCGGCTGTACAGTAATCTATCGGGCAAACATTCTTAGCGCCACCTATGTTGTTCTCCCAGCGCATACAGCATTATCTATTCTTTAGCTACCGTGCCTTTGTACGATATTCTTCGCTGAGTCTTTAATGTTCAATCTGCTGAATAACATCTAGCATTAACACCGCTGCAAGAGTGACTAGTAAATGTCGTTGTTCTGTTGTGACCGTTGTAGCGTTCAGGATCGAGCATGATCGTATACAACGTTCACAACAGTGCTGCATAAAGTTTTTTTATCCCTTTTCGTTATGTTTACTATACGTATACAAAACCGTTTCATCTCATTAAAAGATACCAACGTTCGTTGCGTCACGAAACATAATAATAACAAAGGCGCGTGGGAGTGAATATCAAACACGAGTAACACGAGTACTGTGTTTGAAATATTTTACATCTATGGGTTTTGACATATATACATAATTTGACGGTCATTGGAAAGGAGAGTTTCCGAGTAATGCCTGCTACATTTTGTTGGTTTCTTTTGATCCTTCTCGTGGCTAGAAAAAAACCGGAAAGCATTTCAGCACAACCTTTTGGATTTTCTCGCTGTCTCGCTTCATATTTACAACATTTCTATTGACACACATACTTTCTAAAAGACTCAGTTTTTTTCATTACAATGAAGCAAAAGAGAATTGGAAGACAGAATTGAAGAATATCTCTCCTACATCAAGAATCATGTACATATCGAAGCAGAGCTGGTATCAGATCTTTCGTAGCAAAAAACTACTCTGTTAGATGAAGTTAGATGAAAACCAAAGCTAGGTAGGGGTTCAGGGTGAAGTGTGTAGTTGGGACGCTTCTAACAAAGACTAGTATAGTCGTGCATGAACATCGACTCTCATTGGGAATGTGTGCGAGATTGATGCAGATTTCGGTATGTTGAAACAAACATCTACAACATTGCGCTAAAAAAAACTTCTAGGGCATGTAAGTGCGCGTTCCATAGAGAAAAATTGAGCTGTAAAACTATATGTCATATCTACTATGCTAATTATACTACTGCGTTTAGAGATACTTTCGTTTTTGCTTCTTTTTTTTAAATTAGTTGAGACTAACTTTCAAATAAGGAAATCTTCTCTTTTATGACATATTTGGTGACAAGGTGATATCATCTCCAGATACCTTGATCCAAGATACCAAGCCAGCAAGCGATAATTGTCGGAATTGATGCGAAAGCAAAGATGGGACCTGAACAACAATCCGATGACTTCGTAAAATGACTCTATCCTACAGAAAAATTTCGGACAACTGAAATCGTCTGAAAGACGTTTGCGAGCAGCCGAATCTCATCCTTGCATCCACGTTTAAGAGGAATTATTGACGCCATCAGCTTACGTTGCAAGGGACAACCCCATTAACGACAGAAGAGCAGCGAAAGAGAAAGATGCCGACTCTCAAACTTCAGCTCGATTACGTTCTGACGAAGAACATAGCCAGACATCCGAAAATCTAAAGCTGTCTGGGACGTCGTATTCCATTCCTACCACCGCCCAGTTCTCACACACAGTTTCATGGTACTGCTCCAGAAAAGGTATTGAGGAGCTCAACATCAGCCAAAGCTCAACTTGGCACGTTCCGCCAACGGGAGTCGATCAACATTCGATTACGGACCAGGAAGAGAGTGGACAACGCTAACTCTTTCACTAAATGCATTCAGGACGCTGCAAAGAAAACGCTTCCAGTTTTAGCACCGAGGAAGAAGTTCGCCTTTGCATCTGCGGAGACAGTATCCACGTACAATTCTGTATGTGTTTCCTGCACTATTGGTGACTTCAGCGGGAGAAACGTCTGAGAAGGAGGTGGCGTCGTCAGCTGAAACGTGATCGTGAGAACAAATGGAAAAAAGCAAAAAGCGAAGGAGTTTGAGAAGGCGTTGGAAGACAAGAACCCGGGGAAAGCCTATGCTATATTGAAGCAGTATAACGACAAGATCAAGAGGTGTTCGCCTGTCCTGAACCCTGCCAACGGAGTCACTGTCGGGGAGGCAACCCCCCCCTCTTGAAATAAAAAATAAAAAAATTCCTTAAACAAAAAACCCCCCAAAACCCCTTGCCCTCCCCCGCTGTGGGAAAAAAAAAAAAACCAAAAAACAAAAAAAACAAAAAAAAAAAAATTATATATAAAAAAAAAAAAAAAAAAAAAAAAAAAAAAAAAAAAAAAAAAAAAAAAAAAAAAAAAAAAAAAATTTTTCCTTTTTTTTGAGACGAAGATCATCCGTTCAATATGGATTGAAAAAATTCCTCACACGAAGAGACACGCTATTATAATTCCTCTTCACAAAAAGCTATCCGTTACGGAACCCAGTAATTAACGAGGAATATCATTGCTGCGTGTAATGTACAAGGTTTTGGAGCGGATCATCCTGGATCGACTAATGCGACATCGCGAAGAAACCACCCGTGACGACAAAGCCGGCTTTCGCCCTGGTCGATCGACGATTGATCAGGTATTTATTGTGAGGAAAGTGAATGAATGTGTGGCACTGGTATTGGAAGCCTCCACAGTTAGCTTTTTTAGACTTCGGAGCCAATTTCGACTGCTGCTGTCCGAACACCAGCTGGATGTACTACACCGTTCGAAGTGGAAACTGGGATGAGACAAGGGGCCGTGGAAGAACCCCTTCTGTTCAACTTTGTCGTCGATGACATAATGCGGAGAACAGATGAGCAGTGTCCCGCCGATGTCATTTAAGCACTTTCTGCACGTCCCTTGGTTGATCTCGAGTACACCGACAATGTAGTAATATTCGCTTCTAGAAGCGCGAAGTTACAACATGTCGTTAACCTTAGCGAAATCAGCTGCAGCCTACGGACTACTACTCCGCTCTGGTAAATGCAAGCAGATGTGGATCTTCTCGAGACCCTCAACGAGAATCAGGGTGGATGGACAACCTATCGAACTCGTGGATAACTTCTGTTATTTAGGCTGTATGCTGAAAAACGATGGCAGCTACGAGAGAGATATTCAGCAAAGATGCGCTGAAGCTAACTCGGCATTTAACTCATTGACCAAGTACCTGCAGTTGACCCCTTTCGCCAACGGAGTCAAGCTGCGAGTCTACCTATCCGCAATTCGCCCTATCATGATCGGAGACTTTGGCAGTGCCTGCGACGGTGATGGAAAAGCTTGACTTCATGGAGAGAAAGCTGTTTAGATGACCGCTATGTTTCGTTTGTCCGTTGGTATGCCATGACGAAGAACTTTACTTGGAAGTGGACATGGTGTACCGGCGGATGTAGAAAACGTCAACATCTTGCCCGGCCTTCTGAGTTAGTCACGGAAAACCATCTTCGCTCTTTGATCACGTTATGAGGAGACAGTCTGATCGCCTTTTTCAAGTTTTCCTGGAAATGCTTCCAGATTCTAATTGAAAAAGGCTCCCCGGTCGTAGAAGAAGTTATGGACGGAGGTAATGAAGAAAGATTTGAGGACACATGGCACTGACAGGCAGTTCAGTCGAGACGTGAAATTCCGCCGCTTGTGGAATAGCGACGGATGGGTAGATTCTATGTGAATTCTATCTGAAGATCGAACAAGATGGGCTCGGATATGTTCAAGGACGGCGCACCCAGGCGGCGACGCGGACGCGTTAAGCCGTAACACCCGCTCGCCGATCAAGTCAAGATTAAGTCAATAAATAAATAATAAATAGGATCTTCAATATAATGAACTGGTCGTTACGGAAGAGTGCCAAAACAATGTGCAAGCCATAAATAAAACGAAACTTGCCTACTGCGGCCTCTTAGTACTCAATACGATGTCACTTCCTCAATCGTTCATTCAAATATTACACGATTTCAAAGACAAGTATCGAATACGACTTATTGCGACCTTTCCACCACGCCGCTTCGACCGTAGCCACTTATGCAACTGCACTGCAACTTCAGGTTGTTTTGACCGAACTATAACTATGCACGAACTAATTTCATAAGTATTTTATCATATGAAGTTAACGAAACATCAAACTTATTCCCGTTATAATACTTCCTTTTGTGGTGTTGTTAGTGGTAATGTTTATCCGTTTCTCAGAACATTCCTGGTAATACTCAGCAGTTACGCTCATAAGCTGCCTCGTCGTTCCACTTTTTTCTTATCATCTCCACATGTTCTGAACTCGGAACACAACGATTTACAATATCTATGTTCGGGAAATACAGCAAGAATGTGACCAGCTTGTGGTCCACCTCATGCTTTTGTATGCGCCGCAAATAGTCAGCCTTGCGGCTTCAAGCGTTTCAAGGCGCTATTTTCTACAGCGAGGTCTATTCGAGCGCATCAGCCTTGTGCACACGCCGCATCTTCTGGGCCGTATTTTCATGAAACTCGGTGCGGTTGCGTAAGCGTTCGCGCTCGAAGCGGTGCGGCAGAACTTAACGGTTAGAGGGAGGGACCTTTGGTAACACCCTCTAACCGCTAAGCTCCACTGAGCTTCCAAGGTTGGTCCCTCGCTGTATTTCTTAATGGCCACACAGGATAGCTGTATTAAAGCGGAACATGGCAGGGACGACTGCGGCGTCAATTAAGTTAAGTAATAACGCACTTTTGTGCAGCAGCCGCAATCGTCCTAACATTCCCTGCAAACGACGTCAGAATTGAAGCTATAGGTCTACTCAACTTCTCTCACATCCAAATGCAAACCTTGCTTCCATTCGCCGACCCACACTGTATCCTGAATTCAACATTCTCTGGAATTCGAAGAAGAATTGTCAAATTCGAAGCTGACGCGTTTTCTTACCTAGTGTATAAACCTCTTTTTTCTGTTGATGCGTCGGCGCAGTTCACCGATCTTGGAACATAACGGTTTACAATATGTATTTTATCATCCCTCTTCCTTGTCGGCTTATATGGCAACGAATCTCCCCCCACCCCTTGTGGGCCAATTCTTACTTTTTGTGCGCCGCAGACAGTCAGTTTTGTGAATTCATTTTCTCCTATTATGATAAACTTTACCGATTAGACCAATCGCTGCCTTTCCTGAGTTTAAAACCTTCTTATCGTTGACCACCCTACCCCACGTGCACGCATAGTTGCAGCACCACCCGCCATGATCACATTGTGTTTAGTGAACACAAAGAAGACGTGGGTCAAGTCGGCTGAATCTAACATTGTTGCACGGCCAACCTACTAGCTCAATTCTCGTATTTACTGGATAAACTATGTATATCAGCATCCAAAATTAAGAATCAGGTGTTAAAAGACGTTAGGTTTAAACTGCCCACCAAATTGAAAGTAGCTTTTCCGTTGACCACCTACATGTGCCAGCACGTAGCAAGCAAAAAAAAAACAATAAGCAAATGAAGATTATCAAAAATCCACTAGTCTTACATCAATGATTTTGACTGCATCGTTCAAGGAGTCCACAAGAAGACGTGGAATATCTCCTTCATTTAGATAAGCGGTATTGCCAGAAGCTGTAGGATCATCATAGTGAGAAAACTGCACACTCATACCATCTAGTTTAGATGCAATATGGAGAGCCTGTTCAAGTAAAGAAGAATTTGTTTATTTAAAAAAAAAGCAAAAGTCCAGATCAAATGTGATTACATGTATGGAAATCTTGCTCACTCACCGCTTCAGCGTAATGAAAATGACATAATCGCTTGTTCTTCTCCAGACACTCTTTGAATGCGTTCCTGATTTTATGCAGAGGAGGAGAGTTTGCTAACATGAATACATGCATAAGTAAAGCTGTTTCTTGTCTTCTCTTCGATGCATAACGTAATGCATGCATAGAGCGGGATTTTCCGCATAAAATACAGCACCTACGTCGCATTAACTGCTCTCGCAATACTACTTCTGTTCACCTGAAACCAAGTACATACGCATACCGACGATCTTCTTGTATAGTCGGTTCAAAACAACGTAAAGCAAGGTGCAGTTACGAAAGCGGCTACGCTCGAAGTGGCGCGGTGGAGATAGCGGTTGGAACTGAGGTGGGATCACCGCTAGCAACAGTGAAGAATGGCGCTAACTAGGATACCCACTCGATCGTAACCGCTACGCTACACCGCACCCCTTCGAGCGCAACCGCTTACGCAGCTGCACTCTGCTTTATACCGTTTTCACTCTACCATGGAAGCTCCAACACAAACGTCACATGGTGAGGAAATCTGCGGGAAAAATTAAACATGTAGTTGTAGATTGCGGAATCCGTGATGGTTCCGCTCATCTCTCCCTAATCGTCCTGGAAAACGGTGTGGGAACGGCGTTTCTTCCTACGAGGTGCTTTAGAACGCGCTTCCTTGTGCACGTTCTGATCCCCTCTACAGCCTATTCATTGGTTTCACTTGAATAGGGTGGCTAGGAGAGATCACTGATCCTCGACCTCTCGCATGTGGATGCGGCACGTGCACAAGGGTGGGCCGTCTCAACTGAAATCGTCTTTCATGCCGTTTTTTAACACTATTAAAGAGAGATGAGCGGAACCATCCTGGCTCCCGCAATTTTCAACCCCATCTCTAGCTTTTTCCGTCAGATTTGCTCACCACGTCAGATTCGTGTTAGGCTGCCTTTAACCAATGGAAAAGAAAACACTGCACACGCAACGAAGCATTTTAATTACTGAGTGGGAACTTCAATTTACCGTTGCTGCAACAACAAAGACGAAGGAAATTGCCATTTTTTCAGGTGGGTGAGCCGTTGTTATTACGAATAAAATCTTCTTCTATAATACTATATTGAACACATATGATGGATGTTTGCAAGGGGTACCTGATATAAACGAATAAATAGGATACTGTAGTGCATCACCATACATCTTTAGACTTCGCGACTGTGAAGCTAGATATCCTCGAGTCAACACTAGCAACCATAGTATAGAAACCTCATCAAAAAAGGAAAATCCCCTTCCTTGTCTCGACTAATATGTGGACGTAAAACGTACTTCTCATATTTAGAAAGGAATACGATAACACATCAAGTGGTATCATATTCCTTCCTAAATAGGAGAAGTTCAGGTGCAAAAACGATAAAAACATTTATCACATAACTTTACGGCATGTTTCACCGGATGCAGAAGTAAAGTTGTAGAAATCCATCTTTCCCGGGAGCAGTACTCTAGAGATTATCTCCTTGATTTAAATTGATCCGAAAAGATGGCTTCCGAGATCCTACCAAAATAAAGTGTTCTTCAATGCACTTTCTATTAGCAACTAACTCAAAAAAAAAAATGTGATTAGAGCCGATAATCTATAGGAGACACAGAACTATACATAGGAGCTCACACCTATAAAAATGGATGGGCGGAACATGAATCATGGGCGGTTTGCGTCCACCGCTGCGACCTGTGCACAACAATTCTCGACAAAGGTGCAGGATCATGTTCCTCCACTTGAGAACGATGCACTCCAGCTTATTTTGACATTTGAGATCGTTTCGTCTGCAGTTGACAAGATTCAGCAAATATTGTCAAGTAACCTAATAATCGTGGTATAGTATAGACTATACAGTAGAGTTAAAACGATATTAAGCTCGGTGCATTAAGGGGCTGGGCTCAAATCGACACGGTGGAGACAGCGATTGGAATCAAGGTGGGACCATTGCAAACTATAGCGAGGGATGGCGTCAGAAAGGGTCCCCCATAGATTCTAACCGCTACGCTCCAACGCATCGCTTCAAGCGCATCCGCCTACGCAACTGCACTGTGCTTCATGTCTTTTTGACGCGACTACACCTACTCGACAATGAAACCGCTAAAGTTCTCCGCATACAGGTTGGATTAATCCAACTACATCTCGTATGGAAGAATAACAAAAAAGATTATATCGCCATCAAAAGCGACAACCTAAAGCAACCAACCTCTCGGATAGATTTTTCTAAAGTTAATGCGTTCTTACTTTATCAAGACTACACTACTCATAGGCTTCTTGTATCTTACTCAACAAAACGCTGCTGATTTACTTTGGTTTGCAGGTATAGAGTCAGCACAGCGTCAGACACAAGGAAATTTCTAAAGTATTGAGTTTTGATGATACGAGCATTTGTATCATCAGAACTTTAATGTTGTCATCCTCTACTGAGAAGGGCAGAGGTCACTGTTGAGCAGACAACGCCTAAGAACTGTCATCTTTACAAACTAGACTTTTTCGTTCCGCTCTCCTCGGATTTTTCATTGCCAAATTGCACACAATGAAGTGAAAAGGGGATAGAAAAACAGCAACCACCCAAACAACATACACATAAGACGTTCCTCGAATTCGTAACAATAAGTGATTATTAATTAGAGAACATCCTAGCAAATTGTAACAAATTTAACAAAATGAAAGAACAGATAATCAAAGTGTTTTAAAGTTCACTGTGCTGTGGTTCCTCATGATCAGGATCATTGCAAGCAGCTGGAGTTCGGAATACAAACTGATATTCACATCTGCCCGGTTCTGTTGCTTCGATTAACTCAGATTCTTCACCACATTGTATTTTGACCTGAATTAAAACGAAATAAGGCTAACAAGTACCTAGCATAAAAGCATAGCGTAAAAGAGAAAAATGAAGCCGGACATCTGTGGTCCGCTGCGGACCATTCCAACACTGTTGCCCGTTCTCGTAGCGTTGCTGGGAATACTTGTTCTTGGAGTCACCTGACCATTCTTTCCAGTTCCTAAAACAGTCTCTTGCAACCATAAAATAAGCATGAAATAAGTCATTAGGAAAAAATGCTTACCCGAGACCAGTCTCTCCGTAACCGTTCTTATCTTTCTGTACTGTTCTTTCAAATGGACAATATTTATAGGTGTATTGTTTCTCAGTTAATTCAAAACATTTTCCCTTGAGAGCTGCCCAAGCATGATCCGCACCAAAGTCCTGTTCTATGAATGACTCTGCTTCTCTAGAAAAGTGAAGATCTTTGAAGCTAATACCCACACACGTACACGTATAGCGTCTTAAAGAGCCTCAAATAGAAGAACAAAGCAAAACTCGCCTAATTTGACTATCCAATGTGCTTATCTTTACATCTAACTCGTCATACTCTTTACGAGCAGCTTCGGCTTCTAAAACATCAAGTGATAAATACGACTGACTTATGTGTGTAACAAATTGAATCCTTGAATGTGCACGGTACCATTGATAGCGATTTGGGTCTCCTCATCATAGGGAGGCATGACGTCCTCCTGCTCTTCGCTAGATATAGGTGCTGGTGTTGTAGTGTAGTCAGGACTAACATTTGTTTCGTCCTTTTCTTCTTCTAAACAAACAATTCTTCCCTTTAAAAACAGTAAGGATTGAAAGAAATCGCAGAGAACGAGTTCATACCATCCCCAGCAAGATCGTCATGCTCATCTCCATGTTTTTCTCCAGCTTCCTTTTCTTCTTGTTCTCTTTCTAGATCTTTTTTGTAGTCCTCGTATGCAACCTTTTCTGACTTGAGCCTTTCATAAATGTTGTTCAGGAAATGTTCAGCATCCGCTTCGTCAACGGATAAGAAGATCTTAAAACACAAAGGTCATATTTGAGAGATTACGAAACATCGTCGATATCCCTCTCTACAATATGAGAAGAGCGTTGTTCCCAAACTCCGAATGGAGTTTCTAAATGCAAGGTGAAGAAGTTCCAGGAGATGTAAAAATGGAGGATAACTTTTCACTCAAATGATAAGTGCAAATATTATTTTTCATTGCGTTGGTAAGCTGAAGTTTCGAAAATAAAAATAATTCCCGACTACACGTGCAGATTTGTTCCTAACACTTCGTAATGAACCCAAAGAGACAAGCAAGAAATTTGTTTAGGACTATATAGAAGCAACTCATAACAAGTATACAAAATGGAAAGTTGAAAAGATTGCTTGATTATGTCGCAGTGAGCTTCTCAATAAAATGTTCTAATTAAGTAATGTTACACTCGTTTTTCATTTATGTGGGGTCGTTTGGAATTGAAAGGAAGAAAAACGTATTCTATACGCGATCCAAACGTGTGATATTAGTAACGAAAACCACTTATTTCCTGCTGTTGTAACAGTTGAAAACAAACAATCTACCTTAGCTTCTTCATCAGAAACCGTTCCATTGTGGTCGGAATCCAAGTATCCAATCTTTTTCATCTCATCCAGGGTTATCCTAAAAGATGCGTTACGTTATGATCATGAAAAAAAGCCAAAATTACATAGAAAAATCTCAAAAAAAAAACCAATGCATTCATAAGTGAGGTGGGAACGAGGCGATAAAGATAGAGGACTCTTATTTGTATTTTGTAGCATACGCCTAATGATTGATAAGTTAACTCGTGAGCATGAACACGAGGTTTTGATGGAGGTCTCTCCCAAAATAACAGCCAGATAGTGAGACTGGATCAAGTGGTTATACTTATGGGTCTAATTATTGAAGAAATATTTCCGGCTTGCAGGTATGCAGAACAAGGGCAGTAAAACAACTCCAGGAAACAAACGAAAATTACAAGGTATGGAGGTAGGTTGCAGGATGCATTTAGGCGTAGACTCTAATAACACCATAGATGAAAACATAAACAAAGAGGGTAAATCATGTTCTATTCAGAGCTTACTTTCCATCACCGTTGACATCAATTTCTTTGAACATCTCGTTAGCCTTCTCTTTCTTCTTCTCGGCACTCGCAGCTGAACAATTTAAAACATAAAAATATTCTGATGGTGCATATGCGCTTGAAATCCCATAACGCATTAACAATTTTTTCTGTGAGCGATCAAAAAATCAACAAAGTTGAGGTTTCAGCGTATTCAAACATGTAGCTAGATAATACCAACAAACACATGTGAAGGGTCAGTTCCAAGACGCGACTCTACCAAAACCACAACTACTGGTTAACTCCAGTATATTTGAGCGATATACAAAACGAAGTAGAAACAATTTTGGAGCACTAACCCATCCAAGCATCTCTGTGTTTGTCTTTCAAGGTGGTTTCACGTTGCACAGCGTCCTCTTTCTTTTTCGATAACTCCTCCTTCTTTGGTAGTAGTGCATCTCTTTCTTCTTTTAGCGGAGCAACACCAGCAACCTTTTCCTCCTGAAGAAGCATATAAGATATCAAAACGAACAAGTAACCTCTAAATATAAATACATAGATGCGTTAGTCGGAGCCGGTGCTCTGACCCCTTTCACTTTTGAACGGTTAGGGAAAGGACCTCCTTCACTTTTAAACGGTTAGCGAAACTATCCCCTTCACTTTTGGACGGCTATAGAAAGGACCCCCTTCACTTGAGCTGCACCCCATGCGCTGAACCCCCTTCACCTGAAGAGGGTCCAGCTTCTCCCTATCGCGCCTATGTATAAATATACTATAGACATATAAAATCCTGATAGTCGGCTAACCCATAGCTTCTTCCCCTCCGATGCTAGGAGTTTACGGTTCGCAAAACCTTTCCTAGCAATTTCTGCCTGCCTTTGCCTCTCTTCTCGAGCACTTTTTCCTAATTCATCACAAATGTTTGGGCACTCAACAGCCCCGCTGTATTCGTCACTTCCATCACAACAGTCTAAAAAAGATAGAAACTCAAAATTCTGTCGTATAGATGAAACAACATCGACAAGGCCGAAGAAAGAGACCCACCACAGATCTTATCATCCACACGAGATGACGGGATATCTAGAGGAGTGTGACCTTTATTGGCACAATGGAACCTTCCGTTCGGGCACGCAGATGTTCCTAACATTGAAAAGAAAATTAAGAGAAACATTTGATATGTATGGTATTACAATATACTAAGAGTTAAAACTACAAATAAAAATTTCATTATGTGCAACAAAGACCAATCAAATTCATACAATAAATTCGAACTATTTCGTTCATCGACTGTTCACACTGTACTCGAGTTGAAACACCGTAACTTCTTGATAATTCAATATATACACTTGCACAATGCTGATTTAGAAGCAAAACTCCACTCGAGTTATGAATTTTCCGTTAACGTTAACAAGCATGCTCCTCATATCTGTTTTACTAATATAAATAATTCTAAAGACTCGAGTCGGAGGATTCATTCTCCGAAAGAACACATATTCCGGTCTCTTCTAAAGATTCATGAACGGATTTATGGAATTAATCCAGATTAGATGTTCTCTAGCGATAGCTCTTCCGGCATAGTTGCGGCTAGCACTATCAGCTTATGCTTCGTCAGCACAAAAACTTACCGGGCTCATCGCTTCCGTCTGGACAATCACAGTAATCATCATTTACTTGATCGTACATAATGCTTTTCGAACCATCAAGACAAACAAATTCGAAAGATTTTTTGTAGAGTGCTGCACCTAAAAATCAACAGCGTTAATTTACGTAGTATTTTCTCTGCATTAATTGGTAGACATTCAAAAATATAACGAAAAGTACAGTAATTCCTGTAATCTACATTTACTCAAGCTCAAAAACTGTAGTAAAAAATGGACTAACGATTGTACGGGACTCCTCTCGGCAATGCTTCAATGTCAGGTGCATTTTCAGCAGAAAGTGCACTGATGACCAGCACAACGATGAAACCAGTAAGGAACATAATCTACCTTCAACCGAAACAATTACTGAGTAGAAAAAAAAGTAATTTCGAGGAATGGAAGAGTCAAGATCATAACTATCTCGACTCTCAATCCGACAGAACTACTACGATCGTGTTCCATTAACATCATGCGGCGAAGTCGAACCCTATCACGGAGATGTAGGTCACGCAACGAAAGTAGGACAATGTTTGGAGTGTGAGTTGTGTTTACAGCAGATATTTGTCTTGTTTCCACAATCTATTGACTGATTTCCGAATGAATCTCATATTACGGCCTATAGAGATGCATCTTTACTATTGATTATCCCATGCGTCACCCACAGGGTCACAAAAACCCGGAGAAGCGTTACTCTCTTCAAATATTCTTACTCATGGACTTGAATCCTAGCTGGTTCGTGCGGAAAAGATCTAATTCATATATTCTAGGGTCAAAACGACATTAAGCACAGTGCATTGCGTAAACGGCGCGGTGGAGAAAGCGGTTGGAATCGACGTGGGACCATCACGAATTGCAAAGAAGGAATTTAATGAGTGGTACTAAGGGGTCCTCACTCGATCCTAACCGCTACGCTTCACCGCATCGCTTCGAATGTAGCCGCTTACGCAGCTGCACGGTGCTTCATGTAGTTCTGACCCAACTATAGATGAGATGTTGGATATTTCCTTAAAAATTAAATACTTAACGTAGAAAATCCCCTCTCGAACTCATTCACTCTTGTTTCTAGTTTGTTTATCAAAATTGTGACTGCTGCAAAGAGTCAACATCACCCACGTCTCCACCACTAATATATGACATAGATGTAATGGAAAACTACCCACTTAATCTACACGCCCAGAGACCACATCCAGATCGATCACGACCTCTTTGGATCTTCTCGAATTTCAATATACGTGCATTGACGCTGCGTCACAAAATTTTATGGATTCTCCAATCGCAGCTTTCGGTGGGAAAATATGCATTGCTGTAAAAGCAATATTTTCACTTTTATTGGTTGCTATCGACGACTAGTAGCAATTTCCATAAGATTGACATAATTGGCCATATTCTTTAAGTAGTCCAGACCAGAATCCCTATCCAACATATTTCTCCTCGGGAGGATACGAGATACGATGGGAAGGAAATCATCTGTGACTTCCTTTTCCAGTCCTGCTATTTAATATTATTTGGTTAGTTTGGTGATGCATACGCGGTGCAAAGTCACTTCGCTGTGGGACCTAGCCTTATGTTGCAGAGGAATTTAAAGTGCTGAAACGAGTGAAGATTTATTTCCACTGCGTGATGTGTTGGTTCGCTGAACAAAACTTTATTGGATAGCAATGTACGCAACCAAAGCATATTTCTAGGCGAAGGCGCGGGGGCGTTTATCCAACTGGGAAGATTTCATTGATAACTTGTACCTGACCTACCAACAACTATGGATTATCGTCATTTCTGAGAAAGATCCTGAATGACAGGAGTTGTTTGCAAGACTATGTTTACATAAGCAGCGCCACTAATCCCCATCCCTAAGTAAAGATTTCCTCCTTTCAATGCATTGATTCGATAGTAGTAGGAAAAAAGAGGTGTAATAAAACAAATTTCCCGTTTTAGACAGACATTAAATAAGCGGTTACTATGAATTCGTATTGTGGGTTCATGTGGTGGTACGATATCGCATCGCTCGATATGTGTGCGATTTTTCAAGGACACAAATCGTAGCTGGGAAAACTGCACATTTCCCTACTCCACGAGATATATACGATAAAAATTGTTATTTAAATAGGGACAGAAGGAGCGTAGCTAGGAATTAGTGCATAAGGACTATGATTAGGGAATGTTGCCGGCTCAAGTGGGTAAGATGAGTGCCCTAATCAGATGTGCTCCGTGCACGGTTCGTGGCCCAGAAATACTTCGTAGTGCAATTCGGCCAATCGTAGCTGTTGTGACGTGTGCTAGATTGCCCCGCCCATCGCAAATTCCCCATCCGTCAGCATCATGTCGATTTTAAATTCGGTTTATTCTTCTCGGTTTTACACACTACGATTACTTTCATATATCCTATGCAGCTTTGCCGTTCTCGACTTCACCCACAACCCTATTATACGTTTCTTCTATTTTTGATATCCATATATATTTTTTTAAAAAGAATTTTCATTACAGGGATGAACCTTTTAACGTATTTCACTGTATTAGCTGTATCGACGTTGATTGACTTCGTGGAATGTGGACGTGATTTCTATAAAATCCTCGGTGTACCACGAAACGCGAACGCAAATCAGATTAAAAAAGCGTACCGAAAACTTGCAAAGGTACGGTCCTCTAGAAATTGTCTCGATGATCTTCTTAACCGTCCCTTTTACCAAACACTTCCTGATACAGACTTGGTTTTTTTTTATCATACACCAGTTTCTAAATGTTCTTGTTCTCCTGTGAAGATAGATGGGGACGGAAATGAATGTTTGTACATTGAAACCGTAACGAATTCTTTCTACCTATTCATTTTTCCGAAACATCAACATGCCCATTTTTTATTTTTGTTGTATTGAAGAAAAAAGACGGTGAGGAATATTTTTTATTTGAAAAAATAATTCATCCTCACAGCTTGTATACTATTGTATTAATAGAAGAGTTATGTTCTCTTGCTCAGTTTACACATAGTTTCAACATACTTACATTTAAAATTAAGGAACTGCACCCTGACAAACATCCCGACGATGAGCTAGCACACGAAAAATTCCAGGATCTTGGAGCTGCTTATGAGGTACCTCTATGACCTTAGCGAGAACGCAACGCAGTTTTACGTTTTGTGGCGGTGATAGGAGTTTTTAGTCATTTATTCCGCAGTCTGAAAACCATCGAAGTATAATGTTAATTAATCTTTTCGCCTAGTTTACACTCTGCTTCATATTATATATTATATATTTTCCTCTGTAACATTCAATAATGCATGGAAAGTTTTATGTCTCTTTGTAAGAATTTTGAAAAATGCCTCGCTGGAAGAGAAACACTCCCACCAAAAAAAAAACGGTCTGACAACTCCCGGGAGTCTATAGATTTCGGCAAGCATTTTACTGTTAAGGTTCTGTCGGATAAAGAGAAGCGAGCAACTTATGATCGTCATGGTGAAGAAGGTGTGAAAAAGATGATGGGAGGTGGAGGCGGACACGACCCCTTCTCCTCATTTTTCGGCGACTTCTTTGGAGGAGGGCACGACTCTGGAGAAGATGAGAGACCCAGGGTATGAGCTAAAGCAATTACTCTTTATTTTATCCTCTGTTAACTGCATTCGAATATGCGAATTTCAGCCAGTCGTGGTTTCTTTTGGACTCCATTTTTCCCTATGTCTGACATTTTCAGGGAGCGGACGTTGTTTTTGATTTGTTTGTCACTTTGGAAGAAGTCTATGTCGGACATTTTGTGGAGGTAAAGAGGAAAAAAGCAGTCTACAAACAAACATCAGGAACGAGGAAATGCAACTGTAGGAACGAAATGCGTACCGAACAAGTAGGAATGGGTCGGTTCCAAATGTACCAGGTGCGTATACACATCTCTTAAAAACATTAGAGATTGCGTTCGCAAAATTATACAATGTCAATAACTACACGTCCTTGATTTGATCTTCTGAATTAAATAACTAACTTTTATTTCTGCCTATTTTCTATTTCTAATCCCATTAGGACATGATATTTTAAGATTCAAGTGTGCGACGAATGTCCGAATGTGAAGCTTGTGCAGGAGTCGAGAACGCTTGAGGTTACTTCCGTAATACTTAACCGAAAGAATAGTATTCAATCTGGATGGAGTTTAGATCGAGATTGAAGTGGGCGCAAACGACGGTCATGAGCAAGTTTTTGTTGGCGAAGGCGAGCCACATATTGAAGGAGATCCCGGTGATTTGAGAGTACGAATCAATGTCCAAAAACATCCGAGGTCGGTTTTATCAAAATTTTCATCATTCTAATGTGAATACTCACCATCACAATTTTTACTCATACCTTTCAACGCTGGATTACTGTATTATAATATATCCGGAAAATAAAGGCTCGATATAGCATGACACTTGTACTTGAATTTTGACATATTCTGCTAAGTATCTTTATGTCCTCCCGTTTTGAGGTAACATTTACAGAAAACTTTTAAGCTGCGGCGCTTACAATTCCCAGGTTATCATTTGTCCTGCTAATATTGCATACTTCATTTCTAGAACATTTGCCGGAGCTAGAATTCGGATTGTCTTACGATCATCTGTATTGAATTGAAATTTAAGATTTGAGCGGAAGGGTGATGACCTTTATACGAATGTCACGATCTCGTTGCAAGATGCCCTAAATGGATTCAAAATGGAAATTGAACATTTGGACGGGCACAAAGTTAGTATCGAGCGAGAAAAGGTACGTTTGCGCTCCTTCTAATGTTACACTTCGCCTCAATGGTGTTTCATTCTGTTGTTTGCTTCTTCTCTTTCCCAGTTTCGCTATCTCCTTTCTGAGAACGTGCTTCAGGTTACTTGGCCAGGCGCACGTTTACGGAAGAAAGATGAGGGAATGCCGTCAATGACGAACAACAATGAGCGGGGAATTCTCTACGTTACATTTGATGTAGAGTTCCCACGCACTGAACTTACTGAGGAGCAAAAGAAAATAGTCGCAGAGCTGTTAAAACAGGATACAGTTAAACCGAAGATCTACAATGGGCTTCAGGGCTATTAATTACCTCACTCACTGGACCGCAGGATCCAGATGTGATTAGGCCATTTTGTTCCTTCTCTTCTTCGTGACTTTTTTTTTGTTGCAGTTATAACATGAAATGTTGTTTGTTGAGGGACACCTTTCCACATTTGGCGTGCTTAATACTAGGCAGAACAAGCTGGTACTGCAAGTTCTAACATATTAAAACTTTCTACGTATTAAAACTTTCCATTGTTCAAAATCGCGGGTTCTTAATATCTAGTGGCAATTGCGTTCAGTTGATCCATTCGTAGCGACCATTTCTGAACCCTCACTCATATCTGTGATTTTTGCCCTTCATTCATGTTCATGTTTGGTTCGCTCTCTAGGTTCCTTAATGGGTTGACGTCTAATGAGAATGTCTATTAGTCGTTTTTGTTACGACACCGTGCTATTCACGTTGGTGTTTGTTGACTTGCCTTTGTTGAATTGATATCTCAGAAATGACATTATTTATGAATAAAACATTATACTGAACCGATCAATGAGAAGATACGGCAATTTTCCCGTGGGTTCCCTTTTGGTTGTAGGTGATTTTCGTAATTTTCGTAATCTTAATAGAATGGATTTCTTTTTGGCTCTGTGCAACATTCGAACCCTGCGGAGGGAGGGCTCCTTTGCTGCAAGAACAGAGATTGAACACATAGCTGACAGTGTGTATGAGAATCAATCCAATCCGTAATCTATACAAATGATCGGGATCAACTAAGGTATGTAGGTACCCGACTACTAATGACAGCACTTTCGGCTTTGTCTTTTTCTTACTAACGGAAGTTATGTTTGTTGGCTGTAATGTACTCAATAACAAATCTGAGATAGTTTACTAAGCGACCAATTTGCTTTCCATATTAGCAATCAGACTTTTTGTTTTGCTCACTTAACGGGGAGCTGCAAGTTCTTGCTTAGTTTCAAGTTTTATCACCGAAATATATCTGTTAAGTGTAGATTTGTGCATATGATCGAGCTACATTCAAAAGGCATTCCTTTGATGACATGTACTTGATCCCAAAATTGTACAGTTTCACACCATGTTATTAAAGTAAAACGAGAACCAAGTTTTCCACCTTCTAGGAGATGATTGCTGATTTTGATGGTGGTTTTTAGTGAACACCTCTTTATTTCTTTAGATCATTGTTAATTTACCTGATTCTATATACTGATGCCTTAAACCCGAAATGGTTAGTACTGATTGTGTCAAGTTTCTCAAAATTCCCATTCTGCAATTGTAAACTGAATATATTTGTAAAGAACTTTTGCTAGACTAAAACTGAGTTATTTCTGACATCATTCATACGGTATTCCTTCGCGTCAACAGCATTTCATTAGCTTTTTTTGAATCTTTTTATTCAATGCTAATTCTTAACACTAAGAACTATTTGGGAATAACAAAAAATAATAAGGATCAGTAGAGAAGAATTATCATAGTTAGAAGTAAAAACGTTTGAGGAACAATTCAAACGTGGTCGTATGCGTTGGAATGTCATCATCATGCTCCCATATGCCAAGTGCGGCATCAGAGAAGAAGCGACTACGAAGCTGGTATGCAGTGATCGCCGACAAATGTGCATTTCCAAGAACAGACAGCTATGCTGTCACTGCGGTACGTTTAAAAGCTGCTTACTTAGTTTACAGTTAATGCTGAAATCATTTCAAAGCTGAGAAATGTAAGCGTTTTGGTAACCAACAAAGGACATGACACTTTGGTCTTATGTAAGAGATACGTTAACTTGAACGTGCTTATAGTCGGGTCAAAACGAGATGAAGCACGGACAGTTGCACAAGCACCTGCGCTCGAAGCAATGTGGTGAAGACAGCGGTTGGAATCGAGGTGGGACCATGGCAAATTGCAGAGATGGGTGGCGGTAGAAAGGATTCTTACACGATCCAAATCGCTCCATCCCGCCACTTCGAGAGCAGTCTCTTACACAACTGTCCGTGCTTCATGTCGCTTTGGACTATAAATGTTTGAGCGTGTGCTTTTTTCTAAAAAAAAATTGCTTCTCCGAAATTGCTGTCAGAGACGTGTAGGGGAAATTCCAAGGAAGTAGATTTCCTTTCTGTCTATTTCATACAACTGCATTCTTAGCATTCACTGAGTCAGATTTCATTTTACACTTTGCAACATAACCTGACGTTACAGGCAACAATGGGAGCAACGCACTGCTCAGAGTGCCCTCCTGAGAAAAGAATGTCTCGTTTGGCTCTACAGATGTGCTGTTCACGATGCAGTTCTTTTTTATGTTTAACACATATGAAGAAGCACTTGCGGGAGCATCGACATGATTTTGGTATGTATCAACGCACTGGTTAAGGCCTTAGACTGGCAACCGGCTATCTTTAAGCTATGTCGATTGAGACGGGTTACGTTTATTGTGCTTGTTGTTCGGATTTCGTTTACAATCGAGTGCTGGAGGTCATGCGCCTGGGTGCGATGAATAAGTACAGGTGAGACTCGGATTTTGAACTGCGTTGAAATTGGATTTCTTACCTAGAAAAGACAGTATATGCTTGGAAGTGCTTCCTCGTTTTCACGTTTTTGCATTAGGGGCTTCTTTTTATGCTCTATATGCGGTAGTAAAGTTGGTGAAAAGATTCCTAGGCGTTGGTGAGGAGGAGGTGAATAAAATTTTCTGAGATTTTCTTGTAAACAGGCGGTGCGTACTCGTGTGTAGTTGGGTCAAAACGACATGAAGCTCGGTGCAGTAGCGTAAGCGGCTACGGTCTAAGCGGCGCAATGGAGATGCGGTTGAAATCGAGATGTGACCATCGCGAACTGCAGCAAGGAATGGTGTTAGCAAGGGTTCACCTGGATTCTAAGCGCTACTCACCTCTCCGTTGCACCGTGCTTCATTTCATTTTGACCCTACTGTTCATCGTGATATTAGGATGATACATAGTGGTGTTTTTTACGTAGGTTGACAGATTTTGTGATGGTATGGGGCAACTGTTATTTTATCTATTTTATTTCTCTATCTTCACTCTCCCAGTGTAAACTCGTTTGTGTAAGATAGTGTATTTTTGCCGTTGAGTAGCGCTACTTCTAGAACTCGGTTAGGATTATGTAAATTGGTATCCTGGAACCCTACTGATGCCGACATCAAAGCATGGGACATGATGACCCGTGTTGGTCAACCTGCTCGTAAGCTAACATTAAACGTTTTTACCAAAATTGATGTTATTTAATGTTCCTCTCAGTTATAGAGCTTCGTGGATTATTGAACATGGGCTCAACATGTTACATGAATAGTGTACTGCAAGCCCTTGTTCACACACCAGTGCTGAGAGACTATTTTCTATCCGATCAACATAGCTGTCAGCGAGCACCCGGAACATGCTTGATGTGTACAATGCATCAGTTAATGCAGGTATTTCTCATACTTTGGCATTTGCGTACTTTCGTATACCCAACTCCGTTTAGTATTCAATTTTAAATTAATTTTTAAAGGATTTTCATCGTGGTGACTCATCCGATCCCGTTGCACCTTCGGATGTGCTGCATATTGTCTGGGAGCAATCTCAGATGAGTATGGGTGGTCAACAGGATGCTCATGAGTTTTTCCTTGCAGTACACGATCTTCTGCATCGGCACTACAATGGTACACTTTGTGTTTAATAAACAGTTTTTTGGTGTGTTTCACTGGGCTAAAAACAATTTCCAGCTCCATTTTCGTCATCGCCAATAACAGAAACTGATGGGTGCAAATGCATCGTTCATCAAACATTCACTGGAAAACTTCGTTCCGATATCATTTGCAATAAATGCTCGTGAGTTTGTCAATTTCAGTTGCGTCTTTTAGTGTCACTGATAATGCAACTGATAATTGCCACTGATAATGTCCTCGAGTAAAAAAGCATAAACAAATTTCAGATCTGTATCTTCATCAACCCAGCCATTTCTTGATGTTTCTCTTATAGTGCCGCCCAGCTCTTCTAGCGATCAAATTAGTATCAAAACCTGCTTAGAGATGTGAGTGGAAAGTTTTTCAGACATATATTGCTGAACTGAAATAAAAGAATTTTGTGAAGAACTTGCCCTGTAATTTAATTCAATTTAAGAGATTAAAGATATGTCTGGACGAATTCTATGGGTATCAGGTGTGGTTTTTTGGGGACTGCGCTGGTGATGTCCAAATCATTTTGCATACTTGATCCTGAGCAGCTTTGGCAGTTTTCGTTTTTTCCACCGTACAATAATTGCTAAGAACAAGCTCAGAGTTGACAAGGTGCTGTGCTAGATTACAACGTGCGTAAGCCATCCAGCATGATAAGCAGCAAATGAGTCCTAATTTCTTTCTCAACAAAATAATTGAGATGATGAGCTGCTCTTCTCTTCATTTTGAGTAGTTTCTTGGAATACAATGCTCTATTGGCGCTTTCTGCTATGATGGGCTTCTTAGCAATGGGATGCGCATAATACAGACAAGAGTAAAGATAAATGATTTTTATAGTGATGATAAGTGCTTACGACACGTGAAAAAATTCTTTATCTTGTACGCTTATAACCTAGTCTTTTTTTGTAGGTTTTGTGCAAGGGAAGACCTAGATAGAAACTGCGAACGTTGCGGTTGTTTGCGAGCAACTCGACGAATGAGCTTTAAGTTGGTTCATTTTTCAATTCAACTTCTTTTCATCACTATTTTAGATGTTCTCTAACTATAAATTCTCCTTTTTTTATTAGAATTCATTTTGACTGGAGAAAGATTTTTGTTATTGGGGAAATTTTCAGAGTTCTGCCATCTGTGATTGTGTTTCACCTTAAACGCTTCAGCCCATCGGCTACTGGCAAAAATAGCACAGTTGTTTGGTACGTTTAGATCACTGCTTTCACGTGAACTTAAAATTTTCCTATTTGCCAGTGATCCTAATGCTAGGATCTCTAGGTTCGAGCTCGAGTCGGATATGTCACCCTTTACGTCAGCATTTCTTGATAATCCTTCTTTGTTTGATCCACGTACATCGGCCGGAATGATTAGTCACAAAAATCACTCGTAAGTTTCAAATATTTTGGCTGTTGCTTTTGAACTTGTGAGTTTTAACTTTAGGTACTCGTTGTTTGCTATTGTAACGCATATCGGTGATTCGTCTGGTGCTGGCCATTACATTAGTTATGTTCGACGAAATCAGAATAAGTGGTATCGTTGCGACGACCACCAGGTTGGCTATTTTTCATGTAGCGATGGAGGACTATATTTGCACGACATTATTCGGCATCCCGAAGCCAACAAAACCTTCATCCTCTTGAGTGCTTAGATTATCAACAGATCTGTTTGGGAGGAAAAGGATATTCACTTGATACAGCAGTTGACCTTCACAAGGCATTGTATAGGCTGTATGCGTGCCGATATGCCTCTACAATTTCGAATTGAATTCAAGTTCACTGGCGCATCTCAAAGCGTTAAGATCAATCACTTTTCCTTTTCTCTTTTGATTGATCACTGTGTCACAATGGCTGACAGTGAAAAGTAATGTAGAGTATGGACTGTGTGTAAATGCTTGGTCGGATAGCATAGGTGCAATAGGGAGGAGCCAGAAATGTAGCTGAGAAAATAGGGAAAATACCAAAATAAAAGATGTTGTATCACCTCGTAGAAGTGGGCGACTTTTAAGGACTTAAAAATGAATAAATCATACCATAATGATATCAACCAAGAGAAATTTCCCAGCTAATCATTTCCAAAAAGTCCGCGGAGGTAGAAGTGACGTAAAAGTGATGGTTTATAGAAATCATATTTATATATTTGTGAACTCATTTTGTTTTCAAAGGCAGCCTGGCTAGGCGTTGAAGATTTGCACAATTTGGGAATGAATTCGGTGTAACATTGAAATGATGTTTGTGTTAGAAGGTACATTAATTGCACTAGTACTTGAATGCGAGTCTTATTTACAGATCAAGGAGGTGCACTATGGTGATGTGGTTATGACAGAAGCCTACCTCTTGTTTTATCAACTTACCCAACTACGGCTGAAGTAGAATACGAGTTTCAGATTCATATCGTTCATTGCATTAGGTAGCTTCATATTATATTCCGTATTTCTTGCTCATCGATGTGATTTCAATTTTCCCATCGTGCATAATTTTTGCCCCATTTAGTGTGACGGCAATATTCGCGAAATCTCAGCTTACCCAACGTTTTATCTGCCTCGTTTCTACTTGAGTGACAGTTGTTTTGATTCCATGTCTTTCATTTATTTATATTTTTTCCAAGTCGTTCCTTCTATATTCTCTTGTATTGTACTTAGCTATCATGTACATACTACGATCTTCTCCGTTCTCTTGCAAAATCGATCCCTTTTAAACTGATGATTTCCATTGTAGTTGGTGTTGACACAGTTGCGTATTAGAGCTGAGTAGCTCAGACAGTTTTATTCCTTTTTAGTGGTGCATGTAGTATTATCCATTGTAAAGTAACTTTTGTTTTAAAACAAGATCTAAAATTATTTATACTTGCCGGAAGTGTTACAGAACAGATCAGACAGATTGTGGCTAATTTGCATCGTTTAAAATCCCTTGTTGTGATCATGATGTCACGTAGTTCTCCGATCTATGAGTCAAAGTTCAACTACAGTTATTTACACTATTAAAGAAGTACGCGCTTTCTCTATATAAGTAGTGTCCATGATTAGAACTTCTCTTAAACTTTTGTGCTTAGCTCCAGTATTTGAACAAAAGTCAGAGAAGAACATAACTCGACCACCAATACATTCAATATTTCGTGATCAATTCCGCAAAATGACGCCATGACGTGAGCCATTCAGGTTCGGTTGGAGTGCATCGAGCCCTCGTCGTTGTGAAAGGAAAAAGAAAACTATTTAAACTGGCGATTTATGTTAAAAGGGCGGCTGTGGTACAGTCGGTAGGAGGTTCCGCTGTGACTGCACGATCGATCGATGGTTCGCCAAAGCGCCGACCAAACCCATTACTCCTCTGGGTTTAATAAATTGGTACCAAACTTGCCGCAACTTCTCTTTCTTCGTTTTCGTCTTCGTAAACCTCAAATGATTCTGATTTGAAGCAAACGTGTTGGCACATCCCAAGCGGATTGATTTACGCAAGACACTTTATACATATCAAAAACAGACATTTTTCAAGTCGTGAAACTGAGTAGATGTATGCTACTTTGTTCTTCTAACTGTAACCTTGTTGATCAATCAGATAAATCTTCATATATTTATTAAATTAGTTGAGCACACATATCACCATTAGTTTTGTGTTAATGAAGATTCCGTATGGAAAAGATTAGTAATCTTCATAGAGATCATGAGGTCGTGGAAAACCGACTGAAGGTACACATAGTCTATTGCACATGATGTTCTGGAAAAAAATTGTTTCATATTCAAGTAAAAAAAGTGAAAAATATGAGGTCTTAACTAAACTCTCACTCACTCTTTTCTCTCTGGGTAGCTCATAAACAGCTGGTTGTTCGTTTTTAGCCTCAGCCGAATGTTTCATGTTAAGTCGAATGCGAAGATTGTCAAGAGATCTTCTCTTTCGTCCTCCACCACCGCAACCACCGCCGCAACCTTAAGGATCAAGTGTGGTAAGGATTTTTCGAAGTAGGTCTTCCGATGCTTCTTACCACATCCACATCCGCATGGTCGACAACATGTGCAGCAACGAGTACAACAGCATGTACGACACGTTGTACAGCAACATTGACAACAACATCTGAAACGGAACATAGCAAGACAATGGACGAGTAACATAATTGAGTCTACATTAAATTGTCATGAAACTACCACCAGTTTATGTAACTCGTTCCCTGCGTTTTCTAGAGATTTCACTTCTCCAGTGCTTGCTACTCGCTGGCGCAACTCATCGGTGCAGTCTGAGTGATGCTAGCGATGCTCGCTGTCGATCCCAACTGCTACGTTCCACCGCGTAACTTTGAGCGCAGCCGCCTACGCAACTGCACCAATTTTCAAGACGTTTTGACCCGACTATAGTTGGGGAGTGCCGGTCCAGTGCTTCGAATTTTCTAATTTTCGAGCCCTTCACGACTACCGATCCTATTTAATAGGCTGAGGACAAAGTCGGGATCCATTCGACATTTTTACAAATCAAATCGGTGCATGGTTTTTCTAGGAGAGAATCGAACTCAGCCAAAACTGCTTCTTATAGCTAATCTAAGCTTTCTGAGATGGGAAAGCGGCAAGAATTCGGATTAGGAAGCACTGAAATTTGGAGGTTTTGTGAAAACTGCCCTAAGATTTTAATTTTACAATATGCTAGCGTTGTTTTGGTGTTTTACGTCTGAAATTGCTCTGAAAAGCAGCTTTACCAAGCTTAACATGAAGTCTCTACGCTGCAGAGATGGTTGGAGCGGGTTAGTCAACACTGCTCTAATCGAACTGCACTTTTGAGCGCAAAAACGTTAACGGAGCATAGAAACCGTCCTCAGGTAACAAATGGGTTTCCCATTTGAGAAGCACTTTAGGAGGTGATATTCCATCAATCAATGGCTTATCACTGGAAGTGAATCTATGGGTCATTCGGGTCCCCAAAACCTTACGTTAGTCGTAGAGGATCTATGATCTATCTATAAGACTAAAGGTGCTAAGAGAAAAATGAAGATGGAGCTAGAAGTACTAATGCTTTGATTTCACCAAACACTCCAAACAGGCTTTCTAAAAGTCGATAGCTAAGTAATATCACTCAGTTAAGTACACTCTTCGTTCCTTGCGCTGCATGGAAGTTATTTTGTACCCGAAAGTACAGTTCGATTAGAGCAATGTTGAGTGCTCTCCTAAACTACATTTGCACCGGTCTTCCTCTACTGGGCCCCTCCCTCTAAACATCAAAATAATTCGGAAGGATATGTCTAAGAATGGAAAAACACGACTCAAAAGGAGTAGATAGTTTTACGTGACCAACCTAGGTCTACAACATCCGCATCCACATCCGCAACCACAACCACAACCTCCTCCTCCTCCTCCCTGTCGTTTAACTCGGAAAGAGCGATCCTTCCCCGTTAAAGTATCGATAAGTGTGGAATCAACTTCACGAAGTGCAATATCCGTTGGAGCTGCCTAGAGTTTCAATTTATTTTATATAAAATTCTAAAAAATTTAATTTCTATTTTATTTATTTAAAATTTTAAATTCATTCGTTCTGCAATGTCCTAGAAGGTGATATCTTACCTGCACTTCATGAAAGAATGCCATGATTACGATAAGAACAGCCGGTAAGATGATCGTTCTGGTCGAGGACATTTTTTTCTGCGGGAAAAAGTTGTCGTAGAAGAACTGAGGAAAAAACAGAATGTGCTTGGGCCTGGACTACCGGCAGTTTTTATATGTGGTGAAGTCCAGCGATTCGGCCGGTCATTCGGGACAGCTTGTCATTTTGGGGGGTGACCGGTTGCTGTACGTCCGATCATAATGCCGGATCATTTCGAACGTTTCGTCGGCTCCGATTTGCGCTGAAATTTCCGGCTCTATGTCCATTGAAAGTGTGAAAATTCGCAAATCACAGGTTTGTTTTCGAATCACTCTGCACCTTCTCGCCAATAAATAACAAATCATTAAAGAGTGATGTGTTTTCGTAGCTGAAACTATTGAACAAACAAAAAAAAAACAAAGTGCAACAGTTGATCATCATATATATCAAATGGAAACGCTTCAACCAGGAACAGGCGCTTTTGTCCATCGTGTGTGAATTGCAAGTCAACAGCTGAGGGCGGATTGAACTTTGTTGTCTTTGAAATTTCACTGAGAAACGAATCCAGCCATTTCCTACTGTGGCTGAAATTTCTGGAAGAACTCATACAGAGGCAAAAGTACGAACAAATGTAGCGAAAACAAATGCACATCAAAACCGAACGCAATCGAAAGAGAAATTTTGGCGAGATTTCTCAAAATTTTCCTTCAAAAGGAAAAAAAAAATTCTTTTCGTTCTCCTCTTCGAATAACCATTGTCTATAATTACAACAATCACTGTAATTGTTGCAGGTGGCTGAGCTTACTGTAGCAATTAGTCACTTCTCAAGTGATTATGCGTTAATAGTTGGCTTTTACTGAGGTACAAATACTCTTTTCGTTGATTTGTGCTCCACATCCTGTGCTAAGAGGTCAGTCTAACTCTTAACTCTTAATTTAACTCTAACTTTAACTTTAACTCAACTCTTAACTTAATTTTAATTTTAAAAAGTAGTTCGAATATCCTTTGTGACCATTTAACCTGAAAGAATCCCCTTAGTAAATTTTAAATCTGGATATATTTTACTGAGAACTCGATAGGATCTTTGTTCCAAAAGATGAGCGCAATATCTTGTATCGTGATTTTGCAATGTTTTGGATTTATAGTTTTTACTAGTTTTCGAAAGTTCTCGAAAATTCGATCACTCGAATGTGACTGATCATTTTGACTGACATTCGACTTGTTCGAATGTACAAATAATCATGCTTTTCGAATAGTCGCTCGAATACTGTAAGGATAACAATACTCGGCTCTTAGGGCTACTTAGATCGGTTCCCTCTTTGTTTCACGATAATTACAGCGAGCGATCGGCGCGTATACGGTAAATTGCTTACTTCACTATTGTTCGGCGACGAACTATTATTATTACTATTATTATTTATTTGAATACTATTAAGATGTCATTCCAAATGTTTTTCTGTGGAATTTCCGCTGAGCCAATATCGCTGAATAGTTCAAAAAATGTGCTTGAGAATAAAATTTTGTCCCTCAATTAATTTGTTCATCGGATAGTATTTTCTTCCAGGAACCACTACAACACCATGTTGAGGAAATATTATCAGAAGTTGGACGTACACGTATTTTCCAAGTGATGAGGCGAACAGGCTTTGTCAACATTATTCAAAAGTATCTAAGTTTAGCATATTTTCAACGTAAATTTTGTGATTTGTTCACCTCTTGTTAAGGGAAAAGTCGGGTTTTCCTAAAGCATACATATGTTAAAAAGAAATGAAGACTACATTATTTGTATTACTAGAATTGAGGAATTTTCCGTATGAAAAGAAGATTTTTAAGAAATTGAATTCAAGAACACATTTGAAAAGAAACTTTAGGAAAAACCGACTTTTCCCTTAACAAGAGGCGAACAAATCACAAAATCTATGTTGAAAATATGCTAAACTTAGATATTTTCGAATACTGTTGGCAAAACGTTCGCCTCATCACTTGGAAAATGCGTGTATGTCCAATTTCTGTTAATATTGAAATGAGCCTTTTTTGGAACAAAAATAAATAATTTTCTATAAAAAAAAACCTTTTAGTCAGAACGACGTGTTAGGAATTACGCTGCCACGAAGTATCGATCAATATTCAGCGATTCCTTCCCTAGAAATTTGATGTAAAAGCTGTTGGAAGTCAGCGTAGAAAAATCTCTACGATCCCGTAAAGGAAAAATCGTTGGCAATTAGAACGGCTCTGTTAAAACATAGCAAAATTGATGTATTTGGGAAAAAGGTTTTTTTTTTTTGAGAAAGGGATCTATCTAGGGATTTCTTGAGTCCCACAAACTTCATCAGAACATCAGGACTTTCCTTAAAAATTCACAAAAGTCCTTTGCAACTTTGAACTTTGAACTTGAACTTTGATCTTTGGACACTTGGACGTTGTGACCATCGATGTGACCCGTGATGTGATTGTTGATCCTTTTCGCCTAGGACACACATACACACACAAACATTTCTGTGAATTAGAAAGTATTGACATTAGACAGGAACTTCTGGAACATCCTAATACTTCTGCGCTTCCAGAGAAACCTCAAGGAACCTCAGCCTAATATAAGCAGTGGGGATCCCGCACGAAATCATCCATCTGGAAGTGAGGAATTGTTTTCAGGGGTTCAGACTTCTTTCATTCTTCTCAAATAATGAAATTTTATAATTATATATTTAAAAGAATAATTATATGTAATTGTATGTATTCTAAAATAAACATCTTTCAATCCACTTTCCACAGTAGAAAAATTGAACTTAGAGAGTAATTGTTGTCCTTGATGCTACTATTCTCCTATTTACTATACTACTATAATCCTACATTTTACTAGTTTAGTACCATATTCTATAAGATAATCGTCTTTGTTCCTATCCTATTTATTTAACGAGCTTCAAAATGACTCAACCTTGATGCAGATTAATTTGTATTAGGTTATCTCATGATTTTCTTTCCCTTTTTCTAATCATTTTAAAAAAATTAGCAACAAGGATATTTCGATCAATAATATAGTCAGCAGAATGGTCAATAGCATTCGTAAATCGATGTGATGCACTCTTGATTCTTTCGGCCTAGGATTTAAGTTGCTGTGAATTAAAAAATGTTGACGACCGTAGAAGGAAACTTCTAGGATAATTTAACATAAGCTCGGAATCTGTTCTTGGCGAGCAATCTATCGTCAAAAGAGCAAAGACAATCTACAATTTCTACGAAACTCGTGCAATCCGACCCGATCCCCTTTAGTTTGTAGTCGCAAGCTATTATTAATTTGTTCACACCAACTGCATCTATGCTGTGCTTGTTGTGTCCTGTCGCCGAGCCTCGAGCATAAATAATTCGGAAATTCGACGGGTGGTGCTCGCGCGGCTCGTCCCCACCACCCTCGTCACGCCATCGCCATCGCCGCCGCCGCCACCACCACCACCGCCACGGCCGCCCGATGCCCGCTCTCCGCCGACTTCGACAAGCGCGCACAGCGCGCCGACGACCGGCGACAAAATCTCAATATTTGCTCGAAGATCGCCCGAAACACGATACGATGTCGATGCACAAATAAAGTGGAAACGATAAAATGAAATTCGTTCCTCTTCCACTCGTGTTCTCATATTTCTAGTCTTCCTGTTTATGTTACACATATGTGTGCGGTTCGCGTAACCGATAAGTTCAAGTCAGAAATCATTTGGAACAAAAACCATCTGTTTCGGGGGAGAAAACGTTGTTTGAGTTCATATTACAACAAAGTTCATATTTCTAGCCGCGAAACAAAGTCTCCGAAAGTTCACGTTGTGTCAACGGCGAAAAAAATTTGAAACCTGCTTGGACGGATGGATATTTTCAAAATAAGCGGATGGTCTGGGGTCTGGAACGGAATAAATCAATTTTTCCGATTAATAAATTGATATATAAATGTGAAGATATTTTGATAGGATTCCACTGATATATAGATCTGCAATTTGATACCATTATTGATCCTTAGGACATATGTTGTACATTTTGGCGTAAATCCCTGCGAATTAGTTGAACACCATGGATCTCGTCTACTTGATCGATTACATGCTCATACAATCCACTGAAATCCATGGAGATCCATGGAGTAAAGAGATCGAAAAGATCCCTTTTTTTCCAATTCCTTTAATTTATACACAAAATTGTTCGGGAAAATTTCTATTGGACTCCCGTCGGGTGTCTACCAAAGTTTATTCCGTTGAAAAGAATAAATTAACACAGAATGTCAAAAATTACACATATGTGTGCATTCGAAGATGTTATGAAATGGATAACAAGGATTTTTTTGTTTGTCACCTCCAGCATCTCAGCTAGAAATAACCTTTATTGGAAGTATAATTAAATTAATTAGATTTCATCAGTAGATTTCATGATTTAGCTGATTTTTTCGTTTTGAACGTAGGACATGCAGGCACTCGATAAGCTTTCTTCAGAAAATGTACGGAAATGGTAATGTATGGAAAAACAATTGGGATTGGCGGATCAAGAACAACTGAATTATTTTTGCTACCTTATTTTTCTGATGAATCATTAGACTTCACATCCAACTATCGGTTTTTTTTTCTATATGAAACTTACAGCTGTTTTCTAGGATAGTTATTCGGAGAAAAAAAAAAGAAAGAAAGGAAATATAAAAGCATGTGAATTATAGTAATATACAAA
Organism: Necator americanus; assembly: GCF_031761385.1. NCBI lineage: Eukaryota > Metazoa > Nematoda > Chromadorea > Rhabditida > Ancylostomatidae > Necator > Necator americanus. The sequence continues at coordinate 33,242,449 of NC_087372.1, forward strand.
AACCTACATATGTTTTCTAAGACAATTGTTCGTTTCTAGAACATTTTCTCGTTTCTGTAGAAGAAATATAAAAATATATAAATTTTAGTAATACGTAAAGACATGAGAATTATGTTAAGGAGAAATGTTTGAAAAACTTAGAAAAAATCAGAAAATATAAAAATATCTGGAATATAATATTATATAGAAATTTACATCTGTTTTCAAAGATAATTATTCTTCTCCGGAGAAAAAAAAAGAAAGGAAATATAAAAGTATGTGAAATATAGTAATATACAAAAACCTACATATGTTTTCTAAGACAATTGTTCGTTTCTAGAACATTTTCTAGTTTCTGTAGAAGAAATATAAAAATATACAAATTTTAGTAATAATAATAATATAATAAACTAATATTCGTTTCCGGAGAAAAAAAATACAAAAACATAAAAACAACAACAAAAAATATATAATGTAATAATACATAAAAATACGCAATTTAACATAAAATAAAAGTAAAATATAGCAATACATAAGCGAATCATATTAAGGGGAAATGTTCGAAAAATTTAAGGGAAAAAAGTGAATGGAACATGACAATTCGGCGATAGATCCCCCCTCACCGCTGCTCCCCTTTCCCCATCACTCTCTCTCCCTCAACCACCACCACCACCATTTCCCTAGTCTCAAAGATCCTGCAGCAGCGTTACATACATAAGTGTCGTGTATCGAATGTTGACATCGGGCCGAAATGTTTACATCGTTGTGCATCCTCTGTGGTATACGTGCATAGTTACGCACAAATCATAGCCTCTATATATGAACATTGCAATTATTACGCCATCAACATAGAATAGAATCGAATCGAATCGAATAGAATCGAATGGAATGGAAAGCATCACCTCTGCAATTATGTTGTTATGCAATTTCTAACCGGTAACACATTCATCCATTAATTGTATTGTTATTTCCTTACGTATCCGGAACAATTCACGGTGTAGATATGCTTTGCATACCACATATTTTTCGCAGTTACCCTCTCTTGGATTATTCCGAGGCACACCACCGTACCTCGACATTGTCGTTGTATTTATGTGTAATTTGGGATGGAACATGAAAAATATGTAAATATTGGGTTATCCCATAAGTAAAGCGCGTTTTTTTTCTTCTGTCCAACTGCAAATAATCTTGAATGCGGTGAAAATCTAACCGCATCTTCGTCGTCGTTGAAGAAAAACAATCCTATTAATGAAAAGCTAGTTTTTCGTTCTTTCACCAGTTGCACAGTCCCGTTCCAATGAGGGAAAAAAACAAGGAAACAAAAAAAAAAGAGAAGAAAATGGAGAATTCCTTACTGTGAATTTTAATTTGATGGAGCTCTCAGACTGTATTATTACCGTACTACGAGATGATTACAGGATACCTCATAGTTGAAAAAAGAAACGTTGTGTTAGATTTCTCGCAAAGTTGTTATTTCAGGATTGATACGATCGGTGGCTCAATGTTAGAGTAACGTGTCAGCACATTTGTAATTGTTTTTCCACATTTCAAAGTTGAAATAACTTTATTTTCAATTTTTCAAATTTTTTTTTGCAAATAATTTTCTTGCCCGACGCTTTTCTCTGAAAACTTCGAGGTTTCCATTTCAACCGAACATTTTTTTGAACTCTTATGAAGGAATTCTGAAGCGCAACAATCAAGCGCAAACGAATTCTGTTGTTCAATCGTGGATTTGTCGTTAAATTAATGCATGACCTTAATTCTCTTCATTTAGAATTACGCTCTCCAAAATCTCTCGTCGAAATCGTAAAATTCAAAGGGACGATTTTCAGGACGGCACTATAAACTGATTAATTTCAATCCGTGGTAAGGGCAAGAAAAGGATCGCTACCCTATCGAAGTCGTCCAAATCACATAATAATGGTGATTTTAATGGAAATAATGTTATGACCTATATCTATCGAACTCGATTGTAACGGCTAGGATTTATGAGGCATCGAACAAGGACCTCAACGATCTCTCATGCCTAGAACCATGAAAGCATTGGTGAACTCTCACTCAGTCAACATATTTCATGAACCCCGACTATAGCGGAGAAAGCGATTTGGTTATATTTAACATTCGTCACTCCTAGACCTCATAAAAATTCATATCTTCATGCCGTAGACTTATGAGAGTCATAAATCTGAGAAGCACTATACCCGTATTTCGAATATTACGCTCCGAGAAAAAAATGACATTCATCCGTCAGAGCTGCTCTCATTTTTTTTTCGATTTTGAATCAAATTGATGAAATTCTATAACGATGTCTATTTTAGATGCAGTGATGAAGTGTCAAAGATCTTATTTTACGATATTTGAATAAACATAGTTTGTTTGGCTTGGATACTAGATACAGCACACCGATAACGACAAGATAAAACGAAATGGTACCCATTTGTAAATATGAATCGTCAATTAAGCCAGGGATACTGCCACAAGGGTTTCAACATTTGCGCATTTCTATAGAATAACAGACTAGAACAGAGAAGAAAAACTACAATAGAAGACTGAATATTTGCAATAATATCACACTAGGGGAATACATATGCATTCAAATGGTGCCTTGATGACTCTGGGAAGGTGGATTGCAAAGCTCATTTTCGAACGTCAGCACTCACAACTTTGTCCGACGTGTGTGTGTGTCTGCTGCTTAGAGTTCAGGGAAAGCGGGAAGAGATCAAACGGCGCTCAGCGCCATACCCGCCTATACTATGATGTAGACGCGCACATAACTACTAATAAGAGAATAAGACGAAAAAAAGGTGCCTAGTGTGGAAGTTGATGGATTGTTGCGATCACTGATTCCTTGTAAACTTTCGATAGTCCTTGTTGCCAGAATGTCAGCACATCGCGATCCTGACACCATTCAATGATAATCACGTTCATATTTGCGATCTTGTGATTTAAACGGAAAACGGAACAACGGTACCGTACCTGCTCGGAGCAACCACGCACAACGTTGAACACGTTCGTGATGTTCAACGATGGTGTGATCTCCTTTTGACGAGACATTTGATAGATTAGCTTCGCCTTCGACACCCAATGTTCACGCGTCGAACGAATCGTTGCGTCAAGCACCGTATGGTGGACCTCACTGTCTAAATTCGAGAAATTTCTTAGCTTCTTTTTCTTATAACAATGTAATTTTTTGTTATAGCAAATAGCAACTAATCGATCAATAAACATCAAGACTTACCCAATAAAAGTTGCCTATATCGATCCAACAATCGTGGATGTCGTGGATTTGGAATCGGTCGTCGTCGCACTTGTATTCTACACGATTCTAGTGACCCGTTTGTCATAACCGGCGAACCATCAGCTTCAATTCGAAGCACAAGCACATTCGCATCCAGGGGAATGTCGACGTCCAGAGGAGCACCGAGAAGGTTGCACCTGCAAAATTCCAATAAGTTTTTTTTAAATCAAATCACTAGAACACCCAAATCAATAGAATAGTTTCTCCGAGTTTCTGGTTTTCAAATGCAACCGAACGCTTCAGAATAAAAATAAACGTTGTCGCTCTAGAGCAGTCAGCTTCACAAATTGTTTTTCATTAGTTTGAGTGCACAGACAGGTGCACCTAGGGATGAATAAACTCAATATATTAATATTTCACAATAATCTACATAATGACGAATATAGATTTACATCCGACCGCTATGTGCATAGCATAAAATCGAACAGAATAGTGGTTAATTGCATCATATAACTAGAAATGATATAACTAGAGAAAAAAACCCTATCTACAAAATTCTAGGATAGGAAGTTTCAGCGCAACTGCTGCATATTGAAATTAACACAACGTTTTTGTTCTGCAGACAAATCCAAGGTCGCTGAAAGCTGTTGCCGGATAAAGATTTTCCGAATTCTCTTTGATCTACACGATCACTTCAATTATGTCACACCTTAAGCCTAAACAAATCCTGAGAAACTCTCACTATTGTCCTAATTTTTTCAAATTAAGAAATTTTTGACCTTTCGATGCAGGAGCTGGAAAAGCATTCCTTAAATTACTATACATTTCTTAATGATTTTCACGTGCTTTTTATCTTAAATTTATTTTTTAAATTTGCTTATATTTATTACAACCAATAAACACTAAACATAAGTAGTAGATAAATCATAAAGTCATCATCAATAAATTATAATAAATAAAAACAATCAGAGGTTCTAATTCGGTCGGGTTGGTTCTACTTCTGTTGGCATCTCTTGTTTAGTTCCAACCTAAGAAAATCTCATTCTTACATAAAAGGTGCAAAAAAACGCCATCCTTTTGCTCCTTTTAAAACCCTCTTTTTACTATTATTTCCATTTTTCCTTTTTCCTTGTACTATTATTTTCAGAATGTCTGAAACCCCATTCTTACATCGAAGGTGCAAAAAAGTCATCGTTTTACTCCTTCGAAAACCCTTCTTTTACTATCATTTCCATTTTGAACGATTCACTTCTGCTGTACATGTTAACGAATACGAAAGGGAATTTTTAATGAACTACTCGTGATGTTTGGCTCAGCACAAAATTGCATATATGTAAATTAGAGTAAGTACATACATACTCAATACCTCAATTAGAGAAGTGCAAGTGTAGGTTTCATTAAATGCCACACAAATTACACTTACACTACACTACGAGGACTACACTTTTTATGCTCTTTAAGTGCTATTGAATCGTTGTCGTAAAAGCTCTGACATATGTTCGGAGGATTATGAAAGTGTCGATAACAGACAGACGGCCGGCCCGTCCGTTCCGGTTAATCATCCGGCGTCCGAATAGCTGCGATTATAGGAGAGCTTTCAAGACTACACAGCTTGTACAAATATTAACAGTGCTATCGAGATGAGATCGAGAAACATGTGATTCGTGGATCCAATGTCAGAGATAATTCGTTATTTCACCACAACCATAGCCGAAGTGTTGTTCACTTCACCTATCACATCCACCATGTGAACATTTACGCATAAACACGTAATATTATGCCACAAAAAGCTCCCTCAACGGCAAAACAAGCGAATCTATGCGCAAACCACGGTGCCTGTGGTCTTTAAGTTCAACGTGCAAGATTATACATCATTTGATGAATCATCGGCATGGAGAAAGAGGACGAACTAATTCCCCTGTTTTTGTGGAACTCCCATATAACTGGGATGCAGCATTTGTTATGAGCGACACAAAATTATAGATCTTTCGTGCTAAATTTTATTCTTCATGTATTTCCCCTATTATGCAATTTGTGATCTTTTTCGACTATACTGTATGTCATACTTTTTCATTCTTTTTTTCCTTTATTTTCTTTTGAGTATTGAAAGATCGGATTTCTGTTCACGAATTCAAGGTCGAATCAGTGCATCATACATTATGCAGTCCCATGAAGTTTAACTTTTCGAGAAGAATTTTCCTTGAGAACAAATTGTTCTTCCCAAGAAACCTGTCACTCCAAATCGACTGGTAATCATGGGAAATTCGTGCAATGTGAACGTCCCTTGACGAGAAAGAATCGCGTCCATTCTTCGCAAACCTTCGTCTTTGGCCTATCCCCCTTTTAGCAGACCAAGTGTCGACGGGGTGAAAGCGACGGCGTCGTCGCCGCGTGAGAACATAACAAAAGAGGGTATTCCACTGTCTCCTCCACTGCAACCACCAGATTTCAACCAATGAACCATGCAGGTGGTGAATGAAGTTAATTCTAGTTTCGTATTCAGACAGCTACAAAATATTCAGACGTCCAATTCGTTTCTACACTTGAAGCATTCGAAAATTTGAAGTCGCAAATAATTAGCTGATTGATCGACATTCGAATTGCCCCCATATTCTGCGATTTGTTCACATCTAGCACCACGACTGTTTCAAGGGCTTTTGAAATGCATCTAGATGCAGTTCTCCACGTATTCGCCAATATTATCGAAATTCCCAACCATAATCGTAGAGAAAACAATTCGGTCATCGTTCAGGGATACTCTCTGGGTTCTGTATTTATAGTTCTTCTGAGCTATATAATTTTGCACTTGTGAATGAGGGAAGACAGAGATGAACAAAAAAAAACTGCCAACAACTCTCCCTGCCTTGGAAATATTTAGTCTCACGCATGAAATGGCACGGATGCTCATATGTGGGACTCAACAACAACTTCTCCTAGTTCTAATCTTTTCCATTTGTATAGCTGATTACTGTAATACCCATTTAATTGTTCTGTGTGCTGAAAACTCATTACGACTGCCATTAGCACACTGATCGACTTGGACGTTACGCTCCCCCCCGCTGCAAAGCTAATAATTATCCAAACAGAGTCAGAGGCCTGCATCAGGTGTCGAGCCTTGTCGCATTGACCAGTCGATCACACACACACACACAGAGGTATTATTAGTTCGAACAGTCTGGTTTCAAAACAAATGAAAATTTAAGAAAAACACGAGCGAAAGTAGATCAAGCCAAACACTCAACCAAAAGCAAAAATTGCTACTTGACGACAGGTAAAAATGTTATCCAAAAACAAATTAGGCTATGCTTAGCTGCAAGTTTGCAGAACGCTACATCGGTGCACTCCGGTTCTTCTCAAACAAGAACCTGATTCGTGGAAAATCCACGAAGACCTCAACAGGCCCCTTACAAGCAATATTTCCCATGTAATAATGTAGTACGTTAAAATCACTCTTGATTTGTGAGTGGAGGTGTTATCAATTCTAATTGTGAAAGAAATTGGCAGTAAATTTTACGGGTAACACGTCCAGGAATTTTTGTTGCGACCTCCGCCATAATTTCCCTTTCTCCATAATGGAATCATATTTTTCAGTTGATTTGAGAGTTAATCACTTAACTTATTCACATCACTATTTATAATGAAACATTTTAAAATATTGAGTTCAGAAATCCCTAATACCTAACAATTCTGCGTTTTGGATGTCTTCGCTGTTCTCTTCTTGAAATGTTACGTTCATTTTCTATTTTTTGGTTTCCCTCTTTTAATTATTCATTATTTTGAATTACTGCCCAGACGCAAAAGAACAACAAAAAACCCCATGAATTATATTCTGCTCCAGTTAGCAATTTTCAACATAAGAAGATCGCCCGAAAATCGCCAAATACGGCTCATAACCCTAGGACAAAATCAATAATCGAGTCAAGTAATGCGCTTCGTGTAAACTTAAGTTGCGCTTCATTTACCCCATTCACTCTCAAAACAAAAAGAAAAAGAAAAAAAACAAGTATCACTTGATATAGGTGATATAAGATGCGATTTTTTACATGTGGTAGTTTCAAGTATTGATTTTATGAGGTGAAGCTGTACGATCAAGTGTTTTTTTTTGTTTTTATTGCTTAATTTCTTATTATTACTGCTTGAGTCATCTGTCTAACTGCATGCTCGATTTCCACAACTATTTCCTGGAGTTCTTTAAGTCTTTCGTAGAAATTGCCGAGAAATTAGCTGCCATGCAGAGAACTAACATGAAATCGTATTTCAAAATCGAATCCATGCAACTACGATCCCTCCACACTCAATCCCGTCCCTCTCTCTGACACAGCTACAATACTCATGTGTGTGTGTGCGCATGTGTCGGCGACAAATCGCTGTCATTTTACCGAATGGCGGCGTCGTCGCGCCGTTTGGGTATCGCGTGCAGATCGACACAATGTTATTACGCACATTTGCAGTCGACCGTAACATACGGCCGCAACCAGTTGCTCGGCCAACCAGATAACGCTTAGAAGAGAGGAGGTCCATCACGTCGAAGTGGGATGCGTAGGGGGAAAGATTCGAGAACCTCCGAAACTCATCGAAAAGCAGAAAGAGCTGAACGGAGAGGACTTACTTGGATTCGTATGTGTCGTTATAGGTTAGCACCTTTAAACAGCCTATCGGTAGTAGGTTGGACAGCGCCAGAATCAGCTGTTTCGCCAACGCTCGGTCCGCGCTTTCCACGACAAGCTGAAATTACAGCACTAATTTCATTTCCATCAAGCACAAATGAAATAGTTGTGAAATAAATATAAGAAAAATAGAAGTGGCTAAGAACAGGAATCTTTCTCTTCAATCCTGCATGAAGGACAAATTAGTGTTTTTTCAGAGCTCATCAATCTTAATTTGTTATTCATCTGAGCGAAGTGTTGTTAGAAAAGGAGAGAACTTTATTTAGAATCCAAAGAACTTGGTTAATAAAATGAAATGGTGACTACTATGCAATCAATATGCTGAACTTCTTGAGAGATCAAACAACATCTGTGGAGAATGGGAATCTGGCAGATGTTCGCTGTTGACATACATAGGGATCGGTGAAAATAGAGCCAAGAGGTCACGATCCATGTCGAGCATATGAGAAACGGTGGAGAATTATATCCCATTCATTATAATCCCTTTTCTATTCCCTAAGAGCTTATTCTGGGAAAAGAATCCGTGCGTTTTTTTTAATTCTCATGCGCATCCTTTAGTTCTCCGAAGCCTTTTCATAATAGCAACTCAGCTTCACAAGAAGCACTTAGCATCTTAATCAGCTTATTTTTCTAATCCTGCTTCGAAGCCTTGAACATCATTAAATCATCTCCCATTCTTGTAGTTGACATTTTTTGACGTCAAGAAGTCTGCAGATGAATACTAAGGTTTCCGCATTTGTAGGAAAATGTCACTACTTGCGGCTTATTACTATATAACTGGTAGCGATTGTCATGTACATGAATCACAGAGAAAAATAGACACATACAATTTTATTAGATAGTACTTCGCTTTGATCACTTCCAACTTTTCGAAGTCCTTTATTTTTTTCCACTATGTTCTTTATGTTCATCATAAAATTTCTTCTTTGTTGAAATTCCAAAATTTTAAATCCCTGAAGCAATCCCCTCGTGACACGGATGCTCACTTAAGAGTGCTTTTATGATAAGTTCAGGGCAATTAGTGAGAATATAGCGCTACATGTGGCGAGGCCCACTAATTAATCGTGCGTACATAACAAAAAAAAAAAGAAGATTAATTCCAGATTTCTTGCAATGGTTTCGTTGCCACTTACTCTGTCAAAGAGACCAGATAGAAGGTCCCATTATTCTATATTTTCGAAGGTTGAGGCAGAGGTGATCGAGACCTCAAACTCTTATAGTGTCTTCACTTATACGCTCATATGGCTCAACATATTCTTTGGTAACCGAAACTTACTTATATTCCTTTTTTTATATTCTTGCATATCTCCCCAGTTTTCTTGAATTTCTAAAATTTCCATCAGTATTTTTGGCCAAATAAGTTCACTACGGTGCTACGCATGTCTTAATGCAATTCTTGTATAAATGAAGGACGGCCCAATCGACCGCGCGTAATAAAAATATGGTGGAAAAGCGGAAACATAGAAGAATGGGAGGCGCGTAGGTCTGAAAAAAATGTACAAATGCTATAAATTCCGAAAAAAAAATTAGAAAACATATGTCTCATTTATGGAAATACAATTAATTGATCCGCACTACCGACGCATGTACAAATGATAAAAAGCCACTCCCTTGTATATTTTCTTTTTTTTTACTTTGATTTATATTTACTACCTCGTACTTACCAAGAAGGAGAATCATCACCAAAACAACAAACACTATTATGTAATCTTCGCAAACGAAAAACCATCATTGTTGGCCGTATGTTGTTATTTAATCACATGCCAACAACAGTGGAAGGAACTTGAGCTAATCTATCCTGCGCAATGCACTAAACAAGCACTTGGTTCTCCGAACTCATCTATTTTAGCGGAGGTGCTCATAAATCACGTTAATCATCGCAATGTCACTTATTCGCAACAAATTGCGTTGAAGGAACCAAGCGTGTATCTTCAGAGCAAAGACTGTGAATGTCAGCGAACATTTCTTATAAAAATAGTCCATAATCCATTTTCATTTGTTTTCTGGATGTGTAATCCAACAATCCCGTTCTTCAGCTATTTTTAGGACAAATCTCAAGAGTATTTCAAGGGATATTGCATCAACGAAAGCGTAATGTCTGCTGGTCGATCGAGTGCAAAAACAAAACTAATGTTTCGTAGATAGTCTGGCACGATATGGTGTCGGTCATCACTTGTAGTGACGCCGCTTGATGCCGCACGCTTGTGGCATGTATGGATAACGATACACAAGGGAGTATTCTATTCCGTTTTCTTCTGACACGTCCAAGAGGCAATCAAGCACTTCGCACGAATCCCACTCCCAAAACACACGATACTAACGCTTGGTCATTCTTCTTTTGCACACACCGCAAATCGTTTGTTATCGCAGAAGTGCAGCCTGCAGTCGTCGGCAAAAATAAAAGGATCTGCTTTTGGCGGATATAATTCACTTACTTGTGCTGACATCTCTGACAATCAATCAGGCTGTGTTTTAAAAAATGTGTCCAGAATTTAGCAAAACACATTCTGTAAAAATGTGCGGGTTATGACAGCGGTAGCAGAAGTTCGCCGCTTTAACGTTTCCCTTCGAACTACTACAATATTGTAAAATTTCAGCTACGCCAAGGTATACATTCCCATAAAATGTTTGTTTGTCAGAATGTCCGGATTCTACGAGTTGAAGTAAGAAGTTGTAGCCATTTTACTAAAATGGCCTCCGGTTTTATGCGTGCGAACAAAAACACAACGTTATAAAACAAATCAGGAAGCAGCGGACGCCATTTTAAACCCGGTCCACACAATGGTGAGCAGAAAAACACCTGCTGTTTCCCATGGAGGGGAACCAGAGTGAGAATCTGGACAGAAACACTTTAAATGTGAAATCCTGCCCTGTTTGCAGTGAACAAGCGTCTTTCCTTGGAATTTATCGAGAACTAACAATAACTAATGGGAATAAAAAATTAGGATATAAAGGAGGAAAAAAAGTAGAAAAAAAAAACTTTGTCGAAGAGATTACGACTAAGAAGAGTAACGAGTGTGACAGCCAAAACAATACGTCAATTTTTTTTTTGGTTAAGTCTCGAAAGTGCAAAGATATAAAAGGCAAGACGTAACGTATGCTATGAGTTTAGCTAATGCAAAGCTGAAAAACACAATTGAAAACAGGAATAAAACCTTAATCGCGGGACAGCGTTTCACTGCCAAACGTCTTCGGAACTTAAATCTCCCAATGACACACCTAATATAATGATACTATCTGTGGATTTTTTTTCCTAACCGATTTGTTTCATACGTTGAATCCAGTCAGTAATTGCCACTCGTTACCAGATCAATAATGATCGAAGAGTTCAATGATGAATTATAGAACATGGTGTGTTCAAACATAACACAGATCGTTTTCACCGGCAACCCCTGCCTCAGCACCTCTATCACTCTCTCTCTCCCTCCCTATTCTCCTCGCAAACAGTTCTGCTCGCGTTGACAACGCGCGCAGGCGATGCGAAGCTCAAATAGGCATGGGATTCTGCTCATTAATAGTCACACGAATAGCAATTAACCATTCACATTTGTCTGACAGCGAATAAACGGTGTCCAAAACAAGACGCAGAGAATCCTCAAACCTATCGAAGTAGCACAAAAGTAGAATGTGGAAGAAAAGTACAGTGGAATCGAGAAAATGTTGCCACAAACATACACAGTCGGAAAACCTCAATTAATAGCACGTTGTTGCGTTCGTGGGGGGGATCCTGCTGTGCTAACACAACGAAGTGCTAACACTGCTGCGTGATCGACAATCACGTATAAAAAAGTAATTATTATTCGACGTATGCACACCTTGCTTGCAATATGCCTTTCCCATCGTCGTAGCTGTGCAAATATAACGGTCATATAGATTCGGGGAAAGAGAGGAATACCTAGATAATGCACTCTAGCAAACAAAAACGGAAAACACAACTAAGAAGAATTTTGATCTAACGGCTAAGGTAGAAAAGAGATTGGAACTCGAATTTGCAGCTATTGAATGATAAATTTGCCTGTATCAAGCTCCTCTCTGATCGCACACAACAGAAAAATTCTTTTTCGACAAAAACTCGCACGCATCTTCTCCGATAATTGGAGCTCTTCGATAATTATCAGCGAACAGACCAACTTGTTTCCATAACCCAATACCCCATTCACAATAAAAACCTGACGAATGGATCCCATAATCTTGAAAATGTGCTAAACCTAAATTTTCCTCAGTTATAATTGTAAAAACTTGGAGTTCACCCGTGGAACACGGCCGTGATGTGCAAAAACAATTTCTCGAGCATTTAAAAAGGAAAATAGCAGCAAAAACACACGGATTGCTCGTAGGAGAAAACTTAAACAATGTTGAAAAAAAGAAGGGAAAAATGTACAAAAAAGACAATAGCATTTTCAACTCGTTTTCCTCCTGACTTTCGAACTTGAACAACAATTTTAGCTATTATTCTTAAAAATTTTACACTATTCTTATTCTGGCCACCAGTACACCACATTAGTAATGAGATGTGACTGTTTTGATGTTTAATTTCTTCTTTTTTCCTGCCAAAGAAAAAAGTGCTTGATGTTTGCAAAGGGATTGTTTGCAAGTGGCAGAAGAAACTCTTGAACAACTAGAACGTGTGGATAATGAAGTAAGGTAAGAGGAGTACAAACGTGAACATTCCTAAGCTTATATGATTTCAAAAAAAAAGAGAAAATCCTCCGGAAAACCTATTTCCTGATACTTTTAAGCCACAATGAAACGTGGCTATTGAGCCAATCCCCTATATTCAAGACCAAAGCTAGAAAAGATGACCTCCAGACTGCAATGTACAGCAAAAAAAAAAAAGACTGAAAATCTTCGGTCACTACAGAAGAAAGAACTTAATTAGTCTAAATTAAGAGTTTTGAAGACGATCGTCGTGAAGTTCGGTCTTGAGATCGTTTAAAAATTCCACAGGAGCACTAATTAGAAATGCAAAAAGCAGTCGTTAAACAACTAGAACAACACTTTACAACGGAGATAGACTGATACGATTATGATAAGAAAGTTCTTCTTGCACACTTTAATTGAGAGTGGCTCTCTAGTTTAATTTGAGTATATTTTTCGTTCAGAGAGAAATAAGTATTCGCTTAGAATTCTGACTACGATCTCCTCTAGTCGACATTTCTGGTTGCGTCCATCTGCAGTTTCAATGCCCCACCTTCTCTCTCATCTTCAGCCTTCCCTCCCTTTCCAAAAGCAATCATCCTGCTGCTGTTCCAACTAAAAACATGCTCAATACGAATACCGCAACCATTTTTTTCATAGGGTTGGATGAATTCTCACCAGTTTGTGGAGAATGGGACGGAATAGAGTGCACTGAATGAATTACCCGCGTGTGCTAGTACGTTTATGCAAAAACCAACATAAAAAGGAATGGCTATTCGGTATGGTATGACTAGTTAAGCGTGAGAAGACACTGTAACAAACACAACCATCACCATAAGAACGCGGGTATTCCCATATTTTATTTGGGTTTGTTGCAACAAAGTATCGAAGGAGCTAACCATATGGAAATGGATTCGTTAATGTTTATACTGCAACGATTGGCTTTTGAATTTGCAGCGAGAACAAAGAACCCAAGGGAAGATGATAGAGCTTTGCAAGCACAAAATTTTCAACAGAAAAAAAAAACTTTAGTTTGCAGCGATGGAACTATTACAAATAAAACAGTGACGAGGGATTTGTCTTGATTAATATACGTATAAAATATGTTACAAAAATATCAATAATCCATATAAAAAAATCTAGATTCAGTATTTGTCTAATCAAACAGAAGCACTTTGTTCTCCAAATAGTTCCTTCAATTTAATACCACATACTTATTTTTGCCATATTATCATTTGAGTTATTTTAAGAAGTCAGCAGGTGGGTGATCTCTCTAAAAGAACGAAAAACATAGAAAGTAGCCACCAAACTGAGATCAGACATGCAAATTTTGAAGCACTTGGAAGAGTTAACAGCAACACCCTCTTCATAACTTAGTACTACCGTAAAGTGTAAATCGATCAAAGTTTATTTGAAATGAATTTTCCAGATGAAATCAAGTGAAACTAATAGTTGGTTGATTCCAACCTTTTTCTTCCTTCCTCTCTCTTGCTTCTAGTTAACTCTTCCTTATTTATAATACTTGACATGGATGATTTTATCGTCGATTGTCTTCAAGGAGGCTCTTCAGACAGAAGCCGCCTATTGAATGGGTCCCCAGTTGCGTGTTTAATAGGATGGGCATAGACAAACGATGTAGCCAAACAGCTTGACACTTTGGCATTTCTTAAGCATGATCTGTATTAAAGATCTTACCGTACCTTACATTATGGTTTAACCTAAAATTCATTCGCCTACCCGTTACTTTTTATGACTCGTCCAAATTCATAGTAATGAATTATTTTAAGGTGACCACAGTCCCAAGTTCCAAACTGCTTTGTGAAAAAATCGTCTTTTTTAAATAAAAAATAAGTTAAGGGTCATTTATTCAAACAAATAACCCATAAAACGTGGGCACTCATATCCATTATAAAAAAATTCCGCAAATTCAAGAGGAACCAAACATAAAATCGCATGTACTTCTTCTTCGCATTCTTCCACTCCATTTCTTTTGAAATTTTCCCCTTCTTTTAGTACTTTTTAATTTATGCAGTTGCTTTTTCTGTTTTCATCTCATTTCTAAAGAACTACACATTGTTCAAGCGAGAATAATTCATTCTTGTCTTTTTCAGGGAAATAGTTGTATTTACAACCGCACAAGCAACAGTTGTTATGCATGGCTATGAATATCTGTAACGTTGTTGAAAATGCACGCACATTTTGTTTATCTCAGAAATGTTTGATAAAAATGCTCAAAGAACGGAAGAGTTCTGAGTGTTACATTACAATTTCTACAGAATATTATTCACATGCGAAACGTGCGTTTCTACACATACATTTTCAAAAAATTGTGCTTTGTAACCAGACAGATTCCATTTCATCTCTCCATCTCACACTCTACTCTCCTCAGACACCCCCCATAGTTCCGCGTTACAATGGTCCATTTAAAAAATGGTTAAGATAGATTGTTGCACGCTGCAATTGAAGAATGCAATAAAATATAGCTCCTTCGCTTCCCTATTCCGAATCACAACGAGAATTAAACTACAATAGCAAAGTAATACTTGGAAAAATTTCGTCCAAATCGCCAGATGGCAAGGGAATAAGTATTTACCTATCCTATGCTAACGAATAAAAGATAGAAAAATCCATCAATTTACGAAGGGAAGCATTTAACAGAAATTCTAGAGAAACCATTTCTACATGGACCCCTGATTTCTAGATGAATTTCTATATCACTTATTAATCATCCAATAGCAGTGGTTTTCCATAAGTCATCCACGATTGCTGGAATACTCAAGGGTTTTTGAATTAGGTCATTGGTCATTCTTCTAAAAAATGGTCCCAAGAAATATAGAACTTCAAAAAAAAAGCCAAGAGAACCCCCTAATGGTGATCACGATGCACACCTCCACTCCTCCCTCCTAGAACTCGTTCCTAGAGGTTGACAAAAACACATCCAGAAAATATGCCTCCCTTTTGAGAAATCGTTATTTGGCAATGGATAGTAGCAACGTTGTTCGGCAGCAATTACCACAACCAACACTCACACATACACACATACACACTACGACCACATATGCGTTGTGCATATTCGCGTATATGTGTAAAACTACGCGAGATCGATACATACGACGAGATGTGAGCAGCAGCACGACAACAATAAGTCCCTTCATTGCCCTTTATTCCACACCAAACTGCAACATCTAATCGACCATACACACACCCCTGCGTGCGTATCAGTTACCGTAATCTCCTTATAGATGATAATCAATTATCGGACGAGTGAGAATCACTGTAGCGTGAGAAACCTGCTCCAGCCTAAATGCACATCGCTACCGTATCTTAAGCGCTGCTATTATGGAACCAGGTGAACATGGTTGTTATGTCAATTGAATAGACAAGGGGATAATTCGCATCAATGTACATATCTGACCAAACTTCAGCTAAACAGGGTAACAAGGATTAGGATGACGAAAAGGGTGAAGCTCTATGCCCGTGCTTTAGTTGCCGCTCGACAGAGATATTCTCCGAGCGTTTTCGCCTGTGCATGCCCGACACGCAAAAAGTGTGCGGAGCCGAAGAAAAGCAGAAAAACAGACGTGGAGCTGCAGTGGAGACAGAACGCTGCAAAAAAAAACAGAGTGTCGATCAATCCAGCACCTTTACTATTTCGAAATATTTTTGACTAACTTGACTAAGCTTCGAAAACAACGTGAATGCTGCAATCTCTCATGATGTGCATGCTTGGATGCGTAGATATGGGCATTAATTGACACCTATCTCACGCCAATCAGCGCGTCATATCGCCGACCAGCATCCATCCAACCCCCCGTACTGTAACGCGCACGTTCATCTTCTCACTCATTGAGGACGACGTCTAACCACTTAGCGGTTACGAGCAAGTGCGTCCCCGTTCTCGTGACATTAAGGCCATATCCACAGTCGTAGGTGAGGATTGACATAGATAGAGGTCCATTGGTTAAACAGTGCTCGAACAATGGTTGTATACATAGGGCAGGTAACTGCTTCGTTTTCAACGAAGATTTACAGTTCGGCCACCTTTTTCTTTTTGCAAAGAGTTCAAGGTCGGCTACAAAGTGAAAAACCTCAGAGATGCAAAATATGGGAAAACGGTTATTCTGCATACTTTTAAAACAGATATATCCGAGAATTAAGATCACAAAAAGGAAACAAGCATATCACATCGGTATTCACTCATCAATTTCAGTTCCAAAACAAGTATATGTTAGTAGGAAAATCAATAGAAATAAACCTTATTGAAGGTATCTTGTGCAGAAATTTCCCACATCCAAAGAAAAGAAAACTGACGATTGCTAAATATTTACCTGGCCTCCAGTGATAATTTGTTTGATCACCAAATCGAGGTCGGCCTCATTCTCATTATGCAGCAACTTTGCCGCCAATTTTAGATTCGCCAGCTGCTGCAGCGTCACCTATAGCAACGTGTGTGTATGTATGTGTGGTTATTTAATCTCATCGTGCATCCATGCAAATGCTAGAATGCGAAAAATGTAGTGTGAAAAAAAGAACTTCATGAAAGAACCTCATGTTGATTCGGATGAGCCAGGTCCAATTCCATAATGTCGGCTGGATCCATCTCCATCATCACCTGCAATTGTTAATGTCACTTCTATCGATGCATTAATCCTTCAGCAAATGATGGATTGTTCCACTCAACAATGAGATCTTGGTAAGCCAGTAGAATGAAGACAAAAAAGAAGCACTACTTCACTTTCTCAAGGATTTCTATGGTGAAAAGCTAACTGCAGAATATGCTGCGTCAAATGAAGTTGATTGAAAGAACTGGAACCGTGTTAGGTTCCAGTGAGGACTTCTAACGGAGGGAAGATGAGAGTTTGCGGAGGTACTACATAATAAGCAGTGTATTATAGTGATTTCTTTGCGTCTGGAATATTTTTGAAAAATTCCACCATCAGATGACTTCTAATTAATGCAACTATCAACATCACTAGGAAGTGCTTCTTAGAAATACTGTTAGAATTTTGATGTTCTCAAAGGAGGGAAAAAATCTGGAGGAAATCCCCAACTCCCCACATACAGGATGCTTAGAAAGAAAAAAAATACTGAAGGACAATGTTTTCATACTACTTGTTCATCCCACGAAATTTGTCTTTTTTTTTCTTCGCATGTCACTATTTATGAAAATCATGATAGAAACTCTATCAGACGAGGCCGTCGCTTCCTTCCTTTCCTTAGAATCCCCCGCAGCATCCGGTATAGAAATCCGAGAAAGCAGTTCCTAATAACATATTATAATTCAATAGTTTGCAAAGTTGCCACTTTTTGTTAGCGTTGATGTGTGAGCCTCTGTGCGTCCGTAATTTCATGCTGCTGCTGCTTCTGCACCCATCCAGTCAGCCACTGCGAAAGATCTCCGATTGGATTATGAAGGATAACGAAGAGGAGCGACGGAGGATGCTGAGCGGAGCAGGAGAGGAAATATGCTGGCAGCGGACTAACGTGCTCCACTCCCACTAGCCATATTCTTGATAGCTCATCTCTGAACTCAGATGATATTCTTTGGACGATGATTGACGATTTTATGGTCTTGCCATTTAATTAACTAACAAATCAACTGAGACATTGAACAGCTCATCAGGAGTATGACAGACCACCTGCTAGGGCTCGTCGACGTCGTAACCAACGACGAAAAAGCAGTCGGTAATGAGCATATCAAAGCGGCAATAAAACGAATGGCCTACGACGCCAACGATGTCTGTGCACCAAGGAAAAACTCAATGAGTGATATCCAAGGCTATTAAAACCACAATACGTAGATTCGCAAAAAAAAAACTTGCAAGTACTGCGCTCTAAGACCATTGATCATGAATAAGTTAGCTTTCTGCCGAAATTATAAATTTCAGTCCAAATTTTAGTTGTCTGATTTACAAAAATAAAGTGCTAACATGAACATTTTCCTGGGTGAGCAGCACCCAATTATTCGCAATTCCTTGTTTCCGAAGCTCGGTCCCAATTTAGATCCAAAAACCTATAGAACCACGTTAGGGGAAATCTTGGCGCAATCGGAAAGGCTACGGTAGATTAGATAGGCAACAAAAAGTCATTAATTGCTTAGAATAAGCAAAAATCAGCTTAAGCCACTTCCTTAACTCAGCAGAAAAGAAGCGTCATCAAAGCAGTATCAGGAAAAAAAAGGCATAGCTGTTACGAAATCGTTCTTCAACTGCACTTACCAACATGTCCTGCGTTGGAACTCCTTCCAGAACCTGGTCACAGTACCGGAGGATCTCAGTGCGCAAAGTCCACATCATTTGCCTAAATGTATCAAGGAATAACCCACACCAATAGAACCACCAATAGAATAGAACCATTAATTCAAATGCACATAATGAAAAATGCATGGTTTGACTTTTTAAATTGCAGGATAGGAAAGCGAAGACCAAGAAAGAACAGCGTTCAAAGAACAACACAATGTACAAGTGGACATAATAAAAACGCAGAGGGGTAGATTGCACTCTGCGCAGCCTGCGTGCGAACGGCTTGGCCTCAATGGTGCAAACCTCGCCGGATGAAGGAGCGATGAATTCAAAAAGAAACCCATCCACCGTTGAATAGGCAAACAGTACCAGTTTTCAGGGAGCAAACAGTCAAATAGTGCAAATCCGCAGTAAATGCTGAGCTGATAACTTGCAACCGTACGTGAATTCGCAGGGTAAACGAGTGCAGTACACGAAAAATCTCGGTTCTTTCATGAAAATATCCGCATAATTTCATAAAGGAGGAAGATACAAAGCATGCAAAAGATGCTCAATTCTACGAGGAAAAGAATGTATCCAATTGGAAACAATCCTAACTGTCTGGAGTATTTGTTTTCGCCAGCTCCACACTACTTTTCTAGAACATTCTCAAGAAGATTTTTTTTTTGCTTGTAAAAATGTGTCTATCTATGAATTCATATCTATATACACTGAAATAGCCAAAATCAATCTCCAAAACAACAAAAGCATGAACAGGCTTTCAGCGACAACACTGACCGTATCATACCGTATCGCCCTAAATACCTGATTTTTCACCATATTCGTACGATCCTCGATAGCTATAATTCCGCTCCTAAATCAACAGCCGCTAGTTTCAAACCGCGCTAAACTCAGAAGTTTGCAAATAACATGAATATGAGGCAAAATAGCCTGAAGTCATCAGTCTATGAATTAATTCGTTTCAGAAAATACTACTCTGCTATCGGCTAAAAATCACGCATCAAATACTAAATGTTTCGAGGAAACGCTTTCGCTGAAAAACGACAGCTATTGAACCCATGCGCACACCTGCAGAACGCATAAAAAAGCGACGATCTCTGAGGCTTAGCAAACAATGGGTAAGAGGCGCTTCACAGGAAAAACAACCAAGAGAAGGCGAGAATTAGCTCGGTAGAATGAAGAAGAAGATGATGATGATATGATTGATTTAGTGAGGTAGCAATCTTAACAATCTTAATCTCAATACTGTTAAAATCTTCCGATTTCCACTTAAACAGATTCATTGTTTATTTATCGCTGAAACTGGTCACAGAGCGTTGAGAAGTTGTCGAAGGGTTGTCTAAGGTCTGAACAAGTCTTAGCTCCTCCAAGAAGTCACATTTTTGAGTTGCTCAGATGGGCGCAGAACGAAGAGGTGCGGCCTGCATTACTAACGACGACGAGGCGGAGAAGTGGGCAGAGCGCAGTGAGGCGAGAGCCGGCCGCCTGCGCTCCGCCCCACATCCCCGTCGGTCAGAGAACGAGCGTAGGAAATCACCGCTCGGCTTAAGTGAGAAGAAGAAGCTCTGTTCGGTGAGCACAGCTCGAATGCTTCAGTGCTTGATCTGCACACAGCAGGAGGGTAGCACTAGCTTTACTGGTTGGAGTTGGCGAAAACCGAGAATCCAGTCTAACGTCTTGTTCTCCTAATATGCAGCCATGGATCGGACACTCGGGGCACAGAAAAATGCCAATCAAGCTGCGTCTCGCGTAACGCTCAAGTCCGCACTCAAGCGTGTACAGCGCTCTCGTCGGCACCTGTCCATAAATTTCTAAGAACCGGGGAGCGCTGATGCCTACTGAGTGGATTCTACTATCAAAAAAACTGGAACATTAATCGGCACTTTATGGTAGCTTCTAATTCAACGTCCACGAGCAATACTTCATCAAGGCCATCAATTGCTAACAGGTTGCGCATGGTATTTACGCTCGTGAGAAGAGCACGACGGGCCGTACACACCCGACACATCGCCCTCAACCGCTAATGAGCTAGTGATTTACATCTCCCCTCGTTACGCAGCGTGCTCCTTTGCCTACAAAGTCACATTAAATACAGCAGCTAACGGCAATGCTGCCTGCGTGACAGCCAAGACGTCAACGGCGTTATATGGGTGGGACCAATAATTCCGCTTACCACGAATTTGTATTGTTTGCGGTTGTTCAGTATAATTTTCTCAGAAAAGGAATTAATATTCGAAGAAGAAATCACGAACGCAGTTCCATTTAGAAATTAAACGGCAGGAAGTTGTGTTTCACTTCAAATTCAAGCAAAAATATAAATCTGCTTTTGTAACTGCAATTCTTGCACTCAGATGAGTTTATTTTTAAGCATGACCTTTGCAAAATAATAGAGAACGTAAATCTCTTGACATTAAAGCACAAGGTAACCGCGAAACAGAAGTCACATTCCTCAACGTTTAAGTTCACCATCACTTCATGGGGTCCATCAGATCGGTGGTTGTTTCCATGTTATCCTTCAGAAAGAATGTTAGCTGCTTCGATTTCTCATTTGACATTCTAATAGTCACGTTTTCTGCTTAATTATCAGTTGCAATCTTTTGCTTTGAATGTCAGGAAATCACTGTCAAATTATTTAAAGTCACATAAAACAGAAAAATGTCTATTTGCAAATTATAAAAGCGAACAAAAAAATAAAACTTAGATTTTTGTTCAGCAGATAACCTTTTAGTGCTCTGAAAGGGTTCCAGATAAGCAAAGGTTCGAACGATTAAGTACAATGGTTTGTCGAGAAGGAACAAGATTACTTAAACGATCAAGTAGAAAGTAGATAAAAACATTTAAGATAACTGAGAACGAGATTCCGGGTGTTAGACTGCAAATAATTTTTGAGTAACTTTTCTTTTCTCAACTGAAGAGCATAAATATGATTCACGATTTTTTTTTCTGCTGGTTGTCGAGCACTCACTAGGCATTTTCTTGGCGATTTTCTGCCGATACTTAACGGAAATCGTACAAGATTCTACCTGCCTACTGGATGTTTTCTGGAAGTTTTCTACCGCCATCAACTCCACAGACATTTATTATTTTTGCAGGCTTATTTACATTACCGCATACACAAAGCCAGAACTGTTCCACAGTAGAAACTGTGTTCAATGATTCCAGTAGAGATCCACTATTTGAAGATTTAGTAAACAGTACGAAAATTACCAAAGAGAACCTTAACCGATAACTAACGCGTAACGAGATGAAGGTAGTCCGCCGCAGGTTCCGCACTAGGTCAACCTCACATAGCTATACGAAATAAACAAGCAAAAACCAAACGAAAAAGGGAAAAAGGAAACCATCTATCTATGTACTTAAACACTAAGGCGTCGCGTATTTAATGGTCGTGCGATCCTCGGTATCGGTCACAAATAAAAGAACTTACGGCGAAAAACTCAATTCAGTGCTCGAATTTTAAGGAAACTCATATAATGACATACAACATCCCCTAACCACCACAAAAGATGAACAGTAAACGGTCCATCAGCTTGAAAAAATTCTATTTAGCTACATCCCTTGAAAGTCCCGGCACAAACTACCCTATCGATTAGAAAAAACAGCCATTTATAGATTTTCCAGCATGCAAGTGTGCTGAATAAATCAACATAAGCTGCTCATAGCGTTTAATCAGCTGAAGAGGATGGGATTTTTCATTAAATCATATATCGTCGATGGAATTGTTCTTTCAAATATGCTAAGCATGAAAGATGCTATCACATTATTTCACAGTGCACTTTTTGTTACAATTATTCCGATCTGAATGAACAATCCATAAAGCAAGTATGTGACGAAGAGAATATTCTTAAAGGCGACTCAAAATCACAACAAACATTCACAATGAATAAGAGAGACTTGGAACTGAAAAAAAGGAGCTCGCCAAAAATTTGTACCTGTCCCCTATCCACAACAACAATCGTAATTTCCATGTTCGTTTCTCATAAAGGCAATTCACTTCCACAGACGCACAAAAAATGCAAGGAGGACCAGAATTGAACACTCCAGAGAAGAGGTATAACCGACTTCTTTTCAAAAGATTTTAAGAGTCATAACCATTACTCGAAAGTCAACACCTACTCAGCCTTAAAATTGCCCACTGAAGAAGAAGAAGAAAACGAGCAAACGAATTGAGTGGAAAGGAAATGAGAGCAGGTAATCAAATCAACAGAAAAAAGATGAAGAAAAATACTACGAGAGATGCCGGATTACGTGAACATCAAACGCCATACTGTTAGAAGAAACAGTATCAGCTACTATTTGGACTTAATTCCTTTTTATGATCCATTTACGACCTTCTTGATGATGTAAAGAGATTCAGAAGCAGAAATTTTCGGAACTTTCATACTGACGCTAACACACAAAGAAATTGAGCAGGAAATAGAATCGGAGAGAGAGAGAAATATCTGAATATTACAATTTTATGACCACCTTCGATCAACTGTGGAGCTCACTAATGATCAGTTTATTGATCAGCTCACCGCCTCCACAAAAAAAACTTTGCAAAATCTAATTTTTTTTCAGTTTTCTTCTCAGTTTTGGATTCTAGAATTTGACGCTGCGATCTGAATACGCTTACATTTAGCTTTAGAAAGAGAGAGAACTTTTACCAAGATAAAATCTTCAGCAAAATTCTCCTCTTTAAAATGGAACTTTTACTTCATACTTCATACTTTTCGGTGTACGAAGTAAATATAAGAAACAAAAAAAAGTGGTAAATTCAGTTTTCTCTTCTTATGGAGAAGTCTTCCACAATTTTGGCGAGCCGGGTAAATTAGCATATTCCTCAAGACTTTTCATGAAGAAAAGTAATTGCAAACAGCAAATTTCCCAAGAACATCGCCAAAATTTCTAGAATGAAAGAGAAGGTGCAGCCGATTCGTTAGTAGCAAGAGTGTTCACGTCGACTGAGGAGATGCAAATCAATCAGCAATACTACACAATGGAACAAATTCCTATTTCTTCTTGGATTTTAAGATCAAACGGTAACTGAAGTAATCAATGATATCACCTGCGTACTGTATAAAAGGTAAGCGACAAAGTGTAAATGCAGCAGCATGAAGATTTGTGGGCTCTAACACCACTGCTTGCATCACAAACTCGTTCAACGATACTGATAACGGCAGTATCCAAGAAAGTGCAAGATTTGCGTTAAACCAATGAGTCATACGCTGCAATGACTTCACTTGTAAATCTGCTCGCTGCTGTGATTCGGAACAAAACGCGACACAAAATTCAAAGATTTCAGCACACTTCAGGAACTTTCAAGGATTTTCAAAATGCCTGGTAAAGGAATGTTTAATGCAAGTGCTAGTGTTGTAGTAATTATCTTGTCCATGACTTCGCTATACATACTTAAATGTTCAAGGAAGGACACACGTAGAAGGTGTTGACTGAATTACTTCCGTTTAAAAAGGAAATTATTCTTTCATTATAGTAAATTGGGCGAAAATCTTCCTTATAACAATATATAAAAGCAACTCGGAGATTAAAGCCACTGATTAGCGGTAAGGAGAGGCGGTCGTTTCACCTTAAATACTTAAAATGATTGAAAAAATATTGATAGGTGAGTCATAGCATGGTGATAATATCAGCTCGCTGCTTTTCGCAAGTGTGCACCCTATCCAGGAGTTGAATTCGCCACAATCACAGTACCTAAGTGATACGTCACTACCATTTCACTTAAGATATCCTTACATAAACGATAAAGGATACAGTGTCCGGCGTTAATCAATCCGCTTGGGATGCGTCCCCACGTCGACTTCAATTCAGAATCGTTTGAGGTTTACGAACGTGTAACTGGCCTATGCAATGACTTCCGGGGGCTAGCCGATGTCTCGAGTCGGTGTTTTTTATCCTCCCAGACAAGTCTGGTACCAACTTATCGACCCTGGAGGGAAGGAAGACTTGGTGAGAACTAGGGCGGATTCGAACCTCCGATCGATCGTGGAGGAAGCGGAAACTCTAACCGACTGCGCTACACCCGCCCATCCTTACATATTAACAGAAAAAAAAACCTAGAAATTAGGTACCGAAGCCGAAAAAGAAGTTGAAGAAGCAAAGCTAATAGAACAAACAATGGTAGCGAAGAATGAAGACGAAGGTGTGAAATTTAGAGAGAGGTGCTTTAAGCTCGAATAGTCCCGTGAAAATTAAAAGAGCGTGTCCAAAGGACAGAGAGAGAAAGTGTTCTAGACAATGTTCTTGAAAATCGTTTCTTCCATGAAGATTACGGTCCTCCCGGAGCAATCAGTGGATAAAAATCAGCTTCACGTAGTAGAGCACTATACTTCTAAGCAAATCACTAAGTACGTAGACCTACTCAAAGAAGTGTAACCGAAAAAAAAATAGATTTCGATCGGAACTCCAGTAAGGAACTCATTTTAGTTACTCAATTCAATCAAATTATAGCGGCAATATCAGCAGACGGCGATTTATTTTGATTGTGGAATTGATAAAGTGAATGAATGATTGAATTTGACAAAGTGGAGAAGAAACATAAGATAAATGTTCGTTTGGAGACATTAAATTTTTTCCTCAATTGTCATTGTCTGTGGAAGAGCAAAGAGCGCTTGCTAGTTCGACATCGTCATGAGAACACATTGATAAAGTACAATTTCGTGAGATTGCGAAATTACTAGCATATGAATTTTAAAGAACAGTTCTCCTTTGTTAGTCCAACGTTCTAGAACATTACGGACGGTCCAGCTGTATGAAGCATGCGCTTCAACCAGCTGGCAACACACCGGTGCTGGTTTTTCTTATCCAAAAATGAGAAACCTGAGAAATCGAAACGAACTGCCCTTTTCCAAGATGTCAACTAATGGTAAATTGAGAATCTAACATAATATGTACTAAAACTGTGACTACAACATCTTTCAACAATAAAAAGTACTTGTAACTTCAGTAAATTGTCAGAAATGTCTATTTATTTGTAGATTTCTTGTTTCAGAAAAATATCTAAGTAAACAAATTCTTTTCATACACCTACGCAAAGTTGAAGATTCAAAAACCAGAAAAGAGTTACTGACGGAAACAAAAGAAAACCACTATGAACTGAAAAGAATTGACCAGCGCTCAGATAAAAATAAATCATAGTTTGTATAAGGAACAACAACAATACTTTTAAACACGTTAAGGAGACTTTGGAAACAACAGCATAATGCTGTCGGTGCAGATGCGAAAGGATATGACATAGGTCGTCTCGTCTCCGTCATCGATTTGCTCCTATGACCAGAATCAATTTTGTTCCCTAGCTATCGCTACATCTATGGCCTCCATGCCATAATTTGCGCATTGCAGATCATGGAATCACAAATTCCCTATTTATGTCACCAATCACCAGTTGCCAACAAAAGAATGGGCAGAAGCATAAAATAGGAAATTCGAAAGATTTCTTGGTCACAATTTAATATCAAACTATGAGGCAGCGGTGGATCTGTCAAACAAGTACGTTTTTTTTTCAAATTCAGAAAAATGAAACGGTAAGATTCGATGCTCTTTGAGATCATCTGATGACCAGAATATTCTCATCGATGGCACAACTTCATGATTGTAAAAACCGCACTTTCAATTCTCTGATGTTCACAGTGAATTACAAGAAACAGGAGGCAACCATGAAAAATAAGTCAACCGGAAAATACCACCCAATAAAAAGTGTGTAATTTATTTGAGATTCATACTAAAACTCTCTGAGCAGCACATTAGCGAAAACTAACAAGAGTGATTAATCATGGCCAGTTTAATAGGCTTATACGGGAGAAGGAAGAGACATTTCACTTTTTTCCGCAATTTCATCACAACAGAATTGTGTTGATGTATGGAGAAATGAAGAAATTATGACACAAAGACGCAATGAATTATCCAGTACTTCTCATCAAAAAGTTGCCCCTGAATCACAAACTAATTGATAACAGAAGTCATGAAATATTCTTCGGTAACAGGTTTATTTCATTGCTAACTACCAGTTTTTTTCCGAATAACCGTGACCTTTACAAAAGAAATGACCGCGGTTGAATGATGTCGAAAACAAAGAAAAAGTACTCTTGTGTGTTACTCTTATCTTTCGCTGAATAACGGCAGAACTATGAGAAGAGGAGAATTAAGGGTAAACTAAGAACAGTGCAATAAAAAGCAGCCACGACTCTCCTGCGAGCATAGGTCGCGACCGAAACGCACCTGCCACATCCTAAAGAAAAGGTGGCGACACCCTGCACTATGCAGAATGATGAATAGCGCATTCGTATCGATACGAAATAAAGACTTTGTATTTGTTTCTGAATCTTTGGTTATACGATTGGTTAAGGAATGAAAACTCTGGAACTCAAACCTTAGAAGGCGGTTGTATTCACAACTTTATAGACCTTTTTCAACCGACTTCTAAGATAGGGAAAGGATTCGAGGCATTCACTGAGTTCGCAAATAAAGCTGGTCATAGTTGCGTGACAAGAGCTACACTAGAACAAGGTAGGATTTCAATCAAATCCGCTTCCTCACAGGATTCTCGTACAAGGCCGTTCCTCCGCTCGTTCCATTGGAGCTTGTAATGTTTTTGTGGCCTGAATCACCTCAGACCATTTCGTTAGCATCTTCACCCATCGGTAGTTGGTCGCAACAACGCGCAGATTCTAACAGTGAAGGGGAACGGAGAAGTTGATAGTTTCTAGGTGATTCAGGAAGCCGCACATAATTCAACGGACATTCGAGGTTACATATTTTTATTCCGTTCTATTTTTGACCTTCGCTGAACAGGGAGACATTCGTTGGTTTGTAATTGAAAACAAAAAGAGCTTCTTTTTATTAATGCTTATCCGCGCAAATGAGGTAAATTTCTGTAAAGTTGGGTCATGACCAAGACGAGCCAGGATCCTCCTCAATCCGATGATCCATCCGGCACCAATTGCTCGCAGTCATTCCAATCGATAATAATTGCACACAGTGGAACAACAAAACCTGTTTTGAAACTAAGGACTGTCCCACTTTATGAGACATTGCATAGTAATACGACGTCAAGCGCCCTATTCTATCTCTCTCTAAGTCACAAATGGATGTGGAATTAGCTTGTGCAAATGCTGTGCGATAAAAGAAACGTCAGCCTCTTTGCGCACAATCGCAATCCAGCAGGGACGAACAAAATAGGACGTGCGGTACTTCTTGCACACCGATTCGCTGCAAGTGACTACTAAAAAAAAGCGAGCGATTTGATGAGCGATCATTATTTACAGCGACGCAGTTTAAATCGAAAATTTTATGAGCAAAAAAGTAGGATTTGGTGAACGAAACTGCAGCTGTAGTATCGGTCTACACGCTGGAGAAATAAAATCTTTTCTAGATCACATTCAAAAAAACTATCACAGAGTTGTAGATTTTTTAGAGTCACTAATCCATTTAAAAAAAACTATTCCTTTTTCAAGGGATGGAAAAGAACCTTTAAAATACACTAATAATACGCATACTTACAATAGTACAGGACAAATCTTTAATGGATGTAAAAGATGAAAACAAAGAAAATTTCGGTGAAACATAGCTTTATCAAAGTTTCCTTCGGAACGAACACCAATGGGGTCCTATGATTTTATTACGAAAAACATTGGTATGTTCAAAATTTATCAATCATCCTTAGAGTACTAAAAGTATTTGATGCTTTTTTTTAAATAAAACGAATTGTAACTGAAGTATAATTATGTAATTATTAATAATTATTAATGAATATAATTAATTGAAAAGTAGTCTGCGAAAAACTAACCGTAATAATAAAACGCAAGTTAACGATGACAGCGCAAAGGAAACAATCAATGCAAATACTCGGTTGCCCTTTACTTCATAGTGATAAACAAGTGTTTTACAACTATTTCAGTACCGTTGATAACTGTATGCAAAGCCAAAGAACTGTACTTACTCACTCGTCATGCTTACGCAATACCGTAACACCCCAAACGTTTACCCACGTATTCAACACTCAATCTGCTCCTTTTCAAAGGAATCTCACAGCACAACGACTTTCTAATTATGCTGCGCACGCACGTAGACGTGCCTGACCGATCGCGAGTCATTAGAGGGGTCGAGCGTGCGCGCGCGAACGCGGCATCCTCTGAGAGGCACAGCGCCATCTGGAAGCAATTGAGGCGTAGTGAAGAAGTGAAACACACAACGACATCGCACAGCCGTGCCAAGGATCGTGGAGCAACTGAATAAACAACCACTAATCTGCTCCAACAAAGAACCATGTCTTTTCCGCCAGACAGCGATCATCTAACACGCTATAGCATCGCAAAACCGCCAGCAGAATGCGACCGTCTACTACTGACCTTTTTTCGACACGCCGTCAACTACAACCAGCTTAGATATAATCAGAGCAGAAATCGTTGCAAAAACACAGGTTTCTTATTAACTACCAGTATGCTTTGCACCGCCGCTCGACACGTAGTGCATCTGTATTCAAGTAAGTTGTACGCATAAAATAAAAATGCATTAAAAAAAACGAATCCAGTCCTGTTGAGGATGATTCATACAAACCTCCCTTGTTATCAACCATATCCTTCGCTTAAATGAGTTCTTCTATCTGACGAAACCGTACAAAAGCACAATAGCAAATACATAATAGCATTAGAAAACAATGGGAAATCCTGACTAATAAACGAAATCTCTGGATCAATAATGAGTGGTTTCGTTGTCGTAACGATTTAGTAGGGAGGGGTTGGATTTTTCCAGTAAATTTAGTCCAGATTAAACTCTCCACTGCAGGTCTATGTATTTAAATGCAGATGAGTTTGGGAGATCAAACTTGCATTCACTTTCACGTGAAACACCAGAGAAAAGCATGGCATGCTCAAGGGTTCCTCGGGAAAATCTTAGTGCACCATTTTACAGATTCTTACAAGGGTTTATTAGTGTATCCTTCGAGATGAGAATTGAGAGAAAAATCAAACCCTAGCGGAAAAACATGAAGATGAAAGAACGACAATGTATGACGAACAGAGGACGGGAGGATGGAGCATGTTAAAATTAAAACACGAGAAGATTGATGATTCGTTTGACGATGAAAGCGATATTTGTTAATATCGAAGAGATCCCGGAACACCGCTATCATCTTTTTCAAACCGTATAAAGAAAGAAATCATCCTAGAAGGATCGCATTGAAACAGTCGTTTAGAATTTAGAGCACTGTTGAGAAAATGCTGACAGTACGAAATATACCATAACAATTTAGAACCTAAAAAAGAAAAAGGAACAATTTAGAGTCTAAAAAAAGAAATGGGAAATATGGTCTCGCAATTATTTGGAAAATGATGTTTTCAAAAATTCCATACAAATATGCAAAGAAAGGGGTATGAATGCGGAAGCACATCCAGCCTACTTGGAAAAGTTCCTGTGAGCCAATATAAAGATGAAAATAGCGTCGTAAAAAGTAGTAGATGGAGTGCGAAATGAAATAAGCCTGCCACGTTTTGAGGCAGGTTTTGGTTTAAGTTTGATCCATAAAAACAAACTTCAGAAAGCTCAGAAAGATGTGCCAGTTAAACGGAAACTTCCATGTCTCAGCTTTCCTAAGAAATTTTGAGGCACTAGTGCCATGAATGAGAAATGCGGGAATTTCAAAATTTACCCAATCTCGGTCCGTTACTTGAGCAATTACTGTATGTGCTAAGTGCACCGAATCGGACAGCGCCCGCTTGTACCCTGCAGGCACCGGTTGCGCTCCGCTTTAGTCGTGGCGAGAAACGATGCAGAAATAGCGCAGGAGTAGGCACAAAGAGCACTCTCTGCTACTTGCAATGCGAATTTGTACCGGTTAGAGTATTTGATGGTGCCATATGCTGTTCCGGCAATGTCGCAGGTAATTCCATCACAACATTCCGATAGCAGAGCATTTTCATATTTATATGAGCGCTATTGTTATTATTTTCTGAAAACATGGTTCTGAACATGGTTGATGAGAATCGCTGAACTTCTCGATTTTTGTGCCCGACTAATGCAACTGAAGATATAACAACTTCATTAAATACAGTAAACTAAAGTTCAGAACTTCTCACATTGATTCTCAAACAGTAACTCTCATACGCATACTCTCTCTTTTCAATTTTCGTCGATCGTCTTTAGATCTCTGCAATAAGAAAAGCAATTTGCATGCAGAACACATTTTAGAGACAACTTTTGAGCGCATGGATCGTTCCTCTTCACGGAGGAAAAAGGAGATTTAAGAGAGATATAGGGAACTGTTTCTATCAAAACCCCGAAATCACCGAATTAACACTGGAACAACAAAAAAGGGCCTAAATTCCTTTTATGGATCTCGTAAGATTTCTATCCAAAAAAAACGACAAAAGTTAGTGAGTTGAAATATTTTCAAGGTCAATAAGCAAATCTAACAGATCTAGTTTCTAAAACAAACTCAAAGCAGTAGTTGTGTCAAGCGCATAGGTGCCACTTAGAAACCTGCGAAGAACTTTGTATATTCAAATGTGCGAAGTAAACATGAGAACCGGTCATACAGTAATCTTCTCTCTACTTACGAGGAAACAGTTAAGAGTCAACGGCGTCCGCTCAAGTTACTATCATGACCAGAGCACGCTCGATCCGATCGACCCAAATGGCGGACTACTCCGCTGCAGAGAGGATCAATGAGTTTAAATCCTCAAATACAAACCACGATTTCGAAATACCTCAAATACAAACTATAATTCCGAAATAATGATAGGATAAATACAGTGAGAGAATCTACAGCATAAAAAAAAATCCAATAATGCTCTTAGATACAGAAACATGTTATGAAACAGAAAAAAACAAAATATGGATTTTGTTGTATTTCTTGGTATTATGAATCATAGCTAGATCCACTAGTTTCAAAAGCTACGATTGCGAAACTGACGGCTGCGAAATTGCAGCCTGCAAAATTTGAATGCGGAAACTGGCGGCAAAAGGAAGGGCAAAAACGTTGCAAGTTTTATCTTTACGGTAGTTCGGATATATCCTATGCTATTGGACGGTGTTCCTCATTTCACAAATCTTTTGAGTGAATTTTTATTTTCAACAGAGAAAAATGAGACATTTTCGCGGACATTTTTTCGACAATCCTCTACTCCGGTGGGTTTCTGGTACAGTAGGAATGCTAGACTATACAGGATAAATGATGAGCTTGGATAGTCCTTTTCCTTCAGGGCAACTCGCACCACTTGTACACACTTCGTAACTGATATTGGTCTGCTGGAACTACCACTTAGTGAAAAAGCGTGCCAATAACTAATTACGCAAACAACAGTGCTCATTTTATGCTCGAACAGAATGGAGAAAACGTGAGAATGTGTTGGTGTGCGTGTGTGTGTGTGTGTCAGAGCCACCATATCAGGTCCGAAATCAACTTCTACAGGTGGAACCTCGTTGTTGACGCTATTAACGCTCGAGGGTGAGTGTACTATCGTCAACAACTCGAGATTCTTTAACCTTGAAATATGAGGTCAGGGTGACTTAGAAATACTATTTGCTTCAACTTACAACTTTTCATCGCCAAATCGTAAAAAGCAACGAAATATTCGAACGTTATTCAAGAAAGCAGCAACTGGTAGAAATAAAATGTGCTGTTATGACTTTTGCACTTTCGACGAAAAAGAATGCAAGCCAATTCTTCATATAACATTTGCAGTGGTGGTCTTTCACCTTCACCTGTACCAATAATTGTTATGCGCCTGCTAAACAATAACCTTAGGAATTTTCCTTGAAAAAAAAGTCATTTCTGTGATAAAAACAGCCCTATACCTAAAGCCACATGAATTCATCATCCAGATTTTCTTTTGTAGAGTCGCGCGTAAGTTAGTGATATTAAGTTGTGGTTGTGTGAGGATTCAAAACCAACAAAAACCCGTTCTTTTAGTGATGTAAAGGCCAAGAGTCAGTTGAGCAAGTCTCTAACCACCACCTTTGTACGCACTATGCTTATTTCATGTACTATATGAATGTGTATTGCAGTGACTTAACGATTAAAGTTAGTACATGTCGCATTCAACCATTCATCCCGTTCATTAGATTTATGGGAGCCCATTCAGCTCGACTACGACAGCAGTATTCGAATCTCTTTGTTTAGCTTATTTCCCTTAGCACTTTTCTCAATGAATTTTCACTTCCTTTTTCAAATTCATTGAAAAAGTTTAATTTAATCTCTACACTAAAATATAGTGGAAGTTGGGCGATCAATGTTTGTGAGAGAAAAAAATCGTGTTGCAGCGATGTAGCAGTGGCTGTCTGGAGCAGACACATGTACGAGTACAAAGTTATAAAAAACTGCAATGACCCTTGTCAAATGCGACAGCAAAACCCATACGATCTTTTCAGTCGGCTACTTTTCATCTCACAATCGACATAGTCTTCCCCTATGCTGCGCTCATCACGTATAACGCAAGTTAGTTGTAATAATGAACGTGAATGAGAGAGAGAATCTTGCACATGAGATAGAAAAGTAAGAGTAAATAAAGGAATAAACATTATGGAACGAAATCCCAGTCCAATAATTGCATAGCACTACGGAATACCTTGGCATAGGAGGTCAGTAGGGTACCAAAACGAAGCAGAAAAATATTGAAAAGAATCTGATAGCACAACACCAGATGGTTCGATATTGTGAGAAAAAAGACATATTGAGTGGACTTTCATCTACCACAATCTTTAGAAGTGTTCCACCAAACAATTCTGTCAATTGACAATTGATCTCAAACATACTCAAGCTGACAAGCCATTAAATCTAGCGCATAGGACAAATACCACGAAAACACGCATAGGCGATGAAATGTTCACCACAGAATGTTCTACTGTGTTGATCAATTTTATACGAACGAGCAGTAAAAGAAAAGCGCCGAATTGAAAATTTTTCTCGATTATTTATTCTAATGAAATTTGATGGACCTTTGATCCCGCAGAACGACGATCTTGTAATAGATTCCAGATTTCAAATGTGCAACAAGGATTACCATCTTGTTTGAGTGCAAGACTTCACAAAGGCATGGAAAATGCCGCACACACCATGAATACTTTACTCGGAGTACTACTGCCGGGTACAGAGCAAAAGTGAACAAAATTTACTCGGAAACGACTGCGTCAATCGAACACAAACAAGCACATATCCAGTGACGGTTCGGCAACTATGAGACGTTCGAACGGCGTTGCTCGGTCGGTCGAAAGTCGCGGTTCGGGAAGGAATCGCGTTTCAACGGCGAGCGAAGATCAAAAGCAGCAGAGGTGTGAGAGTAGAAAAAAGAAAGGATTGAATGAATTTCAGTTTCAAAATTTCACAAAAGAGGGGAAGAATTCGAGAAAAACCATAAACAACAGGTATTTGAAATGAAGGTCTTTTCGACACTCCTTCAAAGGCAATGAATGGGAATTCGTTGAATCAAACTCAACTCGGAGATGTTACGAAAATGCACTCCAGGTCCAAATGAAAAAGGATCGTTCATCAACGTGGGCGCAGAAGGCAATCTTCCGAATTAATCCTGCAGATTACCATCAACTGTTCACTTTATGGCGTCGCTTATGAGACACAAGACGAAAACAGCGCAGCACAAGGCGCTCATTCAAACGCTGAGACAGCCATTTGAGTTACATACAGATTTTATTTCTATTACTTTTTGACAGATATGTATATATATATATATCAAATTTTTACTTCCAAAAATTATTTTATTTGCGTTTATAAAATGCAGAACGCACTTCCTGCAACTAGGACGTCTAAACGTTAAAGGAGAATTTACGCCACCTCTCACCATCATCCGGAGATTTGCTCTTTTCTAAAAGTATTCCTGTTGTGTTACGGATCTAAATAGTGGACACGATAACTGGCTTTCTCAACAACTGTGTAAACTCCGAAATGTTAGCTTTTTCTTCTTCTTACATCACTTCACTGTAACCACCTCAAAAGTAGAAAGAAGTTTCCAGATGTAACTTTTTTTTAAAAGAAAAATCAGACATCTGGATTCTACTGAAATTGCGGAACGAGCGCTGAAAGCAATTCAACAAGAGGCGGAAAGGCAAAACATTGTCATTTTGAAATTAAGAACTATTGAACATTCGGAGGAAACTTATTTTCAAGCACAATTTCGTTGCTTTTAATTTTTGAAGTTACACCCACCCTTTGCTCGATAATCATCGAACAAGAACGCAGTCTATTTAGACTTCAATAATTATAGTATATGACAGGAAGTCCGACATTTTCATGGAAACCTAGGAAATTGTTGTTCACACAACATCTCCGGGAAGACCAACTTCTCTTATTGCGACGGTCTGGTCTATACGATACACACAGTGGCCTCCAACCAAATTAAAATTTGTGAGCTCTGCTCAATTTTTATGACAAAATCCTCAATCAATTTTAATGTACATAGATTCTTGTACTCCTATGATTGTTGCAAGAAAAGTTACATCCTTGATGACACGTGTCTGCTTTACTTGGGGTGCTACCTCGTCTCAATCAGTGCCAAATAGGTGGATTTTTTTAAGCTGCGACTAAGTATTTTTACTTATTTTGCAAGCAGAAGTTACAAAAAGTTATAGGTACATCTGCGTCAAACTGCAAAATCCAGAGAGAATTCTCCACAATGCTTTCTGTGTTGGTAGAAAATAAGAGGTCAACAGTAGACCTAAGTACACATTTAGTTAGCTGGGGTGGATGTAGCAGAGTCGGTAAGAGGTTCCGCTGTATCTGCACCATCGATCGATGGTTCGAAACCGCCGCAGTGCCAACCAAGCTTTTCACCCCGCAGGGATCGATAAATTGGAAACAGACTCGTTGAGAAGATAAAAGCACTGACTTGATACATCAGCTAGCCCCCGCAAGTCATTGTGCAGACTGGACACACTTTCTTAAACCTCAAAACGATTCTGAATTGAAGCGAACGCGGTGACGCATTCCAAGCGGATTGATTAACGACGCCAAACACATTTATCCCTTTTCCTTTACACTCATCTGATTTACACATCTCCGTTATCTACACGGTAGTAAAAATCCCGTTCGTGCAAACTGTGCTAGATCCGCTTAGCACAGCGTTTCTTTGAAATGGTCATCAGTACGAATAGATTATAATTACAGATGTTTTCACAGTTCAATTCAATTATTTTCTTCCGGATGAGCTGGCAAGGATGTAAGGGACAAATGCACCCCGATCAATAGAACAGAGAGAAACATTACAGGCAACAATGGCAGCTCGCTGTTGTACTTAGGCCAGAACACTCCTGCAAATACTGCTAAAAATAAACCATCGACTGAGCAATCCCTTCATAAAATCGTAGCAACCAGATTTTTCTATGATTTGAAATAAATCCAAGGAATAATTCACTCCTTTGTTTTGGAAATGCGACCACATTCACTTTGTTTTACAAATCCATGCGTCCCCTATCCGTAAATAGCAAACGAATTGACATAACTATACTAGGAGAAGCGACAAACAAGCTGTCGGTTGACAACGTCCTACATCGGCTAAACAGCGCCGCTGTGCAAGCACCAGCGAACAACTCTGCTCTCACTCACATTGAGTCCATCAAAATATTTGAGGAACTCCGGCGAGCAGAAAAGCGTGGAAAATGTGGCGGGACCGCTCGGTTTCCCCTTCCGTGTACAATTAAGGTTTTGCTGTTTGACCAACGTATACCTTAGAAGTTACTGGATTTATCACGGTTATATTTGGATAAGAATACTAGTAATCACTTTAAGATTTCCTGAAACCTCTCATTAAATTGATTCATTAGTCGGCTGAAAGACTCTATCCTACCATACTCCCATTGATTCAAAAGAGTGCTGCAAAACTTCTTCTTCTGGAAGCATGTAAATAAAAACACCTCTAAAATATTGAAGAAAGAGATTTTAAGATGAAAAAATCGACAAGAAGTGCAAGCCACGACGTGCAAATACGAACTTCACACATCTCTTCTGAGGGAAAACAAGAGCGTCAACGAAACTGACGCGCTCTCAGCCGAGCCCACAAAAAAACTCAACAAAAAGTTCGTTGTTCACGATAGCTCTTCGCGGGGAACGAAAACATCATATATGAACGAATGTGGCTTGACTCAGGGTATCTATCTATACGACTTACGGGCCTTGTTCAGTAAGTTGTGAACGGCTTTCCCCTTACTGTATGCTGATTCTATTTAGAAAGTTGACGATGAAGTTGAAAGTCAATGATGTTAGGATTACTTCAGTTCACGTCCTTAGTTATTTCTATTTCTCATTCTGATTATAAAGGCGAATTCTGACGATGCAGTGTTCTTCCGTTACGAGTATTTTTATAGTTCAATACCAATCGGTTGTCGCTAATTGTCATCACATCAAAAAGAAAAACCGGATCCTTAATTCCTCATTAGGAGCGGTTCTTCTGGGGGTGCATGGTTTTTTCATCATTCGAAAAAAAAGACCCAAATTCGACTCCAACAAGATACCATTTTAACTCGGACAAAATACAACAGGAACGCTAAGAATTTCCTCTCCTACGGATCGATTTTCTTTCAAATGCTTGCGTCGGCAGATGTTGGCGTCAGGCTTTCAAATATTCCTATACGACATAGTGAAAGACCTGTCCTCCCAAAGCAAGTGCGAACGGAATTATTCGTCGAGCGTAGGGCATCGAACTCCTTCCGAAAATGGACCGCAGACTTGTTTGACCTCATCAATTACTGACGAAATAGATCGGATTCGGAGGACAACAAAATAGGATTTTAGAAAGCCGGATGGAGAGCAAGACAAAAGACGACCTCCATCGATGTGGCGTCAATGGCGACGAGACACGGAGACCGCATAAATACGCAACCTTGGGATCGTTAGGGAATAGAAAAAAATGCAAAACCAGACGA
The DNA here is from genome assembly GCF_031761385.1 of Necator americanus. NCBI lineage: Eukaryota > Metazoa > Nematoda > Chromadorea > Rhabditida > Ancylostomatidae > Necator > Necator americanus. The sequence goes on from NC_087372.1 coordinate 33,280,074, forward strand.
CTCTCGAGACTGACGAAAACGACCCATCTTGTTTTTTGGAATCACAGCCCATTCTGTAACAACAAAAAAAGGGATCTTAAATGCCTGTGCGATTTGTACGACGGCAAACGAATCGCTCGTTAGTGCACAAGTACAACTAGAAAATGGCGACAATATTTTCTAAATGCTTTAAACAAGAAATGGAAAATTACGAAGGAAAAGGCAATCTTTCCAAATCATTAAATCTTGTTCAAAAATTTGTTTGAAGTTTGACGAAATAAAAAAATGGAGAGCATCTTGTCTGCAAACGAAGGTGGTGAATTTACGAGAACATTTACTAAAATAGTTAAGATTTTTAAGAAAACAGAAGATTGTTAGCACCACTTATCAAAAAGCAAATGCTATCTTGTGAAGTCATTAGTTCAGAAAAAACGCTCCCAAATTAAAAGGAAACTTATTATATCCTTCAACTACTTAGTATTTTCGTTTTGACCTGATGTAGCGGCAATTCTCAACAATTCTTCACAATGTCGCATCCGAAAGACTGTTTATTTCAAAGGGAGCATATACGAAATTAACGATTTTAGGATCTCTACTCGGAAAGACATTGTTCATGCTGTAGATCACTAATGTGAACGTGATCTATCTCAATTCTTACTAATTGTTCTAAAAAAAGACATAGAAAACAGGCCTGTTGACCGAATTTTCCTATAGGGCACCCAACAGAGTGTCACGTATGCGACGCAAGCACACGCGCTGCGTACGTCAGCGAGCGGAAGAGACAGCGCCAGCAGCCATTGGTAGCCGAAATGAGCTTGATCGCGCTCACACTCATGATCTACCCATGATCCTATCTTTTCGTGGAAAGATCCCAACAATGTCATTTTCGTGGTGTACTGCCTATAAAGGCATCACCCCACGAGTCTGAGGTGGTACAATTGGCGTAAAAAGCAGCCCGGAAGATGCGGCGTGTGCACGCGGCTGGCGCGCCCCAATCGAACTCGTTGTAGAAAATAGGGCGCCGGAACGCTCGAAGCCGTATCTTCCGGGCCGTTTTTTTTACGGCAATTAGGAAGAAATGGACGGAATCACCCCTTCTCCTTAATGTACGATCCCGCATACGAATACTCCACCTGAAATCTGCATCACCTCAGAATCGTGGGGTGATGCCTTTAATGGAGGTTGACGCTGTGGCGGAGAAAATGAGCCGAGGTTTCTCTTCTTTTTTTTTTGCTGTCACTCAGGCTCATTGATCTTCTAGCGTGAAGCAATGCAGAAAGAGTAAAGACTTCTCTTAGTCTATGCACATATTAAAGGTTCGTGGATCTTACAAATTTAGACACAGAACGCCTTTCAGTGTGATATAAACTCCTTTTCCACTTACATCTGATTCCCATCATCTCCTTCTTTTAAGTAGCACGTTCTTAAAAGCTTCTTACGGGAATGCAATTTAGAGCACACAATTTCATGCCGCGGCTATACTAAGTACATTTTTTTTTAAATCTGAAAGCTCACGAAAATTTTATGGTGATTACTCCACGTCTTGACTACCCGCACAATCATCGCAGTCTCTGGTATCAAGAGGAAACCAATTCACCAAAACTGAAATAACAGAAGCAGTGATTCACCATTGTTGCCACCTACTATTAATTAATTAAAAGAGATCATGAACAAAAGCCTAATACACTACCATTCTAAAAAAAAATCCTTAAACCAGATGAAGTTATCCTAAACAAAAAACATGTGCACAATTAGACTGATGAGGGACGCCCAAACAATTCCATGGATGTCGAGAAGAAAGGGTACCAACCGAAATCGTCGCGTGCCGATGCTAGCTATGGTAATACTTCTATCTCGGACTTAACAATCAGTGTACCTTTTTCTTCTCTTTGCAGTAGTCAGGGAAAAATTACTAGGGAAAAGCGAAATATGATTAATGTCCTTGCTATCCTCTGAAATGATCTCGACAGTCAAAGTTTGGAATTCTTTGACATTTTTGTTTTTTTTTTCATCCAAGCCTTCGAAATGGGATAATGACAATAAGAGAATGAGTTTTAATCATTTTCGTCCCCAGTCCAAGGAAACATCACGTATTTGATGACGTTTTTACAGGATTTAGATATTTGTGTTGTTTTTCATTGTAATTAAGCAGCCAACAGCAGAGTTCGAAAGCGATGTTTTGCCTGGCGTAGAGATTAAATTTAAAAAAAAACTATACAAGAGCGTTTAAAAACTGTATTCTCAATTCATTATGGCATGTTATTCACTTTTCCGATAGCAGTCAGCAGAAACTTAGTGAAAATCCCAAAAAATAATACAAATCATTTTTCAGTCGTTATATCAAATCTTACTTCAAAGCTGATAAAGTAGTTCAGAAACCTTTTCTCAATACCTTCAACCATTCATATGAATCAATAAAAGAGGACATCTTCACTTTCAATACTTAGTTTCTATACTTTAAAAAAAAAACTAAATTGAACTGTTATAACCACCATTTTAGATTGCACATTATCCAGTGGATAGCTGAAAGCTAAGCTCGGCTATGTAATTACCATAGACTAAAAAAACTGGATGCGATGGGCGCCGGTACTTCGCACAAACTCAAGTGTAAAAACAAAATCTGCACGACTGCATCAGCATCGCTGCAAGTACTGTTCACGCAGAGCACACATAGCGCACTCTAAAAACTTATTTACCAAATCGTTAGGCCAAACAATGCCCACCAAACAACGGACCGATCAGCGGTTAAGTGATTAGAAACGGAGAAAGATGCCAAAAAGCCAACGAGTGTTCAAGAGAGACGGGATCTGTCCTAAGTTCAGCTATAAGTTGATAAATGAATGTAGCGGAAAACATTGATAAAAACTCTGGAGTCAAAACAAGTGTAACAATTTTCGAGAAACTTCAAAGAGAGTAACAAACATGAAGTTCGAAGAATACGGCATAGTGAATAATTTAGGGAACTTTAAAACTAATATTGCAAAAAGAAAAAAAAACAAAGATTTCTAGTGAGCTAAAGACTTACCGACAGTGCGTATCAGGAAGAAGCGTGAAATGAATAGTCTGTGACTTCGTTAACATTCTTTATAAACCACGCAGGAAAATTACGAAATTTCATATCAGACACACTCCGACTAACATTACTCACTGATAAGCAAATAAATATATTCTTTGTACGTGTTATTCAATGGACTGCTATGGTGCAATAATTCCTGCTTTTGCGTTAGAGCTGTTCCATACGCAAAAAAAAGTGGGAAGAAAAAAGATAGCTAGCTAATTCACTAGTACGACAGAAAATCTCTAAGGAAATTAGAGAAGAGTAAATTTCTGAGCTGTGCTACGATAGCTATTTGACGTCATTCGCTTTGCGGAAACTCAGAAAAGGAAAAAAGAAAGCTCTCATGACTAGCACAGTAACACAGAACATAATATACTCTTTGATCCTCACTAGATTTGTACCTTCTGCTAAAATTTGAGAAGAGGACCTTAGTGATTTGCAAAGCACAAAACACAGTCCTTTTTTCTGGACTGGAACTAAACTTGAACGAACCTGTGCAGTCGATTCCAAATAGCGTCGTCACCAGTAATTGTTTGTAGATTTCTCTTCGTATCTATAGCTACCCGTCTTCCCTACAAAATATGAATAGTTCATGCGTAGCTTACAATAAAAGTTTTAAAAAAAATACCACGAAAGAAACAGTTAGTAACAAATTGAGACCCTGATTAGCAACAAGTGCTGGGTATAAATAGAGGACTTCAATTCTACATGAAAAACGTCTGTGTACATTTTATTGATGAACACCACTCTATTCTAGAAATTTGCACAATCAGCATGATTCTCTACATATGTTTAGCTATTGATAGAAGATACAGTTATGTGCCACACTGATAATATACGTAAAATAATAGTAGACTATGCAGCAAATGTATAAACCCTATATACCTGGGGAAAATAAGAATTAAACATGAGATTTAGAAAACCACTCAAATGTTCATACTGTTAGATCTTACGAAAAGTTTGATAATTCTTCTTAGAAAATGTAGAGCTAACAAATCCTTTGCAAGGGACCGTGATTTCTTCAAATGATGCTTAAAATGCAGACAAGTTATACTGTGGGGTTATAGTTCACACATTACACTTTGCAAAGTTAATCCTTGTACACAGGCACCTGTTTAGCAACCTAGATCCCCATTTCAGGGGGGTGCTCTAGATTTTTTGAAGCACAATTACTGATTTTTTCCAAAGACAATTTATAAGCAAAGACAAGGAATTGTAAAGAATGTTTGTGCCAAAAATTTGAGGTTTAGGATTTCCTTTCACCACTTTATATATGTATTTGCGCACTATTTGGGAGCAAAAGTGGTCAATTCTATTCTTGGTGTCACTTTATGCGTTGTCGAAAGGAATGTTAACAAATCAAAGGTAGTATGGTTTTCAGAGAAATACTCTCTCTGACTGCAAATCGTAATAAAGAAGAGACTCGGTTTGAGAATTTAAAGTCAAATTTTCTTGGAATACCGGAAATTTGCGACATCACTTTCTCCATTATCTTCATTTTAGGAACTACTGTGTGGTCAAATAATACTGAGTGCAAAACAATCTGATGCCGAAAAGGAAAATAGACGAAAACTTCAAAATAGACCAAAAACGTGAGTTTTGAGCATGCTATCTGCAGATACGTTTTGTGGAACCAACTTAAGAACATTTCGCTTTCATCGGCCATCAAGATTAGTCAAATTAATAATTAATATTTTCCAAACCTTAGAACTCTAAGCTGTCTTTTTTTAAAGCTGTCGTTTTGAATCGTTCCAGAGATGCAAGACAGGAAATTGTTCAGCCAACACTCTTTGTGGTGTAGCTTCGTTTGTTTCAATAGGCCTTGACTGCGTCAACTCTGCAGTGTGATACCAGTGTGGCAATTACTTTTTTTTATATTCTATATCAAACTATTCACAAATGAGTAATGCTTTGAATGTCATTGAACTACGGTAGTAATTTTAACTAATTCTGCTACAAGCTACGTATTAAGTAAACATCCACTATCATCATTTGCCATACTACGATAAACACAGCGTCAAAACTCTTGAACATTCACAGCTCCAATGAGCACTGTTTAAATCTTTTTTACATCTCAAAATAGCAGAAGAAAGAGGTCGACAAATCCGGAGCTTTGATTTGACTGATTTACTGGAGTAACAAGGGAATATAGAGAAAGGAAACGAGCAGCAAAAGGAACGTACATTTCTGTCATTGGGCCTGAACCAACCAGTCGGTAGACGACCGGCCATACTTGCGTATTGCGGTCTCATTGTGTCGTCTTGATCCATTTCATTTTCAAAAGTTGTTGCTGCCATACTCTTCAAAAAAATTGGACTTAGAATGACCCAAATTACAAATTCCATTTTGAACACGAAAAGGGAGCTGTATCAGAAAGGATAACTTCTTGAAATTACCTGCAATTTTTCTTTAACAGCAGTTAATGCTTGGAGAAAAAATTCATAATTGTTAACTATGTATGTCATATCGTTGCTAACCACGATGAAAGAATACAACCGGAGAAAACCACGTGCTTTAGAATCTCGTAACCTGGAAAACATACAATTAGCATGTAAATGGTATCCTAAGTCAGTCAATTCACAAAATTAATAAATGTCTGGGAGTATGAGTATGTCCTTACTTATCAACACATTATTCCAGTGTTTTTCCACAAAAAAATGTGATAGAGAGCTAGAATAGAGCAGACCTATGCTGATATTTTCATTATATACTTACCTAAATGTGAGCGAGAAACAATATCCGTTATCAGAGTCGCCGAAAAAAACCGGACCATCAACATCGGTGCCGTCACCTTCGTCTAAGCCTTCGTTTGCAGTGCCATCCCGACGCAACGTATTCACCCGTATTGCTTAAACATGAAAGACTATTTTAGATGGCAGTAAAGACACTTTAACACTTATCGTTTACAAAACTTTAGAGATATTTTGTACTGCCATTGAGGGCAACAGCTATTTTTTTAAGAATCAGAATATAAATGTAAAAGTAAAACAAATAAATAAAATAATAATAATGTAAATATAAAACAGAGCACTCAAGTGCTTAACATCGCTACTTAGACTGAGTGGCGCGAATAGTCTGCATATACCATATCCGCCAGATAACTTACCACCATCATATGATCTACAACGCACACAGGCTATGACCTGGCCTATAACATTTTCACTCAATGTTCAGAAACTCTGATGAGGAGCTATAGAACAAACTAAAATCTGCAGAAGATGACAAATAGCGAGTTCCATAAGACCACAATACAAAAAAAATTGTTTTCAAATCTCAAGGGCTGTAGTTAAACACCTAGTTTCAAAGGAATGTTCAATGAATGGTAACAAATTAAGAAAAAGTTGTTATAACAGGTTTTCTTTTTGTCTTTATTTCATAAACGATTAAAACTTAGGCCTCAAATACAGCTAACTCGAGGAAAGAAAAGAATAAAAGAATACCTGAATTCAGCAAAAAAAAAAGATCTCTTCAGCTATATTTTTTGTATTACAAGTTCACGTGTAAACAACAAACAAACGATTTTCATGATTTTCTAACACGTAGAGCCTGCCATAAACCTTCTAATAAACTTGCAAAATAGTTTGTGGAAAAGGAAAAGAGCATGAAAGAAGGTGGCAAGTACACAATATTCATTTTTTGAATAAATAAGTAAGAGCAATTGTCGGAGCAAGAAAGTTGTTAATGTTGATGCAAGTTGTTAATGAAGATGCTCAAGAAAAAAAAACTTTTTTTTAAGGATTTCATTCACTAACTAAAGGAAATGAAACATATTATCTTCTTTAAATATTGCAAGAAAAACAGCACAATAATACAACAAATCCAAATAAAAAATAGTTTCATACTCACCAGGTGTGGGGTGAACTTGTCTTAATGGTGATGACATTCCCTTGTGAGGTGCGGATATCTCACAACTCAAAGAACGTAGACATGCATTCCGTACACGCTCATAAACCCTCTCTTTTAATGGAATCTTGAATATGATGAGTCGGGTAATGATACAATCTCAATCTCGAGTAAGAAAGGCTGAACCTACTTGTGTGCTAATGTAGCTTGTTTTATTTTCATGATCGTTAGACAATAAACACGGCTGGTTAATATTACCGAATGATGTGCAAGCATTACACCTAAAAAAAGTAAAAACTATTTTCCTTCACGACACTTCACAAAGTAAACGAACTCTCAGAAGAAAACAAAATGAGTGAACCAACCTTTCTTCAGGATCTTCTAGAATTTCTGGGGTACAATCTCCGTAATACAGTGGCCGGTCACCGTCGTGCTCTGATACCTTAAAAAAAAGCTATTTTTCTGCAGTTTCCAGATGAGTGTTTCTTTTAGCGTGACATATGTTGGTTGTTTGTTTAAAGCTAGTTAGTTTAAAGTAAAGAGGAACAGAAAACGAAAAAATAAGGGATAACGTCAAAAATTTCATTCGTATACGTATTCACTGATGTACAGCTTCCAATGTTTACTGAACTAAATAAAAGGGGCAACGAGAGTTACCATAACAAAAGAAATCGTCATCAAAATGATCAATAAAAGTATTCTTTCTAATAAAGATAAATACGACGTTTAGCAAGTATTTGCCACAAAAAATCTGTGCTTTGTAGAAAAAGGAAAAATTGGTGTCCTAAATGTCGAATTGTCGTGAACGAGTTTACATGACCGAAAAGTATTCAACAAGGAAATAACAGCAGTAACAATCTACTTCCTCAAAACCATCAAAATATTACTTCAGAGGAACGATGCAATAAAATGTCGTGAAATTTGACTTCAACTAAAAAATCTTACAAGAGTGAAGCGCATGCGGGAACGGAATAGCGGATGTGTGCAGAGAGAGTTCTACAATTCCGCCCTCGCTTTCCACTAATAAAGACTCACAGAAACAAAACAAGAAATAAAACAAAACAAATGGAAAAAAACAAGTGTAAAATTAACTCAACTAATAGCAAAAACAAACCTGACAACCACTGCCTGGTAAGAACATTGAAGTTGAAGCTAAAGGAACGCTACGCATCGGTTGGGTGATCATCATCACTCTTGGTCCGTGATTTTCGCAGAAATGGCAGAGGGCAATCACCGCTTGCATGTCATTTGATCCCTAATTAAAACTGAAAAATACGAATCTATAGAGCAGCTCCACTAAAATAGAACCAAACTATTACATTGTCGACATATATGAAATAAAACTAGGACATGAATCAATAGACGAAAGAGCAACTAGAAAAAAAACAGCGTAGCATCCCAAAACGGTGGTGGATATACTTCTGGATAAATTGACGTCAATTTATTGCCACGGTATTCAATGTGAAGCATGACATGACGGATAATTTCAGGAAAAGGAGACAGTTTAACGGCAGCTAATGGATTCTCATACATTTTTCACCTATGCCCAAGGTCATGTGCACGCTGGCATCCCGCGTGACCGCGAAGGACAACGACGAACAGCAACGTTGCGTGGAAGAACACTTCTATGCGATCCTCACTGCTACTTTCACGTAAATAAACTAGAAATGTAAACAACAAACAACAGATCAAGCAACGATCACCACAAGATGCTTAGCGGAATGCTCGTTGACGTATAGTGCGAATGTCCCGCAAATCTTACGTAAAGTCCGCGCACGGAAAGTGCGAAGCGACTGCGTGGGAGGCCCGCACCGCAAACGCGGCCCCAAATCAACATCACGGTGCCGGTAAGCACGAAGGCCGAGACCCGTAATTCAATAAAATCGAATATTCGAGCATGAATCACTTTGATTATGAAAAATGCTTTCAGTTTTATGTTTTAGAACCAAAATTTCAACTACGGATCACTTTGCATATAAAAATATAAGGGATATAGGAAATAACTCTGGTTTCATTTTTTCTTTTGAATCTTACGACTACTGCGTGCCGTCGGACTGAATTCTAACATAGGGAGAACTATGGATTATGTACTAATCCCGTTTATAAACCTTTCTAAAGTAGCAATACAATTGTAGAAAATAGAGCGAAATAAAGAGAAAATTAGAAAAGGCTGTAGCAAGGATGGCTCGCTTATGGGAAGCAAATTTGGTCACATCGCTAAAATTCCTGGATTCGGAAGGGATCTTTCCTACTTACTTCATAATTAATTACTATTTTATAACTATGTAACCATTCTGCGCTTTTATTCACACTCTTGTTTGCATATAACTATACTTTTTTCTTTTATATTCATAGATTTTGAATGCAAAATAGTTTAAAGTCATCATTCAATTACACAGCTGTTTCTCCTTATGATTTATTCATTTAAATGTTCGTTGTTGAGCGTCTTCAAATTAATTCTTCCTACTTTCTACTTCTTCCATGAGTCAGTGTTCGTTCCGTGAACACCTGTCGTCCTCTGGCCACATTAGTTCATTGGAATACCTCCATGGGGTCCTCAATGGGACCTTCCTAATAGGCTTGGGCAAGGGGATGGTGTACTATCCCCTTGCCCAATCCGCCAACCGCCCACGTATACTAGAACATATCTTTGCAATAACCTCAAACCAACAACTGTTCTCGGGTATTCAGTTGAGTCTGCTCCATACCTCGTTCTGATAGCTTTACTATAGTCGGCTTAAAACGACCTGAAGCTCGGTGCGGTCGCGTAAGCGGGCACTGTGGCGATGACAGTTGGGACCATGTTGGGACCATCGCCAGCTTCACTCAGCGCAATGAATGGTACTAGCAGGGGTTCCCAATCGCCGCCAATCGCCACCTTCCATCTATTGACCGGGGTGCAGGTCGTTTTGGACCGACCTTAGTAGATGATCATTTCTTCCTAGAGTGAAAAAATGCTGAGACCGAGCGATGAGAAGGAATCAAATGGTGGAGAACTCTCCTGGAGTTTATTGTAGTTGGAGGAGGCCACTTAGTGGCAGCCTTATTTCTGAAACAAATAACTAAATAAGTCGGCGGGGGGTAAGGCCTAAGCATTTGTCTTAGAGAATCCATGACATGTATAGTAGGTGTCAAAACGACATGAAGCAGGTACGCAATTGCGTACGCGGGTTCTCTCGAGGCGGCGCGGTAGAGCGTAGCGGCTAGGAGCGTGGTGAAATCCTTGCTGGCACCACCCAACGCTGCATTTGCCGACGGTCCCAACTCGGCCCCAAGTGCTGCCTCTACCGCGCCGTTTCGCCGTTTCGAGCCCGTACGCAAATGCACCACAACTACACTCCTTGATTCATGTCGTTTTGACCCGACTTTACCAAGGCGTCGTGTATGTGTTGACTTTCCCCACTCGAGGAACATTGGGGAATTTTCGCTGGAAGAATTTGCAAAAACCAATGAATGTGAGGCGCTATGTCAATCTCATTGCTGCCAGTGACTGCTAGCTGTCCTTGATTTATGCCTCTAAACCCGAAGATTCTGGGAAGTCCCCGGAGGAGAGCTCGCGGGCCGAACGCATGAGACCGCCCGCGTTTCCGTTATCGAAACGCAGCGATGCGGGCGTTTTTATTCGAAAAACTGCAGCAACGTATATGGTTGTGAGGGGATCCTTTTTCGTTTGAGATTCATGTTCTTTCCGAGGATTTGTTAATCTGAAACGTATCGTTAGTTTATTTCGGGTGATGATTTCTTTCATATTTTATCGGGGTTATGGGAGTTAAATATCGAGTTCATTAGATTTTGATCTATAGATTTCGCACACTTTGTACCGTTTACTTACTTACATTTCCTGTTCATGAATGAAAGCGCACAGTTTAATGAGAGCTACCATTCTTATCCTCCTACTGATTATTTGTACACTTCACCTACATGTTTCCAGTATCGTTGCTTGATAAGCGTGACAGGCGATTGATAACACTAGGAATTGATGTTGCTCATCTCGGAGTTGATGTAGTTCTGGCATTTTGTGCTGAATTCATCTTTATCTTATTTGGTTGTACATTCTTCCTCGATTTGTCGTCTCCGGAATGCAACTGGCTTGAATTAATAACATTTTTTTGCATAACAGCTTTTTATTCAGCTGCCAGTAGTCGTCTTGTTTTCAGTTCTTTTTTAGTTCATGTTATGGCGGACGAAGATGAGGGCATGGAAGCGTTCGATTTTGACGAACGTGATCTTGAATTCGCATTGAATCCGGGTCGACGTCATTACCAAACCAAGAACCAGGCAACATATGGTGGGGTGAGACCACCTCTTTTGAATTCTTCGCCAGTAGTTGTGAAGAATCACTTAAAGTCTTGCAGTCTATTGATTTTCCAGTTATTTTCGCACAATCTTGCTCTACGTTTATCTACTTACTTTCATTTTGTTTAATTGCTTATTTTCATCAGAAGTATATACTGTTTCTTTTAGGTATTTGGGCAGATCGAGAAGAGAGTGATGAAGAGGATGCTTACGCTAGACCGTCGTTTGGGTCCGTTATTAATTTTTTACGTTACTCCTTATCTTCTATATCGAACATTATGGAATCCTCTTTTTGTAGGAAAAAAGCGAAAAAAGATTATGCAGCTCCTATAAATTTTATAAGCGGTGGTATAAAGCAAGGTAGCAGCTTAGAGCCTTCAGACAAGGTATGTGAATTTTCTGTGCGCTTGTATGTGAATCTCTACTAAATATGTGGTGTATAAAATTTAGGTGAAAAAAGAAGTGAAAGATGATGCTCCTATAGAAATTACATTCAAGAAGGAACGCCGAAGACAGAACACTACTGGTGCAAATGTGTTTGCAGGTAAGGGTGAAAACTCTCGGAAGCGTTTGGTTCTTTTTTCCCTGGTTTTCTCTTTTCTCTCCCCTCATTTCACGTCCCTTCATTTTGATTTCCTCTCGAAATATGACCGAAAGGGCTGCTTTCCTATTGCTCTCAAAGGATTTGTATTTGCTTTCCTGAGATAGTCAGCAATCACCGTGCTTCATCTCGTTTTGAACTTACTATACCTAACTGTTATAATAATCAACTATTAATTATTAAGGGATGCGTACGTCTGCCGTCAAAGGCACTGTCGATCCAAATGTGTTTGCCGACTGGACGAAGTTTGGAAAAGGTGATGTAGTGAGGAAGATGATGATGGTAAGCCCTCATTCCTACTTTTTTTTGGTTTTTTGGCAACTTTAAGATATTCTTTACTGAAAAGATCCTTTTTAGGCCATGGGTTACAAGGAAGGCGAAGGTCTGGGAGCTTCAAGACAAGGAATTGTCGAACCTGTTCAGGCTACTGTTCGGAAAGGACGTGGTGCAATAGGAGCATATGGGAAGGAGGCAGTTGGACCGAAATTTGGAGGTTTGCATGTTGTTCCACTTTTGTTCTTTTTACTTAGCTTATCAATGTGTATCACCGCAGTTGTTTCCAGAATCAGCTGCAGAGACACAACGCCGTCTGGCCGATCAACGAGAATCAACCAAGATAGAGGAGCCTTCATTACCTCAACTTAAGACTGCATGGAAGAAAGCTTCTAAAGTAGGTGGTTCAATCACTATGGAAAGGAGTACAATGCTTGCTTTTCTTTTAAAAATCTCTTGAATTCATTTAAAGGTAAAAACCCGCTACAAGACGCTGGATGACGTGATTGAAGAGGGTGGATCGATAGGATTCCGTTCTTCAGTGAAGACCGGTGTTAAAGTTATTGATATGACTGGACCGGAGCAAAGAGTATACAGTGGATATGATTCATTTTCAATGAAGACGAGGTCCTATTTTCAACTTCTTTGTTCTGCCCCTCGATTGTGCATAGTGACTGTACCTTTTTCTAGTTCTTTTTCTAACAAATCTATTCAGACCGGTGTTCAATGACCTCAGCGATCGGGAAAATTTCGATGTGCCCGAGTTGATGCACAACTTGAATTTGCTAGTTGATCTCACTGAAGAAAGTATCCGCAGGAACGACAGTCAGCTTAAGTCCATTAAGGTACGTCACCCTTCTATTCCATTCACAAGTATTGTATGAAATATCTCCAATCTTTTTAGGACCGAACAACCGCGCTAGAGTACGACCTCACGCAGGCCAGAGATATCCTGGAAAGTGAAGAGCGGGCAACTGAAAAAATCAAAGAAGTGTATGATCTTATTGAGGAGTGAGTTACAGGGCAGATTTTTTTTTCTGATGTGCTGATTTGCTCAAAACTCTGCAAGTTATTCTCTCCTTATTCTCTGCATTATAAGATTGTATTTACAGATTTTCTAAACGCAAAGGTGATAAAGCACCATCAATCAATGACTGTCAACAACTGTTTACAAAACTGCGCACTGAATACAAAGAAGAGTACCACATGTTTAATATTGAAGCTCTTGCTGTACCTCTAGTTCTACCCCAGGTTAGTTTTTTTTTCTACTCAAGAGAATATGATCCTGCTTCTTACTCTTCGAAGAAAAACTCATTGAATATCCCATTTCTGCATGTAAGGGTTCCTTTTTCTGCAGATTCTTGAATATTTCTCGAAGTGGCGACCGCTCGATCCTGATCATCTCATCTACGGTGTAGATTTGATGAAAGAATGGCGAGACATTCTATTCGATGGAGCGAACACATCAATGTTCACAGGTTTATGATTGTGTATTGATTTTCTAATGGGTTTCTTTTTCGTTTCTGATATCTTGCAGTAATATGAATTTGTTTAATCGAAAATCTCCGTTAAGATCGCCTCACTGCATACGATCGGCTTTTATGGGAAGGCTGGTTACCTTCTTTGCGACGGGCATCTTTGGACTGGGACCCACGCGATCATATGGAACCAATGTTGCGAATTATCGAAATGTGGTTACCAGTTCTTCCCGAGTGGATGAAAGAAAACATTTTGGAACAGGTGATATGCTTCTGGAGTATTAGCTATTTGCGTATGATACGTTAATCTCATTTTCTGTTGGTTTATATTCTATTCCAGGTGATAATCCCTCGAATAGATGACCGTGTTTCGTCATGGGATCCCCTTACTGACAGCGTTCCTATTCATTCTTGGCTTGTACCCTGGCTGGCGGTGCTTGGTGATCGTCTGCAGCCCGTTCTCGCACCTATCCGTCAAAAGCTGGCTAAGGCTCTGAGGCTTTGGAATCCCACTGACCATAGGTGAAATACTCCTTAGTAATGAACATTTGCAGGCTAAGAAACAGTGTCCCAATTTGCATGTTTCAAATAGAAGGACGTTCTGACACTTTCTAGTTTTTAATGCGTTTCTGTTCGTCTTGTAGTTGCAGATGGACTTTTACTCTATCAATTTTTTTCTCATTTTTGTCTCCAACTGATTTGTTCACTTCAGTGCAATGGCTATCTTGAAACCATGGTGTGGAGTCTGGACACCAGCTACTATGTCTGCCTTTTTAGCACAGAATGTTGTACCTAAGGTAAGCAACTTCAGTATTTTGTACTGTTCTAAGATTTGTTTCATTTTTCAAGGCGCCTTCTTATCCTAATAGAAACGAAGATGCGTTTCACTAGGTGTCCTTTACATTCAGTACACTTCCATGCATTTTCATATTTAATTCCCTTCGTAGTTCACATAGTTGAATCTTTTCAAGAATTACCGCCCTAGCCAATTAAAAAAAAAAAACTTTCAGCTAGAAAAATGTCTTGATACAATGAACTTGAATCCACGGGAAAACAAGAAGTACGAGGAGTGGTATTCTTGTATGTCATGGATAGGCATGGTTTCGCCGGATACAATGGCAAGCATTGTAACGAAATATTTCTTCCCAAGGGTACGATTTTATCCCAATAAGCTCTGTATAGATCTGTCATTTATGTTTGTAATATCAGCCCGCTGCGTTTTGTGCAATAATTTTTTTTTCAGTGGTACGCCGCACTTTGTCAATGGCTCGATTCTCCACGGGCGATCTTGAACGAAGTGAAATTGTGGTATAGGGAATGGGATCAGCGTATTCCACCCCAGATACGCGATTTTCCTACAATCAAAGGTATTGAAGTGCAGTTTGCTTGACCACCAGGCGTATTTTTTCTAGTAAACTGATTGTTCAAAAATATCGTACAAGCTTACTTGTCATACCCTAGATTTCCTTCATCTCTTTCCTTTTCTACTGTACACGTATTATGTTCATTCATATGATTTTTGTCCTTAATCATAGATGAGATAGTCTGGGCCGGTGCTCTGACCCCCTTCACTTTTGAACGGTTGGTGAAATTACCTCCTTCACTTTTGGATGGTTGGCGAAAGGACTCCCTTCACTTGAGCTGCACCCCACGAGCTAAGCCCTCCTTTACCTGAGGAGGGTTCAGCTTCTCCCTATCGCACCTATGTCCTTAATGTTATTTCTGAATTTCATTATGTCTGTCGACGTAATATTTGCTTCCAACAGACTTTTTTGTGTTCCAAGCTTCTCTCTTTTTCTGATATAACCTTCATAAGGCTTTGTAATCGGAATTACTTCGCCCCAAATTCTCACCTTTATAAAACGTTACATTTCTTCTGTCTATTATCAGTTTTAGTTTGAGAATGCTGCTTCAGAAAATTTACGGCGAGGAATGGTAGCTTTAATGGAATCGTCACAAGGTTTGAGAGTATCTTCTGGCCCTCCACCGCCACCGCTGGTGCAGGCTGTACCACCTCCGCCTCCGCCTGCAGCTATAAGGTAAAACTTTTCCTTTTTTCTGGTAATATTTGAAGCTAATATTGTTTTATTAAGCTGTTCATTTTACTTCTGAATTGCTGTGTACTTTTTTCTGCAGGCCGAACATGGGAGTGCCTATATCCGCACAACTATCGTTGAAAGAAGTTCTCGAAAGAATGGCAGCTCAACATGATCTCACTCATATTCCCCAACGTGACCGTCTCAAGGAGGGCAGACAAGTGAGTTTTGATGGTTTTTCTGTTCCTTGATGTAACACTAAAGAATGGTTTCCCTTAAATTTTCACTTATTTGAGGTGTACTGGTTCGGAACACAATCGATTTATTTGGATCGGAATATTGTCTATGTCTTGGATACTCAAACGTTCACGTGGAGACCCGTCGGTATGGAAGAGTTACTGCAGTTGGCTGGTGTAAACTAACACTTTTTAAACTGGTGAACGAGATCGTAGGTGTCATTCACACTAAATACGTAGTGGTTCCAGTTAATTTCGTCAGTTCTTGTTTTCGCGTAGTTGTGGGCCTCGAGGTCTAGCATTCATCGGGTAGATTTGTGAAGTTGTTGTTGATTTCTCGAAGCCATGTTTTATCCTCGTGTTTTTGTTTGTTTTTTTTTTTTGGATGTTGTGCGCTTGTACTAAGTATATGCAACCATTTTGTTACTCAGACAGAAGTGTATTCGATAAATGTTTCTAATATGATCTTATTAGGAAAAGCAGCGATATGGGACGCAAAGATGTTTCAGAATTATTATAGACGTTGAAGGTTTTGATGATTCACAAGTCATTTTTCTTCTTCGAAGTGTGCATCCCGTTTTGTACTCCCTGCGATGTCTTTTTTCTTGTGTTGACCTTGAAATCTAGACAAACCTGGTAAATATGTCAGTTCTTCACCTTCTATAGCACAAACAACAGCAATTTGCTCTATTAACATGTGCAAATCAAACCTTTAGCAGAAGAATAGATCCAGAATATCGTGCAAAGGAGGAGGAAGTTCAGAGAACTTTTTCCGCTGAACTTCGAAAAATCCCACATAAGAACTAAGAATTAACTCACTGTATTTGTTGCTCTTGAACTAGTTCAAAATTATCCTTCTCTTCATATGATAGCTTATTTATTCCAGTGGTTATAATAAGATGCCTTTCCTCTGTAATTCCCTTGTTTGCAAATATTTCAAACACCACAACCATTAAATGTACTTTATTTACCCGAAATATCTTTCACGAAGCGGTTTTCTTCCTTCCAATTCCACTTTTTGTTGAAGCAATTCGTAGTCAGCTTCTTCATCCACATTTTCGACTGTCAGCATTATCTCATTCGGGATTTTCGTGATGTAGCGAACCGGCTGGAATAAGTATGATCAATATGGCGCATTTCTTGCTTGGATAGCCGCCTTGACTAGTTTTGGTTTCTCGACAAGAATTGCAAGAAAGAGCATGCCTGTTTCGAAAGCGGATATTCTGTTTCGCTTGAAAAAAAAATGGAACAAAACACATCTTGCTTGTATGTACAAGCGCTCATTTTATGCAAAAGTTTTGTGCTAAAGGGGAAAACTTCTACCCCTGCTGAATGCTGATATGGTTAATCACATGTGGAAATTACGAGAAATATTTTACAAGTGTTGTGGTTTATGGGGGTGTTGCGGATTTTCTAGGTTACAATAGGACTGGGTTGTTCCGTCGATTTAAAACAGACGGTGCTTGCAAGGCGGCTTAGGGAAATAGGCAATATTTTGTTAAAAACACACTCAATAACATATATACTCAGTAGCATAATATTCTTAAGATCCTGGTTAGACATCGCCTTGCACTACAACTGAAGAGAACGAAATTGATCGCTCACCTCACTCGAGAGGAGACTTCGTCCACCAGTTAATTCAAATTTTAAGTTTTCTCGAGTACTTGATGCAAACGAAATTAAGGTCCTAGCAATAAATGTAGGGCTGTGTTAAAGAATATCATCGAGTAAATGTCGTCAATCGCAATCAATTTTTCCAACTCTCTTATATGAAATTTTCCCAGAGATGAAAATACAGAGCAGCACTGCCTTGATTATTGAAAACTATGAAAATGTTTTTTTTTAAGACTTTGATATTGATCACTGCTGTTTGACCACAGTACAATGTAGGTCAAACTGACACAGAATTTTAGAATTATTTTTTAAGAATAGAAACCTTGGTCCTATTTTAAAGCGAAATTGTGATGTTGAAAAACAAGACGTGTTGTGAATCAAAGAGATCTTCATCTAAAGATGGAATTTGTCAACAAATTGAAACATCTTCACTTTTTAGACGACAGGTAGATGTAGATAAGAAGGTGAATAGAATATAAAGAGGCGAAGCTTGTTCCAGTTCGAATAAACAAATAACAATAACAATAAAAAAGATCCCTTCAATTATGATAGCAGATTCAATATTAGGAGTTGAAGTAGCATAGACTTTGCACATTGTGAATTTTACGGGTTAGTTTTTTTTTTTCATGGAACCTAGGCAGAGGATTTTTGGGTAGGTCTTTCTAGAGCAAAGAAAAGCGTGAAAGATCACTTCAACTTTTTAGGGAGAAGGATACTGCAAAACTTCAGCTAAGATTCTCTTAGCCGTAGTTGCAAAAAAAAAATAAATGACCAAAGTGAATCTGTATTTAAAAGCACTTACATTCTTAGGGAACAGGTTCCAAAAGAACAAGCCAAACAAAATACCGCATATGTGCAGAAAAATTGAAATGAAGAGATGTCCACTATAAGATATAGCGATGATCATGCAGTGTAGTCCTCATAAGGTGTTCGTCGTCATTTCACTTTCCTACCATTATCCGCGCCTACATCCTTCGATCTCTTCGATTTACGCACTGTCTCCTCATTCTTCGTCGATCTCATTCTCAAAATAGGCCAACATCGCAAAATCCCATTCTGCTTACTGGATCTATTCGACTGAGCGGCCTTGATTGTGCGCAAAGCACTTTTTGTACTTTGCAAACATTTGTCGCCAGTGCGTTTGCGAATTTCAGGTGTATCATGGGTGATAAGAGTTTTTCCTGCGCAGATACATCAACTTTTCTTATGATAAAGTTGCGAAACCATGAAGAACTATTTAGAAAAACGGGTTTTGAAAACTATTTGGAAAAACGGGTTTTGTGCGTGGGAATAGAGAAAACCGCTTTGAAGTGATTGTTATACTGTCAGAAGAAAAAATCCAACGAAAATTTACCAAGAAAAAAAACGGAAGGAGTAGTGCATGCAACTATTCCCACCTGCCAAAACTGACTTTCGAGAATTCTCCTAAGACGCTTGCACCTTCGTAAGGAAATCCATATAATGTCTACAAAAATAAAGCAGAATGTCCTAGGTATCTCCCAGAAAAAAAAAGATAGGAAATATCGAACTGACGTCATTCAGACAATTCGTATTTGAAGTGGGTTGGAATGTTTCTTGATAGCTTGGGAGCGCTCAGAAATTTATTGAATTTCGGGATCGCGCGGTCTGGCGGATTATTAAACTTTGGCTATTTTTATAATGATCTATGACTATGTTTTAGTATTCATGGACTCTCCCCAGTATAAGATTTAAGACGTGAAACGTTCAAAACGTTTGCAGTCTTGTTAGAATACTGAAATTTTGTTAGAATATGTATTATTGTACAGAAAATTGCTGAAAAAATTCAGTTGCTGTTTGAATGATATTTAGATTGTTGAAGTTCTGTTTTTTCCTTTTTTTCTGTTATATTCGATAGCCGTTACAATAGCCGTTGTGCAGTGAGCGGTGGCTAAATCAAAGAACAACTTTTTCACTTTGTGACCGACTGTTGCTTGAAAGAGAGTAACCTTCAATATCGATTAAGTTAAACCGCAAAAATGAAAGGAGCTCTCATCGCGTATCCAATTAAAACGAATGACGAGTTAGTTGGAGGAGTAGCTATTGAAGTGAATGAAATTATAGCTATAGTCTACCATAAAACGACCTCAAACACGATGCAGTTACATAAGCGGAGCAGTGAAGCCAGCGCCTTCGATCGAGGCGAGACATCGCTAGCTCTGTAGTCAGAATTGAAGTTTACCAATGACCCAACCTCACCAAGCACCCGTTGACTTTATCGCGGAGGTTCGAGCGCAGACGCATACACAACTGCACCGAACTTTGGACCGTTTTGACCCCACCGTATTCCATGGACGCCGGTGCTTTAGTGAAATACCGTAATTTATAGTGTATCTGGAACCTTTAAAAACCCATCTGCGGTAGTTATACAGTGATCGTTGTTGCCGCAGTTAAACTTCGCAATAAATGCAAGGTAGAAGCCTGTTTAGATTCTGTGAAGTAATAAATGCCATAGATCTGCGTATCATCGAAAAAAAAAGAATAGAAAATATTATGCTTCAATGACAATCGGGACTGTGAGATGTTCAGAGAAAGGAGGAGTTTTCACCATATCTGTAGATAGTTATTGTTGTAAATACCTTCTTTGAAAATATTCATGAGCAAACGATGGTCGTCAAGATGCTTAATTACCTTTTTTTGTTTTTTTTTTTCACTTCGAACTTTTCTCGTATTTTTTTCCGCGAGAAGGAGCAATATACAGCAGTAGCGTCAATGTTTTTGTTCTTACCAGTAAACTTCTCTTAGATTGTAAAAGGATGTTTTCGAGCAGCATTTTTAGGCATGGAGTCCGTTAAAAAATTGAATAAAAGTGGCAGGCAAATGTCAAAAAGCAGTGACAGCCCAAAGAAAAAGAAGAAATTGAAGAATTCGACTAGCTTCTCGGACAAATGTCAAGAAAAAGATGAGGTGGTTGCAATGGCTACTCCTTTTGAATTCTAAAATCCCTTTAGGTTCCGCTTTTCAGGTTGTTGCAATGGATGATGTTGAAACTATTAACTCAGATACTGGAGACAATGTTGAAGGTACAATTTTTTCTTCTCATTGCTTTTTATCGTGACACTGTCTCAGTATTCTAAACCCACATTTGAAAACTTCACTTCCGATTCTCGTTTTATTGCGTTCTTTATTCATTCGCTCTGCGTTTGCATTACATTTTTGGCAACATTGCTTGTACAGTGAAGAATGTACTTTAATTCAGGTCCCAAACACGTAATGTTATCAATTTTCGTGTAATTTTCATGTGCATAATTACTTGAGCGCGTCACTTTTAGTTTCTGATGAGGAAAACGTCATCAGTGCAACCAACTGCAAGTCGGCGAAGGCTAAACACCTGCACGACCTTCAAAAGTAGGTGTTATTTTAGTTTTGGACACGTGCGCATTTGCAAGAATCCTTTCCTACGACTGTATGCTGGTGCTTACTGGCCATTTGACTGTATGTAAATCATGCCTAAACTCGAAGGATTCTATGGTTGTTTCCACTCTCATTGTTTCAAAAGCATTTCATCTGTTAGAAACATTTTCTTCATTAGAAAAATCCTGATAAAAAAGAAAGATGTAAACGGTATGATCGTAGGTCTAGGAACTGGAACACTGGAAAATTTTCAAAACAATCCCACCTACAAACAATGAACAAACAACAAGGAACAGTTCTTCCTCAAATTCTAATTGAAGTCTCGGGTAATTTTCCCTACAATGATAGCAATAGTTTTCTTTTGTATTTTTAAGATAGGAGGATTGTCAACAGTTTTCTATAGCTTCAGCTCAGGGTATAACCTTTTTTTGCAGGTCCCCAGATTAACCAGATTAAAAGTTCCGATGTTTTCATTCCTCTGAGTGGAATACTAATTGTATAATTGCTCATTTAGTATTCATCTCTTGCTTCTCTTTTCTTTCTGAAGGAAAGATACATGTACGGCGTCCCTTTTTCTGAATGAATTTGAAGCATACCGAGTTTCTTATGTAAAGATGGATTAATTTTGGTTCATTCGTTTTCTCTCTAATGCCATTTTTATAATGCACCGCAGAACTCCTGCTGAATAGGATTCTTGATATTCTTAAACGTCATCTTGAGGCTGATGCGAATGTTCTTGAAAAGGAATTATTTAATCCAAGCGCTTCTCCATAAAAACTCTTTTTAGCTACTTTTCTATGGACACTAAACGCTAAATTCAGGCTAAAAGAAAGCGATCCTGAATTCTACAAGTTTCTTCAAGAACAAGATGCAGACCTTCTCGATTTCCATCCGTCTGATGAGGAAGAAGAAGGGGAAGAGGAAGAGGAGGTGGATGACGAAATGGAAGGGGAGGAGACTCAACAAGAACCAAAAAACGGAAGTATGTTAATTATTTTTGAATAATTTTCAGTGCTTATTAGAATTCATATTCAGTATCGAAAGAGCCTTCCTCTCAAATCCCAAAAGCGAGAAAAGACAGCAGTGGTCGTCTAATATTTGATGGGAACATGCTGAACTACTTAGAAAATGCGCTAGATCCTGAAGACGAGGTGAAGTTATAGGTAGTCAAGTGATTCAATCGAACATGGTTGTGTATGAAAATATTTATAGAAACAACGCATCAATGTAGACGATATCAGGTTAGCGGTCGAAGCTTTCAACGCATGCGTTGCTCGAGTGGGAGCTGACATCGATGCGCCAAAATACATTATCAATGAGCAGGTATCAATATCCCTCATATCCTTGGTATTTATCTCTTTTGGACACAGCAATAATTTTCCTACGCTAATTGGCTCATTTTAACTTCGGAGTTGCTTGCTCGCGTTGGTTGTCTGATTTTCTTTTCCTCTTTAGAATCAGATCCTGGGGTTACTCTTCCAGTTTTGTTTTACATCTAGCTATTGAATAATGGAAAATGCACTTTTTTCAGAAATCAATGTCTCTTCTACTCTCAGAAGAGACTTCTATGCATATCCCTTGACTTGTTTATACACATCTCATCTGATTTTCACCGATTTTTAGGCTGTTTTCTATGCAACTGTACGTCTGTGCTTCGAGAAGTTGGGAGATGCATTTTTTACTTTAATCACAGGAAAGGTATGGTTTATTACCATCCATAAGCCTTTTCAATTCAAAATAGAGGAACCATACATTCCTATGATAAATCATTATTTTCCAAGCATCTCACACATTGCGATCCTTTACGATTAGAAAACATTTTTCCTTTATCTAACTCTACTTCAGGTGTTACAGTTTGATCATAAGTGTCGGTGTAGTGTAAATTGATCGCATTCTGAACCAACCCACTGTATTTGAGGGCATCAAATATTACAAATTTTACTTTTGCTTAAAAATGAGCTCGATCCTGTTTAGGCCAAGGTAAAACTCGAACCAGGCACAAGCGAAGAGGCGACACAGCTGAAGATGAGGAACGTTAAAAAGTACCAAACTCCCCTGAAACAGTACCTCGGTAGTGTGCTAACGGTACGTTTAACATACTACACCACTTGTTTATGTCGTGTAACATATTTGACTTCAGTTCGCGAATGAGGTTCAAACGCCTGACGTCATCGTGTCGACTTTGAAAGCCATTCGTCGAATGACCGATTTTTATGCCCACTTCAAAAAAATGGCGAAAAACCTCACCAAGGTAAGCCAGATGTACAGCAATATTCAATAGAACCACTGAGGTGTGGATTTTTAAGGTTCTTGTCCGAATTTGGTCTCGAAAGACCTTGGAATGCAGGGTTGGAGCGTATGTATGCATGGTACAACTTGTCAAAACTCATCCTGAACATTTTGTTTCCTTGTACAAGGTAATCATTTACTGTTTTCTACTTTCTTTTGTTATTAGTGACAGAAATTCTCTGAATTAGAGTACTTGCTTCAGAGTTGCTACCTTGGTTTCGTGTCAAATTCTCGCGAAGTTTCATCTGAAACGTGGCCTATTCTTCACTTTATGCACAAGTAAGTATCAGCTTAAGCTTTGAGCATTTTTAAGATGAACAGTTAACTATTATAATAATAATTCACGATTGATTATTGATTATTATAACAATCAATTAGGTATAGTAGAGTCGCAACGACGTGATGCACGGTGCGGTTGCATAAGTGGCTGTGCTCAAAGTGCCGTAGTGGAGTATAGCGGTTTGAATCTAGAAGGGACCCTTGCTGACACCATTCCTCCTCGCGTCGGTCCCACCTCTATTCCAACAGCTATCTCCGCCACGCCGCTTTGAGTGCAGATGCTTACGTAACTGCACTGTGCTTCATGTCGTTTTGACACGACTATGGTTAGCGTAGTCAGTAGTTCTATTCAATGTTATTCTTAGTGAAAGCATGCCTTGTCCTTGGACATTTGATGTCCTTTTCAATTTATATAGTTGTTAATATTTGCATGAGCTTGTCAGCTTTTCCTCTAGCATAGGAAATTCCCTGCATCCTTAAGAAGAACTCCCAGCTCTCTAGCATTAAAAAACCTACACGCCAGTTTGACACATTCGTGCTGATCGATATGAGCTAACTAGCGGTGATCCTCGGAAAGAAAGAACTAGCTTACTCGCGAAATGGGAGATCGTATGTAGCTTCCAGATTGTGCAGCGTTAATAAAAATTGTATGTATGCTTTATGCCCAATAGAACTATTCATAACTGGTAGTTGATTGTTATTCTTCTAAATCTCAGAGATTTAGAACATTTGCCGAGGTGACTGTATTGCATCCAAATTTGGCTTATCCCTACGCGTTTGTTTACATTCGACAAATTGCTATTCACTTGAGAAATGCTATTATTTCGAAGAAACGAAAGGTATCAGGTTTTACTGTTTATACAGTTTTCTTTTTTCGTGGTTCTTAATAATACTGTAAAGGATATGGTGCGAACCGTGTACAACTGGCAAATGATGCAATGCCTCTACCTATGGACACGTGTAATATCAAAAGCTCACGCAGTTCACGACTGTGAAGCTATCTGTGACCTGACCTATCCGCTTGTTCAACTCATCAACGGAGTGCTCAAGTAGGCTTCTTTGGTTGTGTATTTCCATATTCATTAATTACATTAATTACTAGCAGAATTTTTGCTTTACTTTTTTTTCAGAATGTTTCAGTTCGAGACTGTTTTCAGATGCAACGTTTTTCAGGTTGTATCATTCTCTTCGATATATACCGTTACGACTGCATTGCATCTCGTTGCTCATTCAACTTCAAGCCAACTGCGGCATTTTCGTACCGTCGCTGACACTAGCTGTGGAGGTATTTCCCTCATCATCTTTCGATGATTCTTGTGTTTCTTCTCTTTTGAACAACTTTCTTTGCTGATTCCTCTGTTCTACAATAAGTTACCATAAGTTAAGTTACTATAAGTTATTCCTGTTGGGCCGTTTTGCAGCATTTTTATTTGAGGCCTCTATTTTAATAAAGAGAAAGAAGTTTGCTTTCTTTCTTGTGCTCATAGATGCGATAGAGAGGAGCCGGACCCTCCTCAGGTGAAAAGGGTCTAGCTCATGGGGTCCAGCTCAAGTGACGAGGATCCCTTCGCTAACCGTCCAAAAGTGAAGGGGAGCACCGGCTCCAACTATCGCATCTACGAACACAACTGAGGATGTAAACTTCTTTCCTTCACGTTAAAAACGTGCCGTTAAAAACGTTAAAAGTGCCACACGAAATCCATCGATTACATCCAGTCTCAATCGGTTCCATTTTTCAGAATTAAATTTCAGATTCAGAAGATTGTGCTTCAAAGTATTTTCATAATTCACCTATAAATTAGATTCCCTCCATTCATTAAGCTAATTCATTCATATTTCTCATTCTATTTCTGTCTTGACGATGTCAGGAAACTAATACTAATTCCCTTTATTGATCGCATAAGTCGACGTAAGCCTTGTAGCAACGTTATAACTGCTTCAGCTCCTCGACGACGTTGTACTAATCCTGGCGAAAAAACCGAAGATTGTGAAAAATGTGAAGGTGGTCGATATGGAATCTTCTTTGAAGGTTAGTCCATTTATACACAAAATAAATAAATAAGGAAATTTATTGTGGTTGTTTAGGTTGCAGCGCTCGTACTCCAAGAAAACTCTTGGCGAACAACACTTTGCGACAGTATTTTCAGAATCACCCTGCAGGTGAACTTTCTTTTTTCTGTATATTTACCGACAAAGTATATTTATCTTTCTTTCTTTAGGCAGCGCATTTGATTTGTAGCCAGCCAAGTTTTCCCGACGTCATTGTTCCGATGACGTTCAGAGTGGGTTTTTTTTATTTCTATTATTTTATTACCAACGGTAAACAACTTTATCGTTGCGTTTGCTGCTGAAAAGTGCATTTGATTTGGTCAGGCTAATTACAAATTTATTTTCGGTTTGACTTATTCTCACGACTTTAGCAGAAATCTTAGTCAAATCTTTGCTTAAAGGTTCAAACACTATTAAACAGTAGTTTTGAAACTGTTTCTCAACTGGCGTTTTGGAATATATGTGTATACACGCAGTCAAAACAGCATGAAGCACGCTGCAGTTGCGTAAGCGGCTGCGCTCGAAGCGATGCGGTGGAGCGTAGCGGTTACAATTTAGAAGCTACCCTCGGTGACACCATTCCTCGCTGTTTTTTCGCGACGGTCGGTCCCACCTCGATTCCAACCGACATCTCCGCCACGTCGCTTTGAGTGCACATGCTTACGTAACTGCACTGCGCTTCATGCCGTTACCATCTGTTGAGTCATTTTGGAGTTTTGCATCGCATTTGTTTAGGTGAAAAGACATATTTCTTTCAGTGTATTGGTGGTGTAAAAAGGAGAATGCTGAAACTCTGTTCCCCTTCCGAAAACCAGAAATATTTTATCGTTTACTCAAATGTGGGTTGCTAGGTGAAGGACATTTATGCCCTGTGGTGAAAAACAAATCTAACACTGGACAGCGAATTGTATTCAAACACTTGACAATGAATTGTATTCACCCAGCTAAATAGGTATCTAAATACCCAGACGTAGAAAAGCTTTTGATCCTTCCAACATGTTTGAAAGAAAATTCGTATCATTACAGAAAGCCAAGAATGCTGAGGATTTCACCAATAATATATATCTCATCCCCAAATTTTGTTTTTCACTTTTCCAACACTTTAGGATAAAGTTTTTCCACGAGAAAACTTTAAAAAAAACTCTAGAATTATAGATTTAACAAAGTTGGCATGCGGTTATCAAAAAGTAGTACTCCATTATTCTAGTCTGAATGTACTACTTCTTTTTTAGATCCGAAATTTCTTGCGGAAAATCCGTTCCGTAGAATTTGCGCGATGCTTTCGGGCACTGTTAGAAAAGTTAGAGGAACAGGGGAAATTTGTCGCTGACATACTTCTCACGAAAGAGTTCACTATCAAGGACGATATTCAAGTGGTAAGGTTTTGGTTTACGTTAATACTCTCTTACAATGTTGCTTACATTGTTCACTCAATTTTCCGGTTACAGATGTCCCTCCAACTCGCTTTGAATAACCCCGACTCTCCGTTACGCACCTATTATCGACAATGGGAAAAAGCGTGGCGTATGAAACAGAAAATGTTGTTGAAGGTGAAGGCAAAACCAGTTCATCGTTCACTAGTGATTGAGGTCAAGTTCTTTTCTTTTTAGAGCGAAAAGAAGGAGAATACAAAGGAAGCTAAGCAAATCACGAAGAAGAAGAACGAGAAGAAACAAAAAATGGAACAAGTATGAGAACCCTGAGTCATTTTCTTTTGTTTTGGAAAACGTGAACAACGCCTTAAATGCCGGAAATATTCTAGGATGTAAAAGTTGAGGAGAAACCAAAAAAGAAGCGAAGGCTAAGCCAACCAGCTGCCGCTCGAGCGGATGCGACAGTTCCTGATCAACTTGGCGATCTAGAAAATTGGAGTGATAGTGAATAACCTGTTTTCAAATATAATAATTTCTCTAAGATGATAATAGAATGGTCTAGAAAGGGTACTAAAAATGTATTTTAACTGTATCCGCGTTAACAGTATTCTAAGTGTTCGCGAACATCATTCAAGAAATAATCGCATTGTTATTGTTGTTACCTGTGTTGTTGTCTGTTCCTTACTATTCTTGTTTTCTGCTGAAAACAGAAAATACAGAAATTTATTTCAAGAGAAGTTCTGTTCTGAGTGTCAATAGTGCAATCATGTACGTTAGCAACACTTACAAGGTTTTTTTTTTTAAAGAATTTGATGAGTAAACCTATTCATTCTACACATGATCGTCTTAGCTCAAAGACTGTGACATACACGTGAAATGCATGAAACATTGAGATTTCTGTGCTCGATTTCTCTTTCCTTTTTCCCAAAGTGGTGATGTTATTGGTTCTAACCCTATTCCTCAGTGAAATTCATCTAAACGAATTGAGCATAGATAACTCACGCGTTTAAACACTACACTATGACCTGCATGAAAATTAACATATGAACATCCAAATTGGCAGTTTTATCATGGATGCTGCCTCTGAAGATGTTAAAAGCAATCGGAAACAGTAAGATTTACACACTGGAAGAAAAATCAATGTACGCCGAACGTCTACGCAGCGCTATTGTCTTGGACATGAGCGATAAGATGGAAGAACTTCTTTCTCAACTACATGAGTATTTCTCATAGCTATCGAGATTTGCCGCATAATACAGAGAATATTCTAAGAATAACAAAAGAATACACTAATCCAACCGAAACATCGATGATTTCCTAAAAAAAAAAGAAAGGACCCTCTAGAAAGAATGCACGTACTGATATTTATAAATACACTAGTTAGGACTACTTTATTTACAGAAAGAGAAATCTAGCAATACAATAAGGGTTCCTTTTTGCACCACACCTTCTAGAAGTCATACGAATGAGAGGCAAGTCGAAAACTAGGAAGAACCACAATACTTAGAAATATGATATTTGAAAACATTAGAAAAAACCTTGCAATAGCAATAGTTCATTAGACGAGCAATACAAGGAAAGAGTGGATAAGGGCTTAGTGTAAGTACGAACCACACAGCTCAAAGATACTATCAGTGATAGACAAACTAGCGATTGAGGACTTCTGTAGCGGACGTAGTCGAAATAATTTAGTAGAAATAATCAGTGAGAAGTCAGTCTGAAAACCGGAGCTAAAGTAAGTCACCATCAAACCATGCGTCATCTGATGCAAATCATTTCCTCCACGATAAGATCTTTTTCTGTGCAACTACCATGTACGCAAAAGATATGGAATATTCTCTACACATTAGCATTTTTTGAGAATGTTTTCTTTTGGTACATGTTCCACCAAAACTTGTGTAGAAAAATATAGAAAGGAAAACGACTACAGGACACTTACTTCTACTCGTCATTCGCTCGAAAAAAGCCTCCAAATCCTCTTCGACGCTTCGGGATACTTGACTCCGCCTCCTCTTCACTTATTTCGCGAATCACTGGTCCAGAATAGCCACCGGTGTTAGTGCGGCGACTAGTTCCAGCAGTTGTTCTGGCACGAGTAGACCTAATTTTACTATTTTTTCAGAGCACTAAGAATGTATAACACCTCCTACCTAGTATCCTCTTCTTCATCATCGTCTGGCAACGTTATAATTGGCGCATTATCTCCTGTTCGCGAACGGCCTGCAGCATCTGCCGAACGATGGCGATAGCTCCCTGATGAACTATCACCTAATGCACGTCTACCGTTGCTGAAATGTTAAAATATATTGAAGTGTGAAAAGTTCACTGACACGACCGTCAAATCATACCTTGCACTATATCCCATATTTGCCCTTGCTCTCGACTGGAATTCGCGATCGAAGTCTTCTGCAGCAGCTGAAACAAAACAATAAAAAGAAGGAAAGAAAAAGCGCAAATATCAAAAGAAGTCAAAGATCCTCATGTCACATCGGTATTTCAATCCAGTTACTTGGTTGAGGTTCTGTTTCAAAATATGGATATGTGAACTAAGTTCTCCTAAAAGTACAAGTGGATGAAAAGATGGATTTGTCTCCTGCGCCGCAAATGTTACAGCTTGCATGATTACTTTATGTGTGCCTTCTATTCACTGAGTCTAAAGAAGGAGAAATCTAAAACTTATCTCAGTCTCTTATCTATTCGATACTTGAACGTAGACTAATCTCTACCGTTCTCATCGTAGTCTAAACCATATGCGGGTAAAGCTTGATTTGATAAAGAACGCACATTCACAGAAATCCCAGCTCTGATAGGATCGTTCTAGCACAACCACTGTAGGATCACGGTTAAACTAGAACTCAAGCATAAAAAATATTGATGAGACAATTACATTGTTGTGATGTGGTTCTATAACTTTTGTTCTCAACGAGAAATAAACATGATGAGTTTAATGACGACATGTAAATATCTAAACATTAAAGTAGAAATTCACTAGAATACTCTAAGGGTTTCCTTAGCTGAAGACAACATTCATTAGTACCAGTCAATAGCTCTGCCACAACTCTGCCCACCATCAACTGCGAAAAAAAATTTCTTCGCATACGTGATTCAACTCTGAGCTTGAGTCCATGTATGTGTGTTTCAAAGCCCAAATCATTACTAATACTTTTGAGTGCAAAGAATGTGCAGAGATGCGTGCGGCATTTAGCATAAGCGTGCGACGCTTAAACAATAGAGAACAAACAAGCTTTCAGTTGAACTTTCAGATACCACGAAGTCAATGCAAAAACTTAGAATGATAACTTTTCGTTCACTCATAAGGCCTGCATAGAAACACATCAATATTTGTCAGCAGCTGAAAAGGAACAGAACTGTAGTGAGAAATCAGTATCTACGTAAGTAAGCGATGGCGAAATCCAAATCCTGTTCATAGGGAAAAAGAACGAAAAGCGTTTCCAAGTACGGTTAAAAAGTGTCGATCTGTTAGAGCTACAGAAAGAATCTCTGCATAGCAACTTGTTAAAAAACAAATTTTCAACCCCTCACACCATAACACAGCTGAGTGTTCTTCTAAATTCCTTCTTTTTTTGTTCTTAGTCGTTATTTGCTTAACGATCATCAATTTGCTCTCCTCTCTCTATGTGAATTCAAATAGACAAAGCTGTTGAAAGCCCTCTACGATGTTTTTCGCGTCACTCATCATCGGCACAGTCTCTACAATTTGTTGTAATGTGAGCCCTTTCGGCAACACTGCGGCAAAAAAACAACAACAGATAAATTGGCAGTAAACTGCGGAGACGTCGCCTACACGTCATCAAGTCTACATGAGAATTCATGAGAAGAACCACAGAAACGATCGATAGCGACGGCCACGTCAACAAAATAAAAGCTTATGACCCAAACAGCGCCACGCATAGGCTGTGTAACAATGAAAAGAAAGGAGAAAAGAGAAGAATGCCATAAAAATGCTTACATTCATCCAAATTCACAAATCGTTGTTGACGTCGAACATTTCCATCTTTGTCCCTTTTCTTCTCAATAATGTGAGTGCGATCGCCAATAGTATGTCCGATAGACATCTCTTCCCGTGTACCATCGCGAAGGCTCCTGATGAAAAAGTACAGATTAGAAACAAGTTGGGTGAAAAAGAATTCCCA
The DNA here is from genome assembly GCF_031761385.1 of Necator americanus. NCBI lineage: Eukaryota > Metazoa > Nematoda > Chromadorea > Rhabditida > Ancylostomatidae > Necator > Necator americanus. Next base: position 33,311,004 of record NC_087372.1, read on the forward strand.
ACATTCTTAATCAGACACCTTCTTGTTTCTTTGACATCGCCACTTTTTCGAACAGAATTTTCGACAACACGAGGTTGCCCATCTTGACCAAATGTAACCATAGTTGACTGCGTGTAGACTTGAGAATGCGGATCATTCATGGCACGTTCTTGCAGGTCTTCCTTTAAAGTAACAATAACGGATACATCATCTCACATGAGTATTCCAAACTCCAATTCTGACAGACTGAACTTTTCTACATTCTTCATGATAAGAGCAAAAAGCTCTTATCATGGAGAATGTGAGAGCTGTTGGCGAGAGTTTGTTGGCTGATTACGTGTTCTACTGAAACTTTCTTTTCATTCCCTTCAAGTTTACCTCCTTGGAAACGCCTACATTTCTGAGAGGAGAGGATGCTTCATTCTCTCTTTGCCAACGTTTCGGACAACTGATTAACTGATCAACCTCTCATCAAGTACTTAAAAAGGGACATAACACCAACAAGATTCATTTCCAAGATCCGAGGATATAACATTCGCCTCCTTTCGTAGTGAAAGCCCCAAAGACAGAACTGAACAAACACATTTCTCGGAGATAGACGTCCTCTACTGCTCTCGATATTTCCTACTATATAATGTTAGCCCAAATATGTGAGATGTTTCTTGGACTACAAAACAGAATATTGCACGTTAACACATTATTTTCAGGAGTTTGTGAAGACAAAAAAAATGTTCTTTCAGATCCAGAAACAGTCACCTAGTTTCTTCTCTTTCAATCAGTTGAACGAATTTAGGACGGATAATAGAAGAAACGTTCCAATGCACTCCCTCTTTTTGAGCAAGAATCTACTTCAAAAAATTATTACAATTAATATCCACGCATATGCGGAACTTTAGGAAACAGAGCTTAAGAAAATTCTCTGAAATGACCGCAACTACACCGCCGAAAAACCATCGAAAAATCCGTAAAGAACGAACCATTGCTGTAAATAATCCTCCAAAACCGCGAAAAGGATCAAAAGGCCGAGCAAGCGCACGATGAGCTGGTTGCCGCTCGTAGGGACCCTAAACAACATTTAGTTGTTTCCGAAAAGTATTTGATGATAAAATAAGTGAAAAAGAAATCCGGTGTTCTAATGTGCAAATCTCCTCGACGTTTTAGGCTATTCAACCAACTTCGGAAAATAAGTCAGCTACCTCAATCATACCCATTCCTCCCATCATCATTCCGAACGGATCCATCATGGCGTTCATCATCCTATCCATTTCTCGGAACTGATTATGCATAACCCTAGAAGGTGCTAGTGATCAAAACAAATGAAAGAAGCAGCCAAATCAAATGTGTAGAAATAGTGAGGTCAACTTGTAAACTGATTTACGTACCTATGGATCCCTCCGAAACCAAATAAATCATCGTCGTTAAACATCTCTGCCTAATGAAGTTGGAAAATCCACCCTACAACGAAGCTGTCAACAATTTCATCCTGCACGACTGTATTCATGAAACATATTATAAAATAGGCGAATCGAGAGGATGAGATACTGCTGTGATGAAAACCTAACGCACATCTTACAAAAATCTAGATATTGGATAACTCTTAGAAATCTGGCGAAGAAATGATAACCAATGTTTGAATTTGAATGTTCCATGAAACAAATGAAAACAATGACTATTTTCATTCTAAATGTTTCTCTGTATCAAAGCCCATATAAAAACATAAATACAGAGTCTAAGTTTAAAAGCACCACCCATCCCCGGATCTGGGGTATACGGGGTTGTAGATTATGGGGGGAGGGTGATTCCGTCCATTTCTTCCTAATTACCGTAAAAAACGGCCCGAATGATGCGGCCTCGAATGTTTCGGGGGCTACTTTCTACAACGAGTTCGATTGGAGCGCGCCACATATTCTTGGCCTTTCATAACGATAATTGGGAAGAAATGGATGGAATCATCCTCGAAAACAATGACTCTGGTCATTCTAAACGCTACTCCGTATCAAAGGCCATATATTAAACGCATTCAGAGGTGAAAAACTGAATTTAAAAAATGGCAGAGCGATGCTGATATATAGCCATTGCAAAACGAACAAAAGAAGGGAAGATAGCGTCGCCTGGGAGGATCAGTTCAGCGAAAAACAGTGAAAATGTGTCTCATAAAACTGATAGCTTAAAAATGTCAGCTCCGACTGAACAATGCAAAAAGGAAACGTCTTCTTTTTCTCTCTGGGTCCTCAAGTCCTCAAGTTCGCATTCAAGGAATGAAGGATTTTTCATTGACTCCACCTTGTCCAGTAAATATATAGAAGAGAGGAAATCACTAAGAACGGTGAACACACAGATGGTTGAATGACGCACGAGGTGCGATTGTTTGCAATCGATTGGGAAAAAAAAAGAAATCCGAGACGGACCCAGCTGTATCATGGACTTCGGCTTAACTGTACTAATTGGATAACTGTAACTGAGACATAATCCGCCTCCGCCGAATAGCTTTGACCGTCCAGCACCGTAAAATGCAAGAGAGATTGTTATTGAACAGACTCATGCACAGAAGGTTGTCACAAATAAAACATAGCAGACGCAAAGAGAGAGGGACGTTGAAAAACAACGCCGGTACAAGATAACACCGACGAGCACTGAAGGGCTCCTCCGGAAGGAAACGGCACAGAGCGCACAGCAACATGGGTTCCAACATCCTCGACGCCATCCCTTCTATTTTTGGACCAAGCTCAAAAACCAACTAACCGCACATTACACTGCCAGCGCAGAAACAACCTGCCACAATGAACCCCGCAGAGGGGAATATGTGAAAATCAGCTGATATCGACCTCGAATTTCAAGAAAATTCCTACAGAAATCGATAAGTCGTGTCGGGACCGGGAAGCGAGGACGGGTGCACCACAACTCGTCCACATCGTCAGTATCGTGATTTGGTTCCTGATGATGTTTGTGGTGCACGGCTTTCATTTTATTGTTTCTTTTCTCATACTACTACAGTAAACGGCTAGAGAAAGAAAAGTACGGTTTTAGATGGAACAGAGGGTAAACAGTGATGCGGAGACTTTAAGTAGGGTGCATTTTTTCCAACTGAGTGGGCTAACCGATCACAGTTCAAGCAATGCTTTAGTCATCCAGTTTTATGAATTTCCATGCTCAGCAGCTGTTTCGTTGGGAGACTGATAAGAGGAAGTATTGGCCTTCTTCGCCCTCTATACGTACAAAACGGATCATTGCGAGTATTGTGAGTGAGATTTTGTTGGTCGTTTTACAGTTTTCATTCAAGAAGAACATTTTTTTATACGAACATTTCTTCCTCGGACGAGAAGAAATTGTTACAAATATACGAGGTATCAACGTGGGTGGATGTCTACCCCAGTTCCTGACAATGATTTTTTTCGACGGACATTTTTACGTTTTATATTAGTGTGCCTACGAGGTACTCAAATGGAACATTTATTAACCTGACGTTTCTTCCCTCTTCGAGCCTTTTTCGCCGCATTCAGAGGTGTAAACAGGGGTTTATTGGAATAACTCACGTTATTTCGTCAAATGTTACACTATACTGGGTCAGTGTTTTGATATTTTCTTCATATTTTCAGTGTGATACCTGACCGAATCAACGTGACATTGTTCCAGTTAACTGCTGTTTAGTACTCTGAAGACGGCGAAAAAGCCGAAACATCAAACTGAGAATGAAAAAGCTATGAAAATGAATAAGCTAAGCTTTCAAGAGGTTCCATCGAAAGACCCTATAGGTACACTAATAGAAAACATAGACAGAGGTATGCTAAGGTTGAGGGGAAAACGAGAGGAGGGTAAAACGTTTGAGTTGCTCGTATTTACAGTATGGTTGTGGAAAATATATCGTTGACATTTTAGAAATTGTCCGATGTGCTCACAATGACGAATGAACTATGACCGAGTTACAGTTATACCCTCTATCAGGTGGCCGCATTGCATACGGTGCAGCGAATTATCTTACTTTTTTCCTTGCTCCGCTCTTATCCGGCTCTCATCTCAATCGTTCAAGCCAAATAAATAATCGCTACCTATAAACATAAGGGCTAACAGCTAAAGTTACTGAGTGAGCAAAACTTCTCTCATGTTGATGCTTCAAAATGTTAAGAACCCCGTTATATTCTGCCATCGTTGCCGATAACAATTTTATTATTGATGGGTGATGCTTCTGAGTCGCACAATCGTGTCTATAGATCGAATTTCTTCGCTCACAAACAGTACCTATCAAAAATGAAATTGAATTTTTCCATTTTGGTCAATTACATCTCAGTATCAACCGAAATGGTAAAAAAAAAACCAACTCCCAAGCCAACCCTAAGCTGCGACGTGCAGGATTATCTCAATATTGCTTATATAGAGTCGACGACAAATGTTTCCAATCGTATGAGCGCATTGAGTCTTCAATCGTTTCAGGACAAGCAAAAAAAAATGAAGCGTGTACATAAAGCAGAAATGGGGGTGCGTTGCAGCAGACGCGTCGCATTCATCCGGTTGAACACTTTTGGCTCCAACTATGTTAATCCTCTATTAGCTATCTGACTCATTACTTCCGTTTGCGGTAGTTTTTAATTCTAATAAAGGGGTCAAGCGGAAAACAGTCAAGCGGCATCGTCATTTGGAGTTTGAGCTCTTTTACTTTTTCCACAATTCACACCAGTGGTGGACCATTTGAATAAATATGTAGCGTCCAGTTTTAGCATTAGGATAAATATGTAGAGTCAAAACGAAGCATGGTGCAGCAGCGCAAGCGGTTGCGCTTGAAGCGGTGTAGGGGACCGTAGCGGTTAGGGTCCGGATAGAGTGAGGACCCTCGCTGCCACCCTTCACTGCTACAGTTCGCGATGGTCCCAACTGGATTCCAACCCCTATCTCTACCGTGTCGCTTCGATCGCAGCCGCTTACGCAATTGCCCCGTGCTTTATGTCGCTTTGACCCGACTATAAATACAATGGACTAACCAATCAAATCAAACCTGACTGGAACATAGCAGCTAGGGGCTTGCGACTGTATAAAACGCGAAAATCACTTTAGTCGCTCTCAAAACTGCCCCGGGAACTTCTGCATCAGAACTGTAATAATATCCACAAGAATATCCTACTTTACTTGTTATTTAGTGAGTACCCGAAGTAGTAAACACTATACAGTCGTCGAATAAGCAAAATAAAAGTTGAGGAGACGTAAATTTATCCTTTCGGGTATTGGTGTGTCGAATTTAGTTGTCGAACTTGCTTGCTTGCGATTATTCTTTTATTGTGATTTTCATAATTTCATCTTCGTAAACAGAAAGTTATGTTTTAGCGGGTAATGATTAAACAGGAACACTCATGTTCCAAAGAGACGCATTTGTTTCTAGTTGGTCACTTGCAGTTTGCAGCAAGTTCCTATGCGTACAAGTGTCAGCGCGTTGGTGCCACGACTGCGTTGTGCTCTATCGCTACCGCGCCGTCCTTATCTTATCCTAATTCCAGCATGTCGGATGAGGATTCCGCTCGTAACAGAAAGACAGGCACAAGTCGTGAAGATGATAATGAAGGGAAGAGTGACGACTCAAAGGCACCTCCGAAACAGGATCTCTACAGTCGATTTGTGGAGAGCTTCGAGAACGCGTTGAATACCGTGTCTAGTACAGTAAGCAGTGCCGTCAAAGCTGGAGCAGGTCAGTTCGAGTCTTCGTTGTCGTCCACATTCTTCGTGCTCAGGAATTAGATTGCACTAGTCTTCTGCAGAATGGAAAAATTACAATCTTCATTTGCAGACAAGTTTAGATCAAAATGTGAATTCTGAACCTCGTTGACGCATAACTTCTAATTAGTCGTTAATGAACCTAACAAAAGTTGATACCTCATTGCTTTGATAACCCAATTTTTCGCTAAGAGTCTAGCAAACTTGTTCGCTTTAGGTAAAGCTGGTAATCCAAGTCCTTACGATCGTCCATCAGAAGCGTCTAGGATTTAGGAAAGTGTCTCGCCTAGGAATTGTTCTCCGTTGAAGGAGATCGGCCTCCCATCACGAAGAGGACGACACCAAATTTGCTTCAATGTATTTGGGTCGATCAAAATGCCATGAAGCTCGGTAAAATCGCGAATTGCAGCGATGAGTGGTGCTAGGAAGGGTCCCTCCTCGATCCTAACCGTTAGAGTCCTCCGCAACGCTTTGAACCCAGCCGTTTACCGGGGGCGAGGGAGTGTAGCGTTTAAGATCGAGGAGGGACCCTTCCTAGCTCCACTCATCGCTGCAGTTCGCCATGTTCTCACCTCGACCACAACGCGCCGCTTCCGTATAGATCAACGTCGTCCTTACCCGTCTATATGTGTGCGAAATTGCAGGTTAGGCTATTGGTTTTACAAATTAACAGCTACTGCTGACATTATTCTGAATTTATCACTGATCATTAGCACTGCGAGTGGAAATGAACATCCTAGAGCATCAGTAAGATATGATTTAGAACATCTTGCGAAGAAATGTTGGCAAATGATAGGACTGTAGTGTTTTGACCAAGATTTGTACTATCGTTTATGATATTCAACGAATCTGCTAATTCTTCATTGTTATCTCGTGTAAAACGGCCTGCTACCTTCATGGGATTTGCTGAATATCTATGGAATTGCATTGCTGCACTACTTGGCAATAAAGTAGTTAGTAAGTGTATCCACCGTCGTGGTTTTGCATAAATTTGAAAATAAGTGCACAAAAGTGATTTTCATTTCAAAATAACTCATTTACCTGCAAATCATCTCCTTAGTGACTCCTGTCTTACCTTTTTTGATGAGTTTGTTGTTTTGGGGGCACAAACTTCCTTTCGTTTGATTTCGTTCTCTATTTTCTTCATGAATTGTGGTAGTTTGATGTGAGTCCAGGTGAAGGGATCTGGCTCATGGGATGCAGCTCAAATGATGAGTATCTCTCAACTAACCGCCCAAAAGTGAAGGGGGTCCCTTCACAAACGAACCAGTAATGAAGGGATCGGAGCACCGGCTCCGACTATCACATGTATGGTCTTTCGTAATTTACCACTGTTCTGATGAAGTTCTTTTTTCCGATACTGGCGGCTTGCATTTGTGCTTCACTTCTGAACTGTAAAGTTTTTTTTTTGTTGAGAAAATGATTGCGGCTATCTGAGAGTACGGAAACGGTTCTATACGACTATTTTTAAGAATGTATGATTTGGAAGCGTTATGCACAGGTTGTGTGAGGTTTTGCGAAGCACTAATTCATATTTCTGGTTTTCTAATATGACACGATGCGTTTGCGTTCCATAGAATACTAATTACAATGCATCATCAATTTCAAAGTAATCTAGTTGCAGTTACATGCTTTTGAGAATGTGTAACTTGAAACGTCATGGAATCGCAGTTTAAGTGACGCTTTCCGTAGCTTAGAATTGCATCTATGCAGGCTGTAGGGTGGAAACAATGATTTTCAGAAGAAAAGCAACTACCTGCAAGCGCGAATTTCACTGTTTGGTTCTTTGAAGAAGTTGCGGATAATTCAGCTTCTCGTAATGGTGATGAGCTGCATATCACCCTCAAAGTACTGGAAAGATTTCTTCTTTTTCTGCCATGTTTTCGTCGATGCGCACAGCTCCAAGATTTGCCCCGGAGTTTCAACTTGAAAACAGTGTTCGATCCTGATGATGCAACTGCAGAATTCATATCGAATGTCAAGCAAAGATATGCCGGGCACATTACGAGAAGAACTAAACAAAGGTTAGAGTGGATCGCAGCAGTTGCAAAAAGCTTCCAAAGGAGGCCATCAACGAGTAAGACCGATGCGTATTTACGATGGAGCTCAATTGAGCACCACTGAAAGAGCTGGAACTTTTCAACGTCATTCAGAAAAATGATGAAACTCTTACATGATAGTTTGAGAAGGAGAAGGAACTCCAAAGTTGCCCGCTAACTTGTGCAATCAGTGGCGACAGGTCGGCTACTAAGTGAGTGTGTATAATGAACACTTTTAGTTCACCAACGTAGCAGTAACTCATGCGTCCCTGTACGACCATAGAATTGTGATGGAGCTAGTTTTCGACGTAGTTCAAGTGCAGTCGCGGTGCTAGCATAACACGCAAGATTTTACAGATTGGGGGGGGATTATATTTTGTGCCTGTATAACTGTTTTGCTTGTATAACCCTAGAAATTCAAGTGACTACCGACTAATCAGCCTGCTTTTTGCACTTCAGTCAACAAACTGGATTGTTGTAACAAATGTGGTGAAGGGTTCAATGTTAGGGTCCTTTTGTAGACTTGAAGTATTCTAACGACTTCACAGATTTTCTTGCCTCTTCCGGCTTACGTCGTAATATTAACCGATGTAACTATAGTCGGGTCAAAATGACATGAAAGGCGGTTCGGTGGAGACAGCTGTTGGAATCGGGGTGGGACCATCGCATGCTGCAGCGATGAGTGGGGCCAACAAGGGTCCCACAACGATCTTGACCGCTACGCTCCACCGTGCCGCTTCGAGCGCAGCTGCTTACGCAATGCTTATGCTTGCACCGTGCTTCATTCCGTTTTGACCCTACTATAGATGTGTCGGATATCTTTCCATACAATTACCGCTTGCTTCCTTTGAACGTGTAATCGCCATTGTTTAAGCTGAGATACTGCTAACAATCCATTTTATGTATTCAGCGGTTAACATTCTGTATATCAATTTAGTCTAAACCATTAGTGCCGGATACCTGCAATGTCTACATTTTAAGTTTAGAGAGCCCTCTTCTGCTTTTTTACGCTTGTTATTGCGCTCTTGTGTTGGAGAAATTTCAGTATATCTTTCTAGACATAAGTTTTCTTATGTTGAAATCTCAATACCGTCAAGTTAGCTTGGATTTCTTACTTAGATAGCTTGTTTTTGCGATAGTTCTCACTTTGGCTTATTTAGAGGGACACTGCGGGTCGAAGTCAAAGCTGAAAACGTTTTCGCTGGAAGGAATAGCGGATTTCATTAAAACTGAGCGACCTAACAATATAATTGTTATGACTGGTGCAGGAATTTCAACCTCGGCTGGCATTCCTGATTTCAGGAGTCCAGGTGATTTTGTGTGCTTTCTTATTTGTCCTTTCACTACTTCGGTTCTTTATTATGATCTAGTGTAGGTTTTTTTACCCGCTTAGATGAGCAAGTGCACTTTTTTCGTTTTAATACTATATAGTGTTTACTGATGTCTAAAGAGCTTGATTTGCCTTATTTCTTCAAACCTAATGGGAAGTGATCTTAGTTACTGCTACTTTAGGGACTGGGTTATACGATAACCTGCAGAAATACAATCTTCCTGATCCTCAAGCAGTTTTTGATATATCCTTCTTCCACGAGAATCCTGAACCTTTCTTTGCACTATCCAAAGAACTGTTCCCGGAAACCCTCAAGGTCTGTATTTTAGGACTTCACCAGTCTACATAACATTTTCTAATTTGTTCTTTTCTGTTATTCAGCCAACGCCATGCCACTACTTCATCAAACTGCTTAACAAGAAAGGAATCTTGCGAAGATGGTTCACTCAGGTTTTTTTTTAAAATCATATAGTAAAGACCGCTTATACTGCTGTTTGCCTCGACGGGTGGTAGGTAGGAATTCTTTGGTGCTCATAATTTACTTCCGAATATTATGCACGAATATGTCCTCCCCACTTGCATTTAGCTAAATGAACAGTACAATTTTTTGCTTATTTTTATTGGATATGTCCGAAACAAGGTTAGATGGGAAGCTTCAAGCATTTACTACTTTACCAGTAAATGCTTGAAGCTTCCCATCTTTACTGAAATGCACCTATGGTTGGGTCAATAGGACATGAAGCACGATGTAGTTGCGTACATAGGTGCGATAGGGAGAAGCCGGAATCTCCTCATGTGAAGGGGGTTTCGCTCATGGGGTGCAGCTCATGTGAAGGGGGTCCTTTGGTCAAGCAGGTCAAGGTCAAAAGTGAAGGGGGTAATTTCGCCAACCGTTTAAAAGTAAAGGAGGCCCCTTCCCCAACCGTTCAAAAGTGAAGGGGTCAGAGGACCGGCTCAGACTATCGCATCTATGGTTGCGTAGGCGGCTGCGCGCTCGAATTGGCGCGGTGGAGCTAGCGGCAAGGATCGACGTGGGACCATCGCGAACTATAGTGATGGATGGTGCTGGCGAGAGTGCTCACTCGATCCTGACCACCGTGCTCTACCGCACCGCTTCGAGCGAATCGGCTTACGCAACTGGACATTGCTTCATGTCGTTTTGACCCGATTATATATCACAATTACTGTTCTCGGCTCTATTAGTTCTTACACACAAAAAGCGCTACGGTTTGTAAAGAAAACTAGCTCCCAAATCCTGTTTCAGGATTTACTAGCTATCTTTAACATGACAAAAGCTCATTTCTCAAAATCTTTGCCACATTGTTCACTCTTGCATGTTTTCTGTGCTTGAGCAGTAGCTGTAAGCACAGAAAACATTACTGAAACTAAACATACTAACATTACTATCATAGGAAACATAAAATTAGATACTGCTGAAGCAGTATCTAACTCATTTCTGTGGTAACCTTATGACCTCCGTGTACAGGATATTTGTGTGTCTGACGGCTCTATTCAATAATGACAACGCTTTTCTTTAGAACATTGATTCACTAGAGTTCCTGACAGGAGTTCCTGAAGACAAAATAGTCACTGCCCACGGTTCCCATCGAACCAGCACTTGTCTTAGATGTCATAAGAAGTACGATTTGCAATGGCTGACAGGTACGCTTTTGGCCTATGTTTTTTCAGCAGGATACATGTGTATCAATAATGAAAACAAAACTTCAACATCATTCTTTGTTTCTCAGAGCATTTGAAGGACAAAGAGTGTCTAGTACCAAAATGTGATAAATGTGAAGGTGTAGTGAAGCCAGACATAACTTTCTTTGGAGAGAATCTGCCGAAGCGTTTCTTCCAGTGTGCTATTTCAGTGAGCGGTGTTAAAGTAATTTTCAGTCAAACTTATCTATCAAGCGTGAACTTTGCAGGACTTCCCTAAATGTGATTTACTGCTTATTATGGGTACTTCATTGGTTGTACAGCCATTTGCTAGTATGGTGAATGAGGTAAACATTTTAAATTCACTATGTTTTCGCATTACTTTCCAGTTTCTTTATGAGCAAATTCTTGAACTTTCACATCTAAGTGAAATATTTCTAGTGTGTATGTTTTGTTTTCGACCCGAAAATTATTGCGGTGTAACTGTTGCTTGTAAATTTTTGTCTAATGCAACAAAATTTTTCAGGTGTCCGAAGAAGTGCCACGTTTGCTCATTAATAAAGAGGAGGCAGGTCGTGCTAGTGGATTCGAACGAGCTGTAGGTATACAAGGGCTTTGTTACGGCCTGAAAGACAATAAAAGGTCAGTTACTCAAAAAAAGCAAGTTTTTGATCTCTTGATAAGAAAAAGTAAAAGCAAGAAAATTTTATGATAGAAGTGAAACGAGCAATTATATTTTCTAAATCACGCTGCAAATATCTAGCCTGATGTCATTGTGTTCACTACGGGATGGAAATGGCAAGCACGTAAAAACCGTTCCTCGTGGTTTGTAAGAAACTTCTATACTTTCACCCTTTTTCTCCTTCTAAGGAAACGAATCACATGTTTCGTTCCTTCTATTGACTAAAATGTCAATGAAATATGTGCAGGCGACCACTCATTGAAAAAAAAAATGGGAGCAAGTTTGTCAGATCAAGTTTTCATCACTTTATGTCTTCTGACAAAAATGTGTAAAAATAATAATAATAATAAGGTGTAAAATAAAATAATCTCTGAATAGATTTAACAAATAATAGTACAGAATGACACTGTCTTTTTATAAGTATTGCAACTAGGGGTTTTGAAGTGAGCCACCTTTTAAGTGTTTGAGCGGAATCGGTTTTTCCCACAGTTTTTTTTAGTCTTTTGCTCTTTAAAGGCATCACCCCACGAATCTGAGGTGATGCAGATTTCAGGTGGAGTATTCGTACACGGGATGGGAGACTATGGAGATGGAGGTGATTCCGTCCATTTCTTCGTAATTGTCGTAAAAAACGGCCCGGAAGATGCGGTGCCGCACAAGGCTGGCGCGCTCCAGTCGAACTCCCTGTAGAAAATAGTGCGCCAAAACGCCTGAAGCCGCATTTTCCGGGCCATTTTTTACGGCAATTAGGAAGAAACGGACGGAATCATCCCCATCTCCACAGTCTCCCATCCGTACCACCTCATTCGTGGAGTGATGCCTTTAAAACATGAAAAATTCCTATCATTTTTGAACAATGCTTGGAAGTGACTCGTGTATCGCCCTTTTTCCCCTTTCCTTTATCCTAGGTGCTTAAAGATGTGCCAAAATTTCATTTCGTGATTTAATGGTGCAAAAGGAAGAGATGGATTTGCAAAAAAAAAACGCTTTGAAAATTCATAAACCACCAAAAATTTTCATGAAAGTCCCTCCATATTGGAGAAGTTATCTGGCAGGTTAACGGAATTGAGAGTATCGTAAAGTTGTAGTCACGAGTGTCCTTATCGCCTATCTTTCTCTGAGAAAAAATGTCCTAGGTATTTTTTTTATGAGTGTGAGTCATATGAAAGATGATGTATCATTAATTTACGTTGCTGCGAAGCATGTCGCCGGAGATATTTCCACACTTATCACGTTACGTTGCTGTTGATCACAATTTGATACGTGTTCCATGTTTCAGAGATGTCTTCTGGCGGGGTTCCTGTGATGATGGCTGTCGAAAACTGGCTGAGTTGCTTGACTGGGAGCACGAACTTGATGCTTTGATTCAAGAGGGAGAATTGAAGAATAAAGTTTGAGGGAAATATTTTTATGGCTCCTTTGAATCAACTTAATTTCCCTGGTGTAATTAGTAGAAAAAAAAAACTTCTACGTCGCGATTTATTTTCTTTCATAGATCAAATGTAAATTGTGTTCGTAGCGTTGCTCTGAAGACAATCGCCAAAGTGTGCAAAAGCATAGTCTTAACTTCCAAAACTTTTAGTTGTTTATTGTATATGAAGGAGACTGTTTTATTAGTTTACCTTATGTGTAACCAATACTTAGAGAAGAATTCGATGTTGAATATTCAGCTCTTTGATTCTGTACAGTGCAAAGAAGTTTTATTTGGTTTACGTCAACTTGTTTATCAGCCTGGTTTTGTTTATGTGAACAATTCTTGCAGAGAAAATTGTTACTAATAGGAGTTTTCGGTAGTGTTTGTTTATTGGTTGTGAGCTAATGCTAAAAATAAATAGAACATAAGTGTATAGGTTTTTGAGCTTGTGACCGAACCAACAGCAAAAAACGTATTCTCTTTTTTTTTGGCATGTTTTAGGGTCCCTTGTGAGTGTCGTTATCGTTAAGCTGCGTATTTGGTTCCGCATTACGAGAGACTATCGGTCAGTCGTCCCGCAATTTCCAGCGATTTTTGCAAACCACCCAGTAAGAACTCGATCGCTTATCATTCACTTCCAATGTCTCTGGCACGTGACACTTCTCACGATTGTCGGATATGTATGGGAGAGGTGCGAAAATCAATCAGTGGAAAGAAAACTACGGGAAATGGATCGTTTGTGCGCGGCTAGCCATCCGTGCGAGAAAATATGAAGTTTTGTGTCAACATTAAACCGAAATGGGTAGTGGTAGGACGAGTAGTAGTCCTTTAGGTCATCGTTTAGACTAAAGACTTGTGCGTAAGAGAAACAAATGATCAAGGTATACTGTAAATTGTTGATGGCCTTCAAACTTATCCATAGAATTTGTCCTTCTAGAGTGGGTATCAATTCGTTAGCGATCATCTAAAGGCCGTGATATTAATAGATTCCGATTTCTTCATCGCCTGACGTCTCGATCTGTAATACTTCCGTTGACCTGCGTATTACGCTGTGTCTCATTCTCGTGTCTGGTCAAGAAGTCTGTCAGCTGACTGAGCCAAAAAGAAGCGAAGACCGATGATGATACGATCGTTGGTGATGATTTTCGTTATCAAGATTGTTTGATCGTATCTGAAGAACTGTGCAAATGTTCTCTTGCACTTTCGGCAATATTTTATTGCTTCTGATAGCTGCTGAAAAGAAACGGTGAAGGTGTGGTCACAAAATGAATTCATCTTGTTTTGCCTGCAGAAATCACAGGGTGTCCTAGAGATTCGCTTTTTCGGGGTTTTTTTAGTTTGTGTTGCGCATTTTTGACGATTTTTTTAAAATCAAATGATAGGAAACATGAAAAAAAGTCAAATGTGACTAATGAAGTGTTGTCTTTCGAATGTGTTGAAAACACACGGCTTGATTTAACTTCATGACAACGCAATTTTTTTCGGTGTCTTCTGACTTTGTGCACGGATTCGTCCACCTTGTGACTCTACCGGGAATAATTTTCAGTGCTCCACTGTGTAATGATTCAAAAAAAAAAGAAGGGCGAGGTCGAAATGAACACCAATGATGTCGAGAATGACGATAGAATCACCACCGGCTGTGGAGGATAGTGTAGCTTGTATGATGAAGTCTGTAGCGCATATCCCAAAGCCTTCCGGCTGCTATTTCGATGATTATGTGATAAAGTTAGTTAACTTTTACTTATTCACTCAAAAACGATCTATTTTGTGTTGATTCCAGTATTTTGCACTACTCCTAAATTTCACGAAATCAAGAAGGACTAGTTGGAAATTTGATGAGAGACGAATGGTTTGTGCTTAGTATTGAAAGAAAAATGCATGATATTTCTTAAACTATTCATATACCGTAAAATAAGCGGAAAAATCTAAATCTTCAATGGAATATTCAAGGAAACAGTTACTCACTGGGATTACTGCCAAAATTGTGTGTTCCTTTTTTCCTATATCCGTTTTTATCTTCAAGGATTGGGGGAATTTATGGATTTTATAGATCCCGCGATAGAGCTAGAACTTATGATACTCCCGTTATAGGTACTAGAAGAGTATATCGATGGTTAGTGTGTTAAAAGGGATAAATCACAGACTAATCCAAACCTTAGATCGACCAATTCCAAGCATTCTTTTTTTTTCGTTTTATCCTTTAAAATCCAACCGCTGTAGTGCAGTCGATAAGAGGTTAGGCTGTGCATACACCATCAATAGTTCGGAACCGCCCTAGCGCCAACCAAGCCTTTCACCTCTCCAGGGTCGATAAATTGGTACTACCAGATTTATCTGGGAGGATAAAAACACTGAGGTGGCCTATGTTCTTTTTTATATCGACGATAGGAGCAGGAACAAGTAAATAAAAGGGTCAGCACGGTAGATCACCGGAGATCATCTGTAGTCAATCAAACGAATCGATGTCGCTGACCAAAAAATACATGCCATTCCGATTTTTTCCGATTCGTAGATGAGTTCTTTTCCTTTTCCTTTTCTTTTGCGGAGGAATTAATGGGGAATGGAAGCTGACTGCAGTCGACGTTGGAGTCGGTACCTACGTCTCGAAATTTGCGTAAATCCATTTCATACACATTCTTTCTTTCTTTTTCTCTTTGTTCCAATTATGGACTACTTAAATTTTATTTTATATTAAATCTCTCATAATTTAAAAGGATAAACTTTCCATTTATGATGATCCTGTAAACGCGAAAATAAAATCCATGCTAATTATAGGTGATTGATTTTTTGGTCGGTGCTTGTGTTTCTCCATCGAATACCGCGAAAAACCGAAACGTCTGGCTAATGAGGGTTCTGTGTAAAACCCTCCTTGGTATAGTAGTAGAAAAAATTAACAAAAAATATGCCGAAGTGAAAAAAACAAGAGAACGAACCACATAGTTTTTGTTCCAAGATAACTTAGTTAAACTACTAAGTTTTTTTTTTTTAAATTTTTTAACAGTCTCTTATCCACTCATTACAACTGTACGCGGAAGAAGCGTGCAATTTTGAGATACGCGCTTTCTGCACCTCTACGGAACGCACTGCATGCGTTCCGTATAGTTTAAAAAATTTGCATGGAACAATATGTGTAATGTTCCAGGATATGAACGCACATTTCGAGCTGTTAACATGCGCACGGTCAACGTTGACCGTACGCAGAGTCTGCGCTCTGCGCGCAGTTTAACGCTGATCGCGTAATAACTGCTTAGTGCAAAACTGGCGAGCCAAGCTAAGTTAAAAGCTTTGAAAAAGTCTTTTTGGCTGTTTCCAAAGAAATTTCTAGTGGAAAGGCACAAGATAGTGAGTTCAAATAATCATTTTAAACCAGCTTAGAGTAGTTTCATTCAGAATAATTATTAATTATTAATCAACTAATTATTTAAACAGTACATTAATCAGTAATTATCAATTAACTAATTGTTTAAATTGCACTAGTGTAGTGATCCTTTGTTCTATTTCTACTATTATTACAGTTGAAATACAATTGAATGAAAATAATGTTTTGTGATGCCTGTTGGTGCCAGAATGAGATAGGTTTTCTAGGATAATTCAATTGTTTCGATGTTATTTCAATGGGACCCATTATGTTATTCAAATTCCTACAGTCACAACAGTAGTTTCAAATACTTCAGCAGCATCTAGTGGTAACTTTTCTATTTGCATTCTGAATCCTGAACTTCGGAGAAGGAAACATCAACTACAATATGCATCTCTATGTAGCTCCACTTATCCCGTGATCTACTGATCCAACTTACGTAGGTAGCGTAGCGTAGGTCTTCACCGAGGTCATCTCCTGATTGTATTTGTCTTCCAAGTCAAAAATCCAATTTTTATTCAATTTCTCTCGTTATTGCTCTATGAAAGATAGGATTTTGGAGACTGGTATGCTTCCAGAAACCAAAATTCACGGATTTGGTCGCTTCAACTCTAAAACAGTATTTTGACACTTATTTTTCCTCTTCATCTTTTCAATTTTTTCTCATTGTCCCTTTATTTTTTCTTCTATTTTTGCTCTTTTTCTAATACATGTACATAAACTTTATCCGGGTAGTGTTTTTTTCATCGAATATCATTGCATACTGCGTTGTTAGAAAGCGGAAAAAAAGAAGAAAAAATTCGAAGTAGCTATTATTGAAGGAAATTCGTGGAGCACTTGCTAATATCGGATGGATTCCACTGAACTGTAGACGTTTTTTTTTATAGATGATGTAATAAATGCAACAGCAGACGTTTTTTAGTTGTCGAATAGGTGGAACGGATTTTTCTGTTGTTCAAAGTTGCTAAGAATTTCTTATTTTTCCGCAAATGATCGCTTGACGAATTACCCTTCGACGTGTTCGACGTTTTCCTGCACGTGACGATTGACGTGTGTGTTGAGATTCAGAACGTATGTAGCAGGAATTCAGACGCTTCTGATATTCATACAATTGAAAAAAATAGGAAATAAAAATAAAAATATGAAATAGTGTAAATTGCAAATGAATACAGAAGCCAATTCATTATAAGAAAAGAAAGAAAGTCAAACTTGGAGATATCCCTATGTTCTCGGAATCAAATTTCTTTCCTTCTTCTTTCTCATACTTTGTTTCCTTCTCTTTCTTTTTCCTTTCCTGTGCTCCTTTCTTCTCTCTTCTCTTTCTTCTTTTTCTTTCTCTCTCTTTCTCTCTTTCCGTTCCTTACTTTCTTTCCGTTTCTTTCTTTCTTTCCTTCCTTCTTTCCTTCTTTCTTTCCTTCTTTCTTTCCTTCTTTCTTTCCTTCTTTCTCTCTTTCTGTCTTTCCTTCTCTCTCTTTCCCTTTCTTTCCTTCTCCTTCTTTCTCTTTCTTTTTCTTTCTTTCTCCTTGTTTCTTCCTCTCTCTTACTTTCTTTCTCTTTCTTTCAGTTTCTTTTCTCTTTCTCTCTATCTTTCTTTCTCTCTCTCCCTATTTATTCACAAACTGTTCTGTCCTTCTAGGAATTTTCATACTGGTTTCATAAGGTTATTCGCGGAAACACGTACGGTTTTATGGAATATGATGCAGTTATCATGGAATAGAGTTTTTTTTTCTAACAAACTTAGTGCAGTGCGTAAAACCTTCCCTGTGTTGAAAGAGCGATCTGTGTAATTTTTCCCACACTTTTTTTTGCAGAAGAACGATTAGAAACGAATAATTAGTTCATCAGGCCAATATTTAGGATGACCGGTGCAAAAGCAGCGCGTTTTAATAAGTCTGAAAATTCAAAAGCCGTCCTTTCCTTGAATAAAAATTGATTTCAATTTTGTGTCCGGAGAATGTCTGGGGAAAAAATCCTTTCCATTTCTGGATTATTAGGCCAAAAGTTATGAAATTTTGCGTGGTTTTACAATAAGAAATATAAATTGCACGGAAACCTAAAAAAATTCACAAGGATGATGTCAGGTTGGGAACTTCCGGAAAGTTTTGAAAAACTCCACTAACTGTTAGAGGAAACTATTTTTTTATCTTTGGTACCGGTTTAGGTTTAGAAATCGCGATTTGTTTTATATCCCCTCTATGATTCACATCTGATGGAAATCGATTAGAAAATCCAGAAATCAAGTAACTGCCGAATCTTTTTTCTCCTTGTATTTGTTCAGAAATTTTTAACAACTGTAACATTTAATTAACTCATCCTCCCGGTTCTTTCATTTATAGACGGATGTTTCGTGGAAAGAAACGGTGGAACAGTGAAAGTGTCGCAGATAACGCGTATCAATTGGTCGATTGCGTCAGTTGCTGTAGTTGCAAACCATAATATATTGAATTTATTGGCTGGAGCGGGAAAAAAAGCGGTTCCTGTGTCCAAATCGACCGTAATAAATCGTTTTATTGCTGCGGTGCCACACCTCGTTCAGCTAGCTCGTTTCGATAGCGTGGATCAGGCGAAAAACGAATAAAAAAATTCACGGAACCAGGATTCTGGATGCGATGCAAAAATGATATAAAATTAATGACATAATATAGTTGCCCACCTCGTTATCATTATCGTTATCATCGATTCGCATAGGAATTCTATACGGTCATTATTGTAAGAATACGGTAGCTGAAAGTTATGGGCAAAGGTCATCACTTCAATTGTAAGCCAGAACTTCCAGGAGAGAGAGAAAAAAAAAAACGATCGCACCTGTCCCTTGTGACTTCGGGAATCATGCGGTTCAAACGTTTTTTTTTTCTTTTCGTAGACAAATTTATGATTCATTTATTTTTAAATGGTTTGATCTCGTACCCTGTACGAGAAAAAAAAAAGAGAAAAAAAAGTTGTCGCTTGATCAATAGAGTCTTCTTTTTTTTTGTGGAATGAAATTGTTGTAATGGAATGGAATGATTTTAAATCCTTTTCAAAGACTGGAATAATCACTAAATCTATATAGGAGTTCTATACACGAGCAGCTTTATGAAGAAATCCTTTCCTTCTTTTTGTGAAAAAGCTTTTCTTTCTTTCTTTTTTCGTTTTCTTACGAAAAGAAGACAACAAGTATTTGTTCCAATGCTGAAGAATCGTTAGAGAATTGAAAAAAAAAAAACAAAAATAATTACAAACAAAAGGGATGTTTTTTCCTCGTTAGAATAATAACTATCTTCCAGTTGGTTTTCAAAGTTTTGTGTTGCCGGATTCTCCGGATTTTACATGAATGACTTAAAAGTGCTTCTTCCGACACCTATACCGTTGGTTTTTGTTAGATTCTTCTGAGATCTAACAAAAATGATGTGCCTATTTCTGATCTCCATTGCTTTTCATTCAGTTATCAAAAAAAAAAGAAAATTTATGATTAGATTCATAACATTTTAAGAAGAAAAAAAAAACTAAATCCTTGTGATAAAAAGTAGCATATCTCAATGATGAAAGAATTTTTCTCGAGAAATAATAGAAAAGTATTCTTTAATTCAATTCTTTTGATCTAAATATCTTGTACTAAATTAGTGAACTTAGCGAAAAGCCTTTGCCCTTGAAAATTCATAATTTTTGTTCATTGATTGATCTCATCGATTTTTTTGTTTTGGCATCCATTCACTTAAGATAAGTTCATTTAATCGACAAATGGAGGTGAATCGGTTAAACATCTCTATTTCTATTATTTATGTTTGCTATTTCTGTTTCTATATTTCTGTTTGCTTGGCGAAAACCGATACGCATTTATACGGTACAGAACGGAAAGCGTAACGAATTTCTGCGAAGCACAAGAATGTGCGTAGAGTTTCTGCAGACACGTCGCGGTCGCCCGGACAAACATAAGTATCTGTAGCGACTACACAATTGTCGGCGCCACGAATCTAGACAGCCCAAGCTCTTCGGACTTCACATTTTGACGATACTCAATCCACACCGACATCATCTTCGATTTCGTCTCGTCTCGTCCAGTTTCCTTACAATCGATGTCGCGCAGAGCTCAGTGATCCGATCACGTCACTGAGTCTAAAAAAAGAAGAGAGAGAAATTTGCATTCGATACACTGTTATTATCCAGTTATTTATTTACTTCTCATTCCCAAGCCTTTCTTTTGTACTTTTTCATGCCATTCCCCTTGTTTCAAAAAAAATTCTTGGTATTTTTCAGAGGAGAAATCAAAATTTCAGGATAACGATTATCCGTTAGAAGGAGGATTCTTATGATCGATTGTGAAAGAACTAACTAAACCAGCAACTATATTCCTGAAATGAAATAATATTTCGATGAGAATTTCTGTGGGAAAATTCAGAGGGAAGTGTCCAATTCTTTTAAACTGCATTTTTTGTGTTCACAGAGGTTTCTTTTTGAACAAGAAGAGAATAAAAATCGGGAAAACATTCCACAATATGAAAAATTGTCTGCATCGCTATGAGACCGGATCAAGGCATCTGAGAACTTTGTGCTTTTGTCGTGATGGTCATGGTTTGTCGGCACGAAATCTTCGTTGCATGCAACCGTTCTTAGCACGTAAACATGCCTCAATTTCCGGTGGACTTTGTCTCCGATTGTGGTTCCGCCACGTCATTTTTTGACCGCTCAGCGATGCTGTTTTTTCCTTCGGAATTATGTCATCGTTGTGGCTAACGATGTCCATGAAGAATTCGGTGAATTGCCGTTCAGCAAATGACTTCGATGAAAAATGAGGAATGCGGAATGATCATCGGAGGAACTCGGAATGATCATCGGAGAAAGGAACTTGTTCCTATTCTTCATCTACGTTACGATGAAGGGCAAAAAATTATCAGGAACGTTCCACAATGTTTCCACAATGATGTAGTGCTTTGTTTATTTTATTTCGTTATCCATATGTCATCGTTACTCATCTAATAGCTACGAGAATAGGAAGCGAACAAAAAAATATATGAATTCATCCAAGAGTACATGAGAAGAAGCAATGCTCTGATAATAATTTTTATTCGTGCGCAAACGTGAACATAGTGAGTCGTCGAAATACCGCAACCTCTGAATCGAGCTATAAATCTCTTTTTGAACTTTTTATAGACTTATTTTGATCTAGTAACAAGATGTTTCATGGACGATCATAGCAACTGCCTGCTTGCGCTGCGCTGAAGGGGTCGTTGTCAAAAGTTACGAGAGATTTAATAATCGCTATAGGATTTATATTATTTCTATTAGAGTGTTCGAAAAGTATGTGCCGAAATACCGCAAAATGTCAAAAAACACTTTTTAACAAGATTTTATTATTCGACGAAATAATCTCCATCGACATCCACAATCTTCTGCCAACGTTTCACAAAATCACGGATTCCTTTGGCAAAGAGCTCCGGCGACTTGGAGGCGAAGGAAATCTGAGGGTCATTTTTGAAGTGGTCACGATCATCGGAGCGCTTCTCTTCCAGGTGATGCTGAAGCGATCGGAAGAGGTGGTAGTCGTTCGGGGCCAGGTCCGGGCTGTACGGTGGGTGCGGTTTTTTGGGAAGTCTTCTTCGCGACGTGAGGGCGCGCGTTATCGTGCAGCAGGCGAACGTTGTCGAGCTTCGGATGCTTCTTGCGGATCTTGTCGGCCAGTCTTTGCAATTGAGCGCACTAGACCTCGGCAGTAACTGTCGTGTTGTCCGGCAGCAGTTCGAAACTATAGATTCCATGAACTCGCACCAGACGTTCAGCATGACCTTCTTCTTATGAATTTCACCTTTCACGAAAGGATCTGGTATTTCATCGCCAGCGCATCACGCACGTTTGTGGGTGTGGTTGACGTAGAGGACCCATTTTTCATCTCCAGTGACAATGGTGTCCAGCTAGTCGAATCTGTGGCTTCTGGAGAGCAGCTGAGAGGAGATGTCCTGGCGTCTTTGGCGGTTGCCGTCGCTCAATGCATGCGGGAGCCACTGAGCGAGCTTTTTCACCATTCCGAGAGATCGCAGTCCATTTCTCACTGTGGGCAGCGAACAGCCAAGACTGGCAGCAAAATACCGCATACGGATGCTGCTCGCCCAGATTCTTCAGTTCGTCGAACGGTATTGCAGTCGGTCGACCAGAGCGAGCCTCATCTTCGAATTTCTGGTTTCCGCTTTGAAGCGCTGGAACCAGGTGCGCACAGACCGCTCAGAAGGGGTTTCAGTGCCGAATACTTGAGTTAAAGACATCACTCCACGAATCTGAGGTGGTACGGATTTCAGGTTGAGTATTCGTATTAGTATTATACGGGATGGGAGACTATGGAGAGGGGGGTGATTTCGTCCATTTCTTCCTAATTGCCGTAAAAAACGGCCCGGAAGATGCGGTGCCGCACAAGGTGGCGCGCTCCAGTCGAACTCCCTGTAGAAAATAGTGCGCCAAAACGCCTGAAGCCGTATCTTCCGGACCGTTTTTTACGGCAATTAGGAAGAAATGGACGGAATCACCCCCCTCTCTATAGTCTCCCTTCCCGTATACGAATAATCCACCTGAAATCTGCACCACCTCAGATTCGTGAGGTGATGCCTTTAAGTTTCGATGGGCTTCAGCAGCGGGTGGCCAGATTCGAACTCGTGAAGGAGTACGTGTCGAATATGGGTGGAATATTCGGCCATTATAGGGTGAAACAGTCAAGGAAGAGGGAGCCAGCCAAGCGGTAGTCTCCTTATATAATATATTTAAAACGGGAACTTCCAGAACATCTTAAAAAATCTGCGCTACTGCGAAATTTTCAGCAGATACTTTCCGAACACCCGAATATCATATTATATACTATTTATTTTTGCTTTAATGCTCATTATTAATATTTTGCGTAGAACGATCGTAATAATTTTAAGCCAGTGGCGAACATTAACTTCTGTATTCACATGTGTAAGTGAAGATTTTTGTAAAATGTTTGTAAAAAATAAACAGATAAGAATGAAAAACAAATGAAATGACAATAAAAATATGAATAGATTATTAATCATACAAACTACATAAAGGTATCGGTAGTTATGTTTACCAGAACGACAGCGATACGCATTCGGTTCACAACACAACACAAAAGAAGAAACGAGTTAGTGCTATTGTCTTTTCCCCACCTTTTCAAGTATTTCCAATTTGCAAAGGTGACCTTTTTTTGAGACGATTTGTTGCCCGTCATTGGTTGGTTCGAGAATTTTCTCTTCCACCAGTCTTTGCTGATTCGTCCCGGGAAGAAATCGTCCCATAAATCACCTCATTTTTTCTAACCATCCAGTGGTAGATATTTTAGATAGAAGAAAAACGATTGTAAATGAGCAAATACGAATGAAACGAACAATTTTAAAACCACCCACGTTCATGTGGGTAAAGTAATAAAACGTGCAATGCACGTGAATAGGAAGTAGTCTATTCACGAATAGGAAGGAAGAAGGAGTGGGGCAGGAATCATTGAGAATTTCAGGTTGAACTATTCACTCTATTCATAGGAGAAAATAAAAAAAACGAAACGAATGGAAGCTGGATGTCAAGAGAAAAAGGACAAGAAAAAAGTGCAAAAATATATGGACAGGTGTTTCTGAAGTTTCTGTTCGAATTTTTTTTTGGAATATGATCGAATATGTTTCAAGGTTTGGAAAAATCATCCACGTTTTTACTCCCAGCCTGATGATTATTAGCATGGGTTCCTGATATCGAGCTTTTTTCACTGCAGCGTGATTTGTCGTGTGATCTTCTGTGTTTAACTTGTACTTTTGTGTTGCTTCATCTCAATCATGGATGAAAGTGCACATCTGCACTGATATGGCGCAATCGAAGCGAGTTCCTCGGTCGATTACTGCACAAAATCATCGCTGAGCTTGTGCTGAAACTGTGTTCCAAAAACATGGGAGTAAGATGTGTTTTAGACTGATAAAAAATGTGTTGAATGCGTAGTTTGTAGCTGTGATCACAGCCTTTGTCTGTTTATGGATCTACGGAGAGAACGTTGACAAAAGTAAGCAGAGACCTTCTTAATATCTGTTCATTTGTGAATACGGAAGTGGTAATTGTTTAGTAGTTTTATTTCGAATGAAAAATAGTTGCGAATCGGTCAAATATGTGGTTTCTGCAGCGCCAACAAACGTGGTAGTCCCATAAAACAAGCTCTACGGCCCGAGACAAAATACGTTATCCATTAAAGGATGGGGATGTGCGCGTAAATCAGTTCATTCAGTAGTATTACCTGTCTTGGGGGGGGGGGGTTGAAGGTTGAAAAAATAGGCTTAGAGTTTGTCCGTTTAGTCGTGATGAGATCTGCTCGCTTAAAGGCATCACTCCACGAATCTGAGGTGGTACGGATTTCAGGTGGAGTATTCTTATAGGGGATAGTAGATTATAGAGAGTGGGGTGATTAAGACGTTTTGGCGCACTATTTTCTACGAGTAGTTCGATTGGAGCGCGTCAGCCTTGTGCGGCGCCGAATCTTCCGGGCCGTTTTTTACGGCAATTAGAAAGAAATGGACAGAATCACCCTCCTCTCCATAATCTACTATCCCTTATAAGAATACTCCACCTGAAATCTGCACCACCTCAGATTCGTGAGGTGATGCCTTTAAATAGTGAATCAAATCGACCATTTCAGGCTCCAAAGAAAGGGATTCATTGAAACAATTGAACCTACGTATTTTTTGACTGCCAAACTGAATAAACTGAATGTTTATGTAATCCCACAGATTACAGGTAGGTTATAGAATCTCTTCCTTTCTCTGAGGATTGAATGTTAGGTTGTTCGGGAAGTCAATACAAAAAATAAACCAATAAAATCATTTAACAACCTTATGTATAGCCCATCACAGATCGATACGAAAGGATCAATCTCAGTATCATCGTCTATCAAAAGTCGCATATTTTCCTTTGTGCAAATGTTACAGAACTAGAACAATTTACGGTCCATTTGGGTGTTATCCACGTAGATTCCTGTGGATATAGAGCGGTGCTGACGCAGAACTTCTCGAGAGTAGACTTAGGAAAAATATTAAAAAAACAATTCTCTGATTTCGTTGAAACCTTGTCTTTTTATGTAAAAACAACGCCTTAACATCTCTTTAATGGTATCTTACAATTTCTTTTAAATGTCATTTGGCAAGAAGCCTTCTTTCGCAACTTCGCATGTTAAACATTTTGCCCGTCATAGTGCAAGCGTGAGAATCTAGAATCTATTGGTGCGATAAGCGGGCCCCAAACGTCGTAAAAAAGCGTTTGTGATAAGGTTGTCCGAGGAGGAGGAGGCGTGGCGTATATAAACACGTCCGCCGAACCGACACCGAACGAACCAACGAATCGCATCGCATCGCGCATCGCACCTCGCATCGCATCACATCGCAATCACTTGCCATCTACAACATACGCACATCCATTCCTCATTCTCATCTAATCCGAACTATCTTCAAACATCTAACGTCGTCATCGAAGAATGATTCACATTTCTGTATTCCATGAGGAGAAATTCGAACTGCAACAACAGCAGAATCAACGTCAACTCTCCAGATTAGCTCGTCTACGCAGTTCTGTTGAATTCAATCGTTACGGTGAATTCAAGAAACGTCTACTTATGTGACCACTGGAAGGCAGTGCGCCCGACTGAAACGCTCTTCTCTCAGTCAATGTTCTGAATGTGACGAGTGGAAGCCGTCACTCGCCATTCTGCGACTGCATGGAAGCCGAACCACACGCACACACGCACACGTTCGGATCAGCGCCGTAGTCGAAGTTTTTCAGTTACTATTTAACCTGATGATAATAACACTGAGTATCGGTTGATGTTACTGCCTCTACAAATGTATATACATACTGTAAATATATCGAAATAATATTTAATATGTAATAGCTATTTAGTTATAGTTTTGGTTGTCTTTGTTCCTTTTTTTCTCGTTGTTACATGGATCCATGGATGTTTCGTGTATATTCACTGTACAGTTGCCTGCAATTTATCGATCTCAAGATGAATATCTATAAATTGTCGATGATTTTCCGTTGTTGTGTTGGAAAAATCCAAATTTTTCACAGACAGACGTAGATTCAATAGCTTCATTTTAATCATTTCCGTTATAGCAGTTGCTGTTTTTAGTGAGATATTAGGAAAATCCCCCTCCTCCTCTCCCTCTCGTTTTCTCCTCTTTTTGCTGGATCAAAATGGAGCTAAAAATGCCATTTTAAGCAATAAAGGCAGTATTTGGATGGTTATTTAGAGATTCCATATACCCATTGAGTTTTAAGGATAATTTTTGGTATTTCCTTTTTATTTTTTTCCGCAATATCGATCGACAGGTATCGAAATGGGCGTTGAAGTTGAATTTCAAAGCTGGGAATGCTAAACAAAATTCTGAACAGAAAATCAGGGGATCCTAAACAGATAGGGAATTTTTCATTACGATAAGTCGTAGCAGTAATTTCTGACTATCTGGAAGCACAATCTTACTTTTTCTAAAATGTGGTGAGCTACAAAATGCTCACAATATTGACATAGATCACATTTAAAACTCTAAACATACGGTAAAAAGAACGGTGTTGTGGAATGTGGAATTCCCTTACTTTTGCGGAATTGTCCTAAGTAAAAGGTCAAGGAGAACAACATCAGGAAAATTACAGACGATCAATAAGTGATTTTTTCAGGGTAGTCCTAGTGTAGTTCCATTGAAGGTCTGCACCTTTCTCATTTCTTTCTGTCATACTCACATGACCCTTTGATTCCGAAAAATATTCTAAAAGAAATTCGCGGATATAGTGTAGCGGTTAGGGGTCCCGCTTCCTGCACGATCGATCGGAGGTTCGAAACCACCCTAGTGCTCACCAAGTCTTTCATCTCTACGGCTTGGATAAATTGGTACCAGACTTGTCTGCGAAGATAAAAATACTGACTTTATGCAATGGCCAGCCTCCGCAAGTCATTGTATAAGCCAGTTACAAGTTCGTAAACCTCAAACGATTGTGAATTGAAGCGAACGTGGGGGCGCATCCCAAGCGGATTGATTAACGACTTTATACAATTTTTCCAATAGTTTGCGCTTATTTCAGGAACTTTTATTTCGAGCATTTGAAATTGTCTTCACATTAAAGGATAAAGGACAAAGTGTCTGGAGTTAATCAATCCGCTTCGGATGCGCCCCCACGTTCACTTCAATTCAGAATCGTTTGAGGCTTACGAAAGTGTAACTGGCCTATGCAATGACTTGCGTGGGCTAGCCGATGTGTCAAGGGAGTGTTTTTATCCTCCCACACAAGTCTGTTACCAATTTATCGACTCCGGGGGGATGAAAGGCTTGGTGAGCACTAGGACGGATTCGAACCTCCGATCGATAGTGTAGAAAGCGGAACCTTTTACCGACTACGCTACACACACCCCACTTCACACTTTTTTCACAAAAATTCGTTACAAATGTTATTGTAAACTTTGCTGAGTGCTCCGAAGAACTAGGGACCTAGTGGTGTTTCTAATTCCAAAAACAAACTTACAGTTTCTGGATGCGTAGAATTCACTGTTCGCCACTGTGATTGCGATGAAGATGTTTCCGCGTACTTTGTTCGATCGTTTTTTTTAAACTAATCAAAGATCGAATGCAATAACTGCGAATTCCTATTTTTGGATAATTAATATTGACAACTTTCGTATGCGAATTTCAGCTCCACATCAGCAAGCGTCCCCTATGATTGTGTTAAATTCATTTTCCCATCACAGGTCAAGCAATCGAACACTATAAATAGAAGTTGAATAAAGTCAATATTTGATGAAAATATGTATGCTACAAAAATACAATCATTATCGCTTGCGTGCTCGCTGGCGAACGGATTTCCATATAGGGAAACATCCTGCAAACACTTTCCGGGATACTTCCTAAATTTTCCTTATTCCTACTAAATTTTCTCTCTCTCCGTTTTTTGGAAAAAGGGGTTTTTAAAAAAAAAAAAAAAAAAAAAAAAAAAAAAAAAAAAAAAAAAAAAAAAAAAAAAAAAAAAAAAAAAAAATTTAAAAAAAAAAAAAAAAAAACGTACCACCTCAGATTCGTGGAGTGATCCCTTTAATCTTTTCATGTCATGGTACCTACATGGTAAAGCGACTAGAAAGAGGTTACGGTTGTATAGCTACACAATTCGAAAGATGAGTACTATTATTCGAATATCGAATATTCTAAACTCTGAAAAATATCGCGAACATTGAAGCCTTGGTGCTCAAAATGATCCACGTATTTAAAAGTATTTGATTTCAAATATTTGACAGAGTGAATGTTGGGAAACAAAAAAGAAACCATTCGAATGCTCGGTTGTCGAAAGATACGTGCGCTGAACAGTCTAACATTTGAATGGATCATTATTGTTTTCGACATTCACCCGATAAAATGTTTAAAATCGAAAATTTTCCAATAGCTTGACCATTTTAGAGACTTTTTGGATCTTCTTCCAATTTTTCGAATGCGTTTTCAAATCCTATATGCTTCCACGATTTTTTTCCCTCGAAGGACAGTAAAAGTACTAAAAAATATTGAGAAGAACTACAAAACTTCAAGGAAGTAAATATCCATGCCTATTTCCAAGTTTTTTATTTCTAGGATTCTAGGATACTTGTAAAGCAATAGTGTGCTGTTGGATGCCTAACCACAAATTTCGTCGGAATTAGATATTTCCCTAGTTTTTTCCCCAAACTTTTCGTCTAAGTTTTGATGAAGAACGTCTTTTTAAATTCTCAGTGGTTTACGCTTTGTTATTTAGCGATTGGTAACTAGACATGTCCTAGATTTACATTTCAGACCGAAAAGCAATGAAAACTCTAATACTAAGTGCCATTCTGAACTTCTGAACCCAGGATCTCAAACTTAACAGAACCTCATCATTTAACAGAAGAGTCCGTCTAATTGTGGTGCTTGCAATTCTCGTCTAAACCTTTTTCGTCCCTCTTCGCCATGGAAATATTTCGAGAAAATTTGAAGAATTTCTCAAAGTTTCACGGACTAAGGAAGCTACTAGGGACTTTAGAAAGAAAATTTCGATTTAGTTTTATTCTCAGTTGTTTTGTACTGTTGGCTTTTTTTTTAAGCCACATCCCTTTCCTTACCTACATGTCTTTCAAGAGTGCACGGATATTTTCCTTGTCCTTGTTTTCATGTTTCCTTTTTAAAAAAAAAAGTATTTCCCGTTTGATGAACTAATCTTCAGCACTGCATTCTGGTCTTAGACCGATTTTGTCAAGTCGAGAAGAAATTGTACCTTCAAGAGAGGAAAAAAACCGAATTAGAACAAACTGACGTAAATTGCTAGAGTCATTTGATCGATGAACTAGGTTGTGGTGAACATTAATAGTAGCAATAATGAGAGCTATCGTAAGTTTCCTGTTTATCCATTGGGAACATCTTCGTCGTGTTCGTTATGATTGTTTTGCGCTAACATTTGTGTAAAGAAAAGAATTTATACTAATTCTTTGTGTAGGCAAGTGTACATAGTTATACTTAGAAAGGCAGGGCTTCATTAGCCTATATGATCACTTGATGGGCTACATTCACTTATTGATTACGTGGTTATGGTAGGGTCAAAACGAAACTCGGTGCAGTTGCGTAAGCTGTTACGTTCGAAACGTTGCGGTGGAATGTACATAGCAATTGGAATCGGGGTGGGACCATCGCCAACTACAGTGATGAACGATGCTACAGTTGGGTCAAAACTACATAAAACGTAGCGCAATCAGCTGCGCGCAAAGCGGCGCGGTGGAGCGTACCGCTTGGGATCGTGTAAGGATCCTCGCTACCGCCACCCATCTCTGCAGTTCGCCAAGGTCCCACCTCGACTTCAACCACTGTCCCCACTGCTCCGCTTTGAACTTGACCATACGATAACCATGTGTATATGAACAGACCATTCAAAGAACACAGGCATCACCCCACGAATCTGAGGTGGTGCAGATTTCAGGTGGAGTATACTTATAAGGGATAGTAGACTATGGAGAGAGGGGTGATTCCGTCCATTTCCACCTAATTCCCCTAAAAACGGTCCGGAAGATGCGGCGCCGCACAAGGCTGCCGCGCTCCAGTCGAAGCCCTTGTGGAAAAAAGTGCACCAAAACGCCGACGCCGTATCTTCCGGGCTGTTTTTTACGGCAATTAGGAAGAAATGGACGCAATCACTCTCCTCCCCATAATCTACTATGTCGTATACGAATACCCCACCTAAAATCCGTACCACCTCAAATTCATGGGATGATGCCTTTAAGGAATCTGTTTAAATCCGCTGACAGCTTAGAGAGACTGGGAATATTTTTTCAAATAATTAAGTATCCAGACCCGGTTCTATTAACGAAAATATGATCCGCGCTAGGTAAGCGGGGAGTTTTGCGCCCTCAACGTCAATAAATTAGTGCCAGATTCATCTGAGAGGTTAAAAACACTGACTTCAACCATTGATAGGTTGATTTGTCTTCTTAAACTGAGCCGGACATAAGCTTGTTATAATCCTCTTATTAGGTGAGTGGTCACAGGGTGCGACGTCATAACGGAGATGATTTTGAGAAGAATATATTGGCGTGTTAAAGACATCAGCCCACAAATCTGACGTGATATGAATTTCCGATGTTCAAAGACTATGCGGGATCGTGGATTGCAGAAGCGGGTGGGTTCCCGCTCATTTCTTCCTAATCGCCGTAAAAAAACGGCCCGGAAGATGCGGCTTCGAGCGTTCCGGGGCGCTATTTTCTACAAGGAGTTCGGTTGGAGCGCACCAGCCTCGTGCACGTGCCGCAACTGAGGTGGGACCGTCGCAAACTGCAGCGATGGGTGGTGCCAGCAAGGGTTCCGCTACACTCCTAACCGCTATGCTCTTCCGCACCTCCTCGAGAGAAGCCGCGTACGCAATTGCGTACGTGCTTCATATTGTTTTGACCCTGCTATAATTTCTAATATATTTGGAAATGGAGGTAGCAGCGATTTGTCTGCAAAACCAAGAAGTTAACCACCATTTGAGTTATCAGCCTCTAGATTTTTTTTACCATGCTTAGGAACACCGAAAAATAACGTTTATCGAACAAATCGGCGCCATTGATTTCTTCACGTCAAGGTTTTGGAAACGTTTTTCACCTTAGATAGGTAGGTACCTTACCTTTTTTAAGTACTTTTTATGTGCGTACAGAATTCCAAGGGTCGTATTACTCCACAAAGCCTGGAAATAAGTTAATACGCTTCATGGAATAAGACGCTTAGGGGATAGGTGATTTTTCCGTCCTTTGCGTTGCGTACAGAGATAATGCAAATAATTTCACGCGAAATTAGAACATTTCCAATTGGCACGCAATGATGTAACATAGAAATGAATAGCCAATGAAATGAGCGTTTCTTTGGACAATCAATGAGCTGACCTTCGGACTTGTGTTAGGCTCTGCAACGAATTATGAGTAAAAAATGTAGGATGACGGATTGCAGAAACTCTAGATTTGGATTTTTGTTTGATGAAAAATGGTCGGGCTGTAGTCGATTTAGAAATATTGCCCAAGTTCGACTGCCTTTGAACTTTGGCATGTTGAAACGTAGTTTTTAATTGTTTTTCTTGAGCTGTAGCTAAGATTGGTATTGATCTTCTTTATTAAACAAGAGCTAACGTTTCAGCGTTATCGCCTTCGTCAGAGCTTGAAAAAATCAAAGCCATTGGTGATTTATCCTCTCAAGCGCCTCGTCACCCTACAGAAAGCATCCAAACGGTAGGGAAACTCAAACAGCAACATATTGGTTGGTGCTTACCTCATTAGCTAGACTTGATAACGCAAGAGACCACCACGTACCACAACTATGAGTCACAAGGGTTTTATGTAGGGACCTCACGGCCCACCCCGTAGATCAAAACCCGCATAGGTCTTGATATGGGGATAGCTCGTTTGTGATAGCAATGCACCCATTGTTCTTGTTCATTTTTGGACTTTTAGCGGTGATCCAAAATGCCTCTAGTGTTCTGCGTGCTGTGGTCTCGGACTCGTAAAATAATATACTAACTTCTACCTCTATTTCGGAGTTTGGATGGCTTATTCTACGGTGTGCTCCGAGTGGCGTGAAGATTTTAGATCTTTAAGATCAGGAAGAAGAAGAGATTTAAAAATAAATGGTAAGTAATGAACAATAAATTGTTGTCCATGGAAGTTTTTCTCGCTCCAGAGTTTCTGCAATCCGTCATCCTACTTTTTCATTGTGAAGGTGATTCTAAGTTTTGTAAAATGACGCGGTTGCTTTGCTAAGATCATTTCTTGAAGGACATATCAAGAGATGCAGTCGATATCATTGATATGATATACGATTTTGTTTCGAGACTTCACCTTATCATTGCTGCGTTAATATGACGCAAGTGAGGGACAATCTGCATCTAATAATTGCACGAAAATCTTTCTTCCTTTCCTTTTTTTTCTTTTGTGCGAAGCGAAGAGAGGAGAGGGAGTGCGGAATTTACTACTCCGCTGCTCAATACAAATGGCATGCTTTGAGTGCCTGGTGGAGTCAGTGTTGTTTGAGCTGATCCCTATTGACCATACTACTTCTTTATAAAGGACAAAGGATAAAATTTCTTATATATAATTAAAAATCAAAATAGGTAATTATATAGTCAATGGATTACTTTGTAAGTACATCAAGAACTAATGAAATTTCTGTAAAGGCTTGATCTGCGAAAGTAAAAAGATAAAGTGCCTGGCGATAATAAATCCGTTACGGATGTCGACTTCAATTCAGAATCGTTTAAGGCATGCGGCCTATGTGTCGTTGTGTCAGGTCGTGTTTTTATCGTCACAAACAAGCTTGTTACCAATTTATCGACTTTGGAGAGGTGAAGGTTTTGTTTGGCCTAGAACGATTTTGAACCGATGACCGTGCCGTCGTAGCAGTCGAACCTCCTCCCAACTGTGCTGCACGCTGCACACCTGTTAGCTTCGATTCTCTTCTATCGTATTATTCAGCTGTTTATTGTTCTACTGGAAAGGTGTAGCGCAGACAGTCCTTTGTGGTTACACAGTCGATGGTTCGAAACCCCCTAATGGTAGCCAAACCTTTCCCTCTCCCTCCGAGGCTGATAAATTGCTACCAGACTTGTCTAGGAGGATAAAAACACTGACTTAAAGGCATCACTTCACAAATCTGGGGTGGCACGGGTTTCAGGCAGGTAATGCCTATACGGGGTCGTAGTTTGTGGGAAGAGGGTGATTCCGTTCATCTCTTTCTGTATCAGTGCAAGCGGACGACCCCGGAACGCTGTTTCTAACGACATCCTCTATCGCAGCACGCCACCCTTGCCCCCAGCCCCCCACCCTCCCCTCTCCGCCTGCGTCCAAAACTCATTCGGACGAATCGCAGACCGGGGCGGGGGCAATTGCTGCGCATTGCAACAGAAGCCATCGTATCGTAAGAAACAATTTTCAGGGTCGTCCGTCTACATTGATACAGGGAAAGATGAACGGAATCACCTTCTTCCCCACAATCTACGACCCCGCATAGGCACTACCCGCCTGAAACCCGTACCACCCCAGATTCGTGGGATGATGCCCTTAATCTTCGGCCGGCCCCCGCAAGTATTTGTGTAGGCTTACACGCGTTCCAAAATCTCGTTGCAATAAAAAGCGTTGTAGTATCCCACGTGGATCGATACGTCAGAGACTTTAATTTTTATCATTCTACAGATTAGAAGTAAGCTTACTAAGATGGCTATGGTACCATCCACTGCCATCCATCACACAGAAAAAAAAACACAAAAAAAGGAGAAAAGAAAGGAAAGAAAAAGAGAACTTATCTTTTGATGGCGTCTTATAATGTCTCAGACAAGTATACGGTAGATTACGATCACATTTTGACATAATCACAACATCACATGACTTGAAGAAGAAAAAATCAGACAGTGAAATTTTGTTTGAAGGCAATGAAATCTTTGCTGCAGCACGAATTCATCTTACCTCAACGGCAATTACATTACAACGGAGAGCGGGGTTCAAAGGTTTTCCTCTTTTCACGGAAACAATAGATGATGACGCTGACTTTATTCCACCATAACTTCATAAAATAAAACTTCTACGGAAGATCATTCTGCAAATCATACTCCTTTTTACCTGAGAAAGTGCTACAATTTAAAACTGACTGGTTGTTGTGCACGTAAACAAAAATACTGACTCTTAATACGTAGTTCATACCAGTTTATTCACTTTATGATCGCATCGGAATCGATCCTACGCTGTTCGACACAAAAAGTTTGAGTTGGAATGTATTCAGAACATCGCAGAGAATCATTGCGACTTCGTTACTGATTTGAGGTCAAAAAGTCGCCGCCTGCGTCCTACTTCCGCACGGAATACTTTGGTACTTAGCTTCAAACTGGTGCTGAGCCCTGTTGGAGTTTTCTTTGGAATCTGGTCTCTGTATTAATGCAACTAGTTTTGCATCGAAAATCTCTAAGTTTCTTGTTTGAAGTTTTTAGTTTTTAGATGGGACCTTTTCTAGTCTGACGTTTCGGCTTTCTCGAATTTTGTAAGCTGATAGCTATTTCGAACCTTGATAACACCACTTGAGAGGTACAGGGAAAGGAGGCCAACAACGGAAACAGTTATGACGTGAAATCCGTTACACTGGCTCAGGAAACAGAAATATCGGGAAGGAAGACGTTGGAGGCGTACTGAGTTCTTAAAAGAAACCTTTTCATGAATAATAAGGGTGAATGCTTGTCGATAATGAATGAGTTCTTGCCACTTGCACCGCATTGTGACCTATAACTGCCTGATAATGTGAGTGTAGATCAAACCGCTGGTGATAACAATACTCTCAGTGGTTCACTGACAATTCCAGCGGCCGCACATCCGGTGGAACACTACTTCGAAGTAGTTTCAATGCATATGGCTTCTGTTTTCATTACCTTGAACGATTCTCGAAACAGTGAACCAGGATGGTGTGGCACTTGACGGAATAAGCGTGGGATTATCCCAATCAACCTCTTTCTGGACCTCTGAAAACGGCGAAAAAGCCGAAACATCAGGCTAAAAAGGGACCCCTCCAAAAACTTAGTAGCTACACTAATAGAAAACATAGCCGGAAGTATGCCGAGGTTCTAAGACAAAAAAAACGTTTGAACTACGCTGTTTCAGTTAATTTCTTCTATCTCAAACCAACTTCGACCGAATATTTATTTATTTATTTATTTATTTATTTATTACGCTCAAAGGCGTGCCCAGAGTAAGAGGCAACGAATGAATACAAATAAACAGTAGAAAATCTAGCAATGAGAAGAGTAGAGTGAGACTAAACAGGGATAGAAGAGAAAAGTAGAATGAGAATATATAATCTATTTTCTCGTTTGTCGATAATCATGTTTCGTGCACTCCACTATGTACTTTCTAATGCTGCGGATATAAGGGGGCATCTTTATTCGAGGAAAAAGGCCAGAAGTTCTGCAGTACCACGACATTCTACCTCTTCTGCTGTTCATCAAGACTGGGTAATTTTTGCTAGTGTCGCCGAAGAATATTTATCAGTATGTTGTATAGAAAATTCTACCTATCTCTATGGTTCCATCACGAAATCACAGTGGTCACATGTTGCTGTGCACTTCGACTTTGCACTATGGGCCCACGCCCGCAAAACAGAAAAAATACGTCGGGCGCGGCGCCAATATAGTGGTTATCACGTCAGCTGATGTGAAAACGTCAATGATATCGGCCGATTGTGGAGTCTTGCAGCGTTATCAAAGCGTCGAATGTCCATCTGCGAAGAAAGAAAGGGATTCACATCTCCGTTAGAAAAAACCACAAAGGAGGGAAGCACGAAATTGTTTTTTTTTCTTCCGATTCATATCCTCTCAGGCTTAATTGGATAGCAACAAAACATGTCGTTTATTCCAGTCCCCAAAGGCAGCACGTCACAAAATTGACAGTGTTCGGATCT
Organism: Necator americanus; assembly: GCF_031761385.1. NCBI lineage: Eukaryota > Metazoa > Nematoda > Chromadorea > Rhabditida > Ancylostomatidae > Necator > Necator americanus. The sequence goes on from NC_087372.1 coordinate 33,347,084, forward strand.
TTGTGGGGGGATATAGAGTTCAGCATGTAGATTATGTGTATGAGCACAGCTCCGCTCAAAACGGATCGAAAAGTGGCGTATGCTCCTACGAAATACTGTAAGGAAGCGTCATCCTTGCGAGCACGTGCTACATCCACGAACGAGCGGTCGAAAATCAATGAGAGCTCCTCAGCAGTTTCATTCAAGAGAAACCAATGACTAAGTTGCTAAGGGCGCGAATGCGGCCTGCGTTCCTACGTCCCTCGCGGCAAGAAACACCATTTCCCACGTCATTTTTCGGGACGATTAAGGGGAAATGAGCGGGGTCACACTCACTTCCGTAATCTCTAACCCAAACACAACGTTTTTCCTGAGGTTTCTGTTTCTGCCGGGAAACTACGTCTAGTCGGCTACGGGAATCGCTGCCTTCAAGTCTTCATCACTGAGCTTGCCGTCGGATAGGAATTCAAAGTTCTAGATCTATTAATTATAGTTATTAATTGTTCTATTTATTCTTGCTCCTAGATGTGGTACTAGGTGTTTAATTGAACTCAACTCCGAGAATGAGGTCGTTTAAATGAGTGAAATATCGGTAGCAGTGGTTTTGATCGGTGATGAGATGTGTCAGAACTAAATGCGCCGAGTGGAGTAGGGCCACAAGGTCCGTGACCTGTGCTGACATCAGTCAGAGTCTACCAGTCTAATAGTCTCGATTAACCTGAACAACTCAGGATTCAATGATGATATCAGGTGATTGATGCACGAGTAATGGCGTCTTTTTTCTAAAAATTTTAATTCGCGCACAGGGAAAAAAGAGTTACGTTTTTTTCACATTTTTTATAACGCGTTTTTTTTTGAAAGAACACTTCCTTTCCTACAAAATTACTTTGTTGGTTTTTTTTCTATGCTTGCTGATTTAATTTTTTTTCGAATCAATATCATAGTTCAGAAGATCAAAACACTTTTCTCACTGTCTTTCCAGACATGATTATCTCTGATCGTTGCATCGGTCTTAAAGAGATGTCTCTAGTATGATATTCATCACGTGTGGTGAAATTTGCGCAAGCAACCATTATCTTCCGAATTCCTGAAAGGCGCCTAAGCCATTTGCTTATCGCTCATAAACGTCCACTCAGCATATCGTTATCGAGTGATGTTTTAGGTGGCACTCGCTTTCTGCGAACTGATAGACGCATTTTCCAGACCTGATGAGCAATCAAGCGTTTGACACTCTGCGAAAGACGTTTGATCGGGGGTCAGCTAGTCGCCTTAAAGGGAACGTATCACGACATATTGATGTGGTACAGAAATCCCAAGGGAAACGTAGAGTTCCCGTTGTAGATTACGGAAACAGGCGTGCCCACACTCAATTCTCTCAATTCATCATAAAAAACGCCGTGAGAGCCGCTTTACTTTCTACGAGGCAAGTTAGAACGCGCATACACTTCGGTCGCTTCAGCACCCTTTTCATCGGTTTTACTTGGAAAGACTGCTGGGAGACATAATTGGTTTTTCAACACCCGCTTGAGGACGCGGTGCGTGCACAGGAGCACCATGTTCTAACGTGCCTCGTAGCAAATAAAGCCGTTCCCACGTCGTTTTTTTCACGACAATTAGAGGAAATGTGTAGAGCTTGAGCTATCACGTCGACTTTGGGGTTCGCTGCTTCATCATTGAGCTTCCTGCCGGATAGAAATCCAAATTTTGTCCCTTAGAGGGTCATTCTCTCCACTTTCCTTCTATTCTAGAGAAACACAGAAATGATTTGAATGTGTTAGACGACCAACTGACACGAACAAACGATTATCCCGTGTAACTAATCCACAACTCAATTTGTGACGAGAATGAGAAGTCTCACCAAGAATAAGTACACTGTTTATTTAGTGAACAGTAGTGTGATTCCGAAGTAAAAAAAGTATTCAAAGCAACCGCTGCACTCAGCAAACGTGCTCTTTTTCAGGTCTACACCATTGATTCTCCTCCGAACTTTGATCACTTGTTTTGCTCATAGGACTCAAGACAAAAGGTGTCTGGCTGCTTCTTTATCAACAAAAGACTTTGTATGCACTTGATGCGAAGAACCTCAAATGTGTCTATCGTTTTGTAAACTTCAATCGCATGTTTGACTAATTTGTGAGAAAAAAGGGGAAAGAGGAGAAGCTACACTGAAGAAGCGAGTAACAAACAGAGTAGGTGCGATACATGAAAACCACGTGTACTGTAAGTGACTGTAGTTTTGAGGCCGCGATTTACCTACTTTGACTTAAAGGCAGCGTATCACGAAATTGACGTGCTACGGAAACCCTAAGGAACCCATAGCGTTGGGTTGTAGATTGCTAAACCCCTAACTGTGGCACCGCTCATCCTTCCCTAATCGTCGTAGAATAATCTTATTTTCTACGAAGTACGTTAGAGCACGTCCCATTGTACACGTCCTGGTCCCCTCAGCAGCCTATTTATTGGTTTTACTTGAATAGGCTGGTGAGGAGGCATCACTGATCTTCGACCGCTCGCTCGGGAACGCGGTGAGTGCACAAGGGTGATGCGTTCCAACATAACTCGTAGGAAAAGATCTAAAAGGAAAAGCCAGAGATCAATTATGCCTGCTCATCAGCCTATTTAAAGGCATCACTCCACGAATCTGAGGTGGTACGGATTTTAGGTGGAGTATTCGTATACGGGATTGGAGACTATGGAGAGGGGGGTGATTCCGTCCATTTCTTCCTAATTGCCGTAAAAAACGGCCCGGAAGATACGGCTTCAGGCTTTCTGGCGCACTATTTTCTCCAAGGAGTTCGACGCCAGCCTTGTGCGGCGCCGCATCTTCCAGGCCGTTTTTTACGGCAATTAGGAACAAATGGACGGAATCCCCCTCTCCATAGTCCCATCCCGTATACGAATACTCCACCTGAAATCTGCACCACCTCAGATTCGTGGGGTGATGTCTTTAAGTACAACCAATGAACAGGTTGCAGAGGGGTTCAGAACGAGTACGACGGGACGTGTTCTAACGTACTTTGTAGGAGCTAAAGCAGTTTCCACGCCGTTTTTTTAGTACTATTAGGAGAAGTTAAGCGGACCGTGTGCGTGTAAATAGAATCCCGGGGAATTTTAAGCATGCCCCAGTCATGTCTCGCCAGAGAAATTAGCGATGGTGCGTAACCTGAAGAGATTCATCTTTATTGCTACCTAAATAGCTGACTCTGCTTCCCTACCGCTAACCATTCGCTGTCTCACAGGCTAGGATATATTCATGAGCTACTAAACTGTTTTCGAGAATCAGACAGATCCATTGGAATTTTGTGATGTGAAGTGAACTTGTAACCTTACAAGAAGCAGGAGAAATCCTCACGTGAAATATCAGAAAAAGATGCATCTAATACCATTAAATACGAAAATTCCCGTTGAAAAGGGAACATTCCAGCTTTCAGAAGAAACGGGAATGAAGATTATCGTTGTACTATAAGTTCCAAGCTTTTTTGTAGCCTAATTTATTTCCGGACAGAGAGACCTTCTGTATCTCTCACTTCTCGGAAGAAAAACAGTTCATTTGATAAGATTTCTAGACTTGCTGAAGGAAAAAATCTGGACTAAACTCGCTACCGTTTTCTTATTAAAACACCACACAAAATGATTAGAACGATTTAACATTTCTCCTTTAATTTAATCGGTAATTTTGACAACTCACACCATTCTTCTCCAGAAAGTTCCTTGTAACTGTATTGTTATTTACGTCTCTATGGTCAGAAGAGCATCTGGGACGGTTATCTGCGTCTCTACGAACGACTGAAGCGTGACCTCGTCGAGATATGTTCGCGTATCGCCCGGCATATCCACCGGACACGTAATCTATAGGATTCACTGTATGGGGTAGGCGAACGGATTTTTTAAGTTATTTTTCCTGATATTCTATTCTGTAATCTAATTTCTATTATTCTACTTTACTAGAATTCTATTATTCTACTGTACTAAAATACTATTATATCGCCTCTCAGAGGCATTCCGTGTCCAGTGGATATGCCGGGCACGGAGAATCCGTCGGGAGTCGGGACCCTTTTTAACATTCCCCAAGCGGGCCTACGCTGGGTTCCATAATCCACAGCCCGATCTCTCCGAGTTCCCTGGTGTTAATGAACTACATCAGTTTCGAGATACGCTGTCTTTATACGGTGTATTATTGCTTGAGACGATTTTCTGCATCTTCCCCGAAGCGTGTCCTCTTCAACTATAGCTTTTGCGTAGCGTTTTCGATCCACAGCAAGGGCTCCTACAGAATCCATCCATTCGTCACTATTCCATATCCTGCGAAAGTTGGCGCCTCGTCAGGTCGACAATGTCCAACAGTTCAGTGTTACAAACAATCCGAACTCCCTCTAGGTATTTGACCTATTTGGGTTGGGTTTTGGCATTGTGCTGGACAACAGCACTTTTTGCAATACTTGGGTAACTTGCGCCATGTAACTGCGCGAGCTATGCAATTCCTACGTGCTCAAAGCGTATGCCCGAATGCCTGACTGCATTAAGTGTGACCAAATATACCGTAAGCAGGTAGCAATCAGACTTGTATAAGTGGCACTTCTGACTCCGCGAGGCTGTCCGCAGAGTTCAGAGCCGGGCGGGGTGCGCCGTTTGGCGGCTCTGCCGTTTGGTGGTTACTGAGCGCACTGTTGTGAATAGTCAATAACCATCGAAACGGAGAGGCGTGGAACCGGGCCGCCTGCGCGGCTATGAACTCTGCGGACAGCCTAACCGGAAATTCTTCCAACTGCATAGACGCGTTCTAACAGAAAAGTGTGTCAGTGCTGGCTGGGAACATTCCTATCGAAAAAAAATCTGTCCGCGGACAAACGCGCCATGCAACAGAAATGCGTCCCCACTTTCGTTAGCACTCGAAATGTCACTGCGACAAATGCTAGGTCCTTCGCGGATTGCCACTGCAGCGAGTTTGCGCCAGTAAACCAACCTAGTGATATTGGATAGCACCAGTGAAGAAAGAATTTGAAGATGGTGTCGTTTCTAGCAGATTTATCTTTCCAATGACAGATATATTGTATACGGGCCCCGAGACAACAAAATCGTCAAATGCACTCTTTAGTGATATTTCCCTCACTTTGAACGTAATAAACTAAACTTGAAAAGGAAATTGATGAAGGATTTGTTGTTGAAGAGTTGTTTATGAGAATGTTTTGTTGAAGAGAGTCGCTCAGTAGGTAATTTTCCTATGAACGTTACGCGAATCGAGGCGTTGCAGGATCCGTTCGTGGTCCACACGTACTTCTCAGCTCGGAAACTCTCGAAGACATGACATTATCAAAAAGGCCGCACTTATAATAGTGTATGTTTCAGTACAAATGGCGACTTTCGTGGACAAAACTGTAATGGCTTGTACTTATGTTTACACAAAAGAACACGATAGCTCTGCAGCTTCTCACGAACCTTCTCTCTCTAGCACACACCCTCTCTCCATCTTCTGTCCCACTTCAGTCGTGCGTGCGAATTCGTGCTTAGAAATCTGAACGTTAACGTGTGAAGACAAACATAATTTTTCCCTATATTTTCCTTCAACCTTGGAAACAGTCTTTAATAATAGTGGCCTCTTCTTCTTCTTCTTCTTCTTCTTCCTAGCGTTTGTCCCGCGTTGTTGCGGGGTCCGCCTTTCTGCTTCTTGTTTTCCATTTGGTTCTATCCATTGTATCAGCCGTGCACAAACGCGCATCTATCATATACAGCTTCACACGGTCTAACCAGCGAATCTTTGGCCTTCCACGCGGCCTCACTCCTGAAACGTCGAGCCTCAGCGGTTTTGGCAACAGAATCTTCCTCTCGCCGCAGGACGTGACCAAACCATCTCAGCGTCCTTCATCTTCTCAGTTATCGGGACGACGCCGAAGGTGGAGCGTACAGTGTCGTTGGATACTTTCTCTTTTAGCGTTACACCTATCGTCCACCTCAACATCCGCATCCCCATAGCGTGCAGCACTCTTTCCAAGGCTTTCGTCGTCGGCCAGCACTCGCATCCGTAAAGGGCAACAGGACGCACAACCGTCCCGTAGATCTTCGACTTCAGTCGAACAGTGACTTTCTTGTCGCACAGTACGCTTGTTGCCATTTTCCATTTCATCCATGCCGCATTAACACGTGCTCGACCTTCTCGATCAATGTCGCCTGTGGAAGTCACTTTGGATCCAAGGTACTTGAAACAGTTCACTTTGTTTAATTCGGTGCCATCGACACGAATTGAACCATCCTCTATCCTTGGTCCGCACTCCATGTACTCAATTTTTGTTATGTTGAGGCGAAATCCATGTTGCTGCAGCCGATCCTTCCAAGACTGTACTTGTTTCCGAAGATCATCTCGAGACTCCGAAGCGAGCATGACATCGTCGGCAAAGAGTAGAGTCCACGGATGCTGCTTCTGGATTTCCTTCGTTATCATGTCCATGCACAGTATGAACAGCAGGGGTGAGAGGGATGAATCCCTGATGAACCCCTGCTTGTGCAGGAAATGGCCTGCTTGTTCCAGCAGCACATCGTACAACGCTGGTAGGCTTCGCATAAAGTAGCTTCGTCCACCGCACATATTCTTCTGGTACTCTGTGCGACCTCATGGACATTCATAACAGCTCATGTGGAACACGGTCGAAAGCTTTCTCGAGATCGAGAAAAGCAAGATGCGCACCGCGGTTCTTCTCTCGATGTTTCTCCACGAAGATACGGGCCGCATGGATAGCATCTATAGTGCTGCAGTCCTTCACAAAGCCGCACTGGTTGAGTGAAACGCTGACAATTTTCTTCAGACGAGCTTCCAGGACACGCTCAAGAACCTTCATCGTATGGCACAGCAGTCGTATAGGCCTGTACGAAGTGCAGTCAGCAATGTCTCCTTTCCCTTTCCAGACAGTCACGTAACTTTGCCAAACGTCTGGAGTCCGTCCTTCTGCAACGATCTTGTTAAATAGAGTTGCGAGCCACACGGACCCTCGATCTCCTAGCAGCTTCCAGACATCAGCAGGTATGTCATCAGGACCGACTGCCTTGTTCGACTTCATTTTTGCGAGGGCAGCACTGACTTCGACGGCAGTAATTGGTAGAACAGGACCCTCGACGCTGGGAAGAGTTGGGATGGGAAGATGACAGAACTCTTCGTTACACAAGTGATTGTAGTACTCTCGCCACCTCTCCAGGGTCTGACAAGAGCGGCGTAAAACGGCTCCATCAGCTCCCTTAACGATCTTGGTGTGCTCCACATTCAACGTCGAGCGATGACGCGCTCTGACTAAACGATACACTGCCCGCTCGCCTTCTCTGGTATCAAGCATGTCGTACACAGCCTTGTTGCGGTCCGACTTCGCCTTGGAGACTGCCTTCTTAGCCTCCCTCTTCGCCGCTAGGTAAGCACCCCGATCTTCAGGCTGACGTGTCCTCCACCAGAGCTTATACTTGGACTTCTTCTCACGAATTGCTCGTTGCAAAACCACGTAGCCTTTTGTACTTCGGGCTTACCTAGAGCCGTCTTTTCCAGAGTGTTCTCCGCGGTCAAGCGTATAACGCTGGAAGTAGACGACCACATTTCCTCTACACTTCGAGTAGGGTGGGGAAGTGTAGATGGAGCCACGGACGCGAAAAATAGCTCCTTTCGATCCTTCAGATTCCACCATTTGATGCGCTGTGTTTCAGTCCTTGGATGTCTCTTCCTTGGACGGGAGATTTTCAAGTCCATAACGAGCAGATGGTGTTGGGAAGCGACATGGTCTGTAGGGATGACTTTTGAATCCTGCAGAAGTCGGCGATCTCGTCGGCGTAACATCCAGAAATCTATTCGTGTTTCACGACCGCCGCTGGTGTACGTGCTCAAATGCGATTTTCTTTTCCGATACTGCGTGTTAGCAATGATCAAGTCACTTGCAACAGCATACTCCAGGATTCACAACGCGTCGTCGTTACGAGCTCCATAACCGTATCCACCATGACAACTGTCGAACCTGTCTTTCCGAGAACCGACATGTCCCTTAAAGTCTCCTCCGATTAGAAGTACTTCTACGCCTTATGGATTGGACGTACTGCTCCAGATCTTCCCAAAAGCACGCCTTCTCTTCTTCACTACAGCCCACCTGTGACGCAAGCAGAGACGACTCGCAATTCCACTTCTCCTGTGTCTACTTTTACAGCCATCAGGTGATCCGATAGTCGATCCACCGCTGTGACGCTGTTTCTAAACGACTCGTTCAATATGATACCAACGCCATTGCGATTTGATGTGCTGTGGTAGATGAGCTTGTAGCCATCGCCTAATTCCTTGACTTGGAGCCTTTCCAGCGAGTCTCCTGTACACAACATATGTCAACACGACGTTTTCTGAGACTGTCTGCCAGTTCACCACTTCTTCCAGTAAGCGTCCCAACGTTAAGTGTTGCCAAGCGCACTGGATGTTGCTGGCGATGGCGGACTAACTTCTTTGGCCGGCTCCGTCCTCTAGCCGGTAGCCCTCGCATATTTGCCACATTGCCCGGGCGAGGACAATGCGCGTTGCTTCTGGGGTACGCCCTAGCTCCCGAAGAACACATAGTAGACATTAATAATAGTGTCCTGATTTGAAAAATAGGCAAAGAATTTATGCATATAAAAAATGAGCAGATTCTGTGTTCAATCTTCGAGATTTGGCAATGGACGCAACGTATCGTCGGACGGTGGTGCTGGTGACAGAATTTCTGTAGTTTTGTCATCGCTAGGAACAGGCGTTGACATTTCTGTATCTTCAACAGGCTTCTAAAATTAGATTTCACTATGCTATTCAGGAATAACTGTGGAATAACGAAACTGCAACCTTTTGCTTGCCAAGTCTGAGTTTTGAGAGGTCAGTGGATGGTGGCTCCTGGGAGGCAAGTCCTCTGCTGGATACTGTTTGAAACCCGAATTTTCGTACGTCTTTTAATATTACGTCTACGCGAACCTTTAGCTTTCCTTGTGTGGTCACTCGAGTGGCTGGAAACGAAATACTTCCAAACTACATCAATCAAAAACAGTATTATATGTAATAATGTGATATAATAATTAACAATGGCAAGATACCATGGCGAGCCTCAGGCCTGGCCACATGGTTCACGTTCACAAACTCCGGTCTCCTGCCACGAAGTATTCCCATGACTTTTTGGTAACTTGACGAAGCCTCTGGCACAAAACATGGCACGATTCTTATATGCCTGAAAAAAACAGTGGAGCACATCGAACCGAGAAAAGTTGGAATCTCTAGAGAATTTCTGGTAAAAGAATTCACTAATATAGAACACGACAAGTGAATTTTAGTGCTTTTGGTTGTTGGGTAGTCGCGACGCAGAACCAGTAGCACAGTAGAATTTTGGTGGACGTAACTCTTCTGTCGTATAGTCAGGTGAAGACGACATGAAGAACGGTGGCGTAAGCAGTTGCGCTCGAAGCGGCGCGGTTTAGATAGCGGTTGGAATCGAGTTGTGACCATCGCGAACTCCACCAATGAACGATGGTAGCAAGAGTCCTTCCTCGACTCTTATCGCTACGCTCCGCCGCACCGCTTTGCGCAGTGCACTCATTATGACCATTCTGAGAATGACTGACAACACTTCGAAACTAATCCGTAGCGAATCTTTAACAAACGGAAAATCCTATGAAATATTCTCCTACCTTCCTGGGATAGTTGGAATAGGCAAAGCTCCGTATCCACGAACTACATCGTGTCCTAAGAGATCGTGCCCGTAGCAAGCGAATACTAGTTGCGGCCCTGCCAAGAAAAAAAGAAACAGCTTAAAGACAAAATTCCCGTAGGAGTCTCTCCGTGAATACGAAGAAGTGATGAGCTTACGACTATGCAAGTAATTCCGCTTACTAACCCAGAAAAAGGCGTGAGAACAACCTTGGTTGCACCGGACTTCCTTACGATGCAACTTGTTACGGGACAAAATTACAGACTAATTACAGACGACGATACGATTACGACGTAATTATAGACGCGTTGCGGATTCCCATAGTTCTACAACCCGTCATAAGCTGCATCGCGGGAGGAAAAGGAGGGATCGGTTCAACCAAGGCTACATCACATGCTTTTTTTCTGGATTATTAGTAGGAAATGAATATGATCACTTTAGATTAGGAGTGATCCGCAAGCTAGTCTTGGCAAACTCACATCTGTATGGATTCGTACTGGAAAACGTAGCCGATATGGAAAGATCAGGAACAAAACGATGAGAATCTCCTCTAAAGCACGTGGCTGACAACCCCTCAATGGCACCAGCTACATGTTTCCAGTCAGGACCGAAAGATGTCGAAAATTTTACGTACAGCGATGGAATGTCCGGAAACTGAAAATCATACTTTTAAGGGTTTATGTCAGTCGTAACTGTGAGAGGAGTCTGTTACGCGCACGCCGCGTCTGCCAGTGTAGAAGTGTAAAGTATGATTCATAGGAATAACTATAACGAGGGGTCAAAACGAGTTGAAGCAGGAACAGTTGCGCAAGTGGCTACGCTCGAAGCGGCGCGACGGAAACAGCGGTTGGAATCGAGATGGGACCGTGGCGAACTGCAGAGATGGGTGGCGGTAGCGAGGGTCCTCACACGACCCCAACCGCAACGCTCCACCGCGCCGCTTCGAGCGCAGCCGCTTGCGCAACTGTCCGTGCTTCATGTTGTTTTGACCTGACTATACTACAAGAAGTTCAGGTCACTAGCATTTACATGTCTAGCGCTGTAGAGTTGAGCAAATTTCGTTAAATGAGCTCCATCCCAGCTATATTCCATCCAAAACAAAAAAAAAAACGGAAGAAAACAAATCTGAAGAAGTAAAACAAAAAAGTAAACAAAATAGCGAACTAAACGAAGATAAAAAATCGGATAGTACAAAAAAGAAAAGACATGCTCTAAAAAAAAGACAGAAAAATCTGAGCTTTGCAGATTCGATGCGGCCATGGGTGCAAACATAAGTGCCGACGGCTATACGCACACTTTCAAAGAAATAGCACAACTTTATCCTTGCAGAACATTATTATGACGGTCGCCGAGGATAGGAAGGATAAACTGGGATGAGAGGGTCTGGCTCTGGTTGTATTGGTTTGTAATTATATATATATATATATATATATATATATATATATATATATATATATATAATGATATTAATACAGGGGGAAGAAATACACATATACCTCAGCCGATTCGACATGACCATTGATGAGCAGTAAGAATGCTTTTTCCTGCGACATTTCCCGGGAATATCGATTCTATTGAAATGGTGGAAATGTTGGTTGTAGCATTATGTGAAGGCGTCTGAAATGATAATGAAGAAATTTGCAACAAATTCAAGAAGTAATAGATTGAGCAACAGTTGTGAGACGACAATACTTTTATTAATTTTTACAACCTTTTAGAAGTGTAAAAAAAGAGGAGAAAACAGAGAACAAACCCTGATTTCAGCTGATTATACCCAACCTTATGGTCCTCCATGTATGTCGTCATGGCAACGCGCCAACCGACATAGAACACCTTTAGGAAGCTGGCACCACTGAATAGATTTCTTAGCGACAAATAAAATATTCCTGGATATTTTACGAATTTACAAAGTGTAGGAATACCATTCTAGGGGATTCTCGAAGAACTTCTTAGAAATAAACGGCAATTTTGTCCTTACCTCCTCAAAAATTTTTGTTTGGAAACGGAGAGAAAGTGTGTGTTTCTTCTCTAGCCCTTGTACTCCATGTATTCCAGTAAAGCTAGATAACTCGAGGGATTTCGTAGCTCTTTTCGTTGAGATTCTTATAACCTTGCTACCGAAATGCTATTCACTTCGCGGTTTCTCTTTGAGTCTAGGAATTTTTAGTTCCTATGTGTTATGTGTGGTGTGATTGGAAAAAAGGTCTTAGAACGTCCAATAACTGTATCATAAAATAAAATCTCAATTATGTCAGTTATTACTCAGTTACTCAATTATCTGATATCAGGAATATCAGAAAAGTGGAAAAAAATACCATTAACACTTATCCAGCAGCATTTCTGGACCGTATCGACGGCATTCTGAACGTTCACAAGGACTGTGGAGTATTCCAGAGATGGCGGGTGATAACTGCTGATTTTTCTCTAGAAATAGAGACAATTGTCAAGAATGAAAACCTGAGCCATGCATTTCCTAGCTAGGAACCTGAAAGCGTCCTGTGCAGCTACATGGAGATAAACGGTTTCTTCCAGTGATTTCAACCCTCGATGGTAAACACGCAACTGTTCCAACTGCTGCCTCTCACTCATATCTTCAATCCACAAATCATTCATCATAAACTCCTACGTCGATTCCAGGGAGAAGAGATGGAATAAGGTCCTCATAAATTGAACAAAATGGAATCTGCATCCGACTACGCTAGGTTCAGACGGAGATACAGTATTCATGTTTACTCGAGGTAAAACTGTTTTAATTCTGGATTTAACACCCTCAATATCCAGCATCGAAACAAGGCGGAGGATTCCGCGCTCCACGGAGAATTTGACTCCAATCCAATGACTTTGATGTGCAGGCCCACATTCTGTAATGAAGGTCCTTTAATGAGAGCTGTGTTTTCTTGTTGCATTCGTTTCGGTGTCCACGCAGAAGTTCCGGTGTTTATCGTATTTCTTGTACTTTGTGTGCTATAAGTTATGGGAAGGTTCGTTCAATGGAGTTCTATCTATTTGCTGCTTAGTTCGGTTCCTTGTGTCTCTGTTTAAGTAACAGTAGTCAGTGTTTCATTCCTAGTGGATTTGATTAATTGCTTTCTTAGGAAATAAATGAGTTCCTCAGTAAGATTCATTTTCCTTGTTTGTGTTGTAAATTCCTACCTATGCGATTGTTTTCTGCATTCATTTTCGAGATTTTTATTGTAAACATTTATAGAAGTGGTTTTTTACATAAGCAATGGCTCTTCTCTAAAATTCCCTTCACAATGTTTTTTAAAATTTCAAGTACTGTTGTTAAAGATGCTGGCCAGGTCCGTGTCTCGTTTGGCCGTCCTCTCACGGCGTGGGTATGCTGCCGCCGCCGGAGCAGCGGCCACTCCGCAGAAGAACACAGAGGAACTCCGGTTAACCTTCGCCTCTCCAGATACGGTAAGCTGCGTAATGCTGAAAAAGAGTAGTAGGAAATTCGCTTCTTGGGATTGTTCTACCTTTGATCGATAAGAAAGAACCTCTTTTCTCTTGTTCTCAATTGAAAGTTCTGAAAATATTTACCGGAAAGTAGTTGGAGTTCTCAGCCATTTCAGCATTAATGAGTCTCTACAAGTGAAGTAAATTACTCAAAATATGCCCATCAGTCGAAAAAAGTTGCTGGGGATGTGGTTTTTTTTTTTAAAGAAATTGGTTATGTTCAGGCATTCTACAGCAACGCAGTTGTCAAACAGGTGGATGTTCCTACACTTGCAGGTATGGTCGGTGTTCTAGCCAACCACGTACCCACAATTGGAGTTCTTAAGCCTGGTGTTGTCTCCGTCACGGATATGGACGGTAATTTTTGTATTCATTTATTAGTTCTATAGGTGATGTTTATTTACATCGTTACAAAAGCTTATTTCTGCTCTCTAGGCCGTAACGAACCAAACTTTGTCGTTACTTTTTGTTGTGGGAAGGGACTGAAATGGGAACCGGTTTTTTTTAGAACTAATGCTTCCTTTTTTTCGTTCTTAGAAATATTTCTTTCTTCTTGTTGTGTTCAGTGGACATTACTATCAAACTGCCACCAACACTAACTAATAAAGTAATCTGAAGAGAGAATCCTTGTCCGATATTTGGGAATCGGCACTCCATGATATTTTGATGTGTTTTACTGGCTTTTTTCTCCTTGGAAGCGCCATTAAGAAGAAAATCCGAAGTTTTTTATAGCTTGTCATCTGTCCTTTTTTCAAATTGAAGTTTTGGTCCTCAGCAGAATGCACAGATATTCAGGGTTTTCGCATCGTGATTGCGGACACTCGTAAAACTGTTGCTATAGCATATTCCTGAATTATTCCTGCTCTAATTATTGTGGTTAGAGCAGTGAAATGAAGGAGATAGTTACATGTTTATGTAACTGAGCACCAGCTCGTATGCGCTTATGAAAAGATGTGATTTTTAAAAGGTACTTGAATAGTTCAGGTAATGTATTCAAACTCTTCGTATCGTCTGGAACCCTGTCTGTGAACATTGATGGATCATGCCAAGTACTAGCTGAAGAAGTGGTCAAAATTGAAGATATCGACCAAAGTGTAGGTTTTTTCAAAAATTGGATAATACAATAGTTTAGATAGAACTATCTTCCTTCTTTTCTTCACTGGGCTTCTTTCTTTGTTCGTAGGCACATCCTTCAGGGTAGTAGCTGTTCATTAGCTACTGCTTGTACAAATTTGTGCTATAAAGACTTGCTTCTCTTATGCCTGTCGCAGTTAGAATGGCTGCGACAGTAGTTTTGAAGCTACATTGAATATTTCTATTGAGTTTCGGGTAAAGTGTCGTTGGAGGGGGCACTCAGTGATGCCTTTATTTCTCGAAGTAAATAATCAAATCAATCGGGGCCCTAAGGCCTCAGTTTCAATATAAATTATTTTTAATATAAATATCGAATGAATATTTTGCGCTTTTATTATAAGCATTTAACGTTTAATGTAAACGGGATTCTGGATAGGATTTCACTTATATGAATTACAGTATCTGGCAGGAGCGTTAGTTAGAGCAGTCACGGGTTTCTCGCAGATGTACATGGATTTTTCGCTTAGAAAATTAATGCTGATGGAAAATTTGCGAAAAAATAATTTGAAATGATGGTGCAATAAAGTTGCTCATGCGCAACGTGCATTTACTTCTTATGAAATTTTATATCGAGTAATTTTTTGTTCGTACTACAAACACAGTTCTTGTTTTTTTAAGCAGATAAGCAATAATTTCTTAAAGTCGTCCCGTTACGTTTTGTTGTAACTATAATGCGTTTTCGTGTTCTAAGTTGAACTCAACATTTTGTTAGATGATGTTTCGATAGGCCTGATTTTTTTCTACTTCTTCTCCGCTTTTATTTCTGAAGGTTTGGCGTATAAGAGTGTTTTTAGTCAAGTATTTGGTGTGTGGCTATATTCACGTTGTATGCGCAAATCAAGTTTCAGTATACCTGTATTTTTATGCAGCATTCTTATTATTACCTTAAAATCATCTTGTGTAACTGCCATTGAAACGTTAACATTTTTCAGGCCGCTCGAGCAGTGTTGGAGTCCGCACAACGAGATGCTGTTGAAGGAAGCGATTTATCAAAGGCTGAAGCTTCAATAAGGGCTGAAGTAAGTGAGCGGATAGGTGCAAATTCTGGAATTTTTTTTGTTTCTATGAAATGCAGGAATGTTGAGTGTGTTTATCCATGGGGTGGGCATAGGGCAGTCGGTAAGAGGTCAGCTGTGACTGCAGGATCGATGATCTGAAACTGCACTAGTACCGATCAAACTTTCAATTCATCCGGGGGTCGATAAATTGGTACCAGATTACTGTGGGATAAAAACTCTGAATTGATACATCGGGTGGTTCCCGCATTTCGTTGTATAGGCTAAAACGTTCAGCGTTCATAAAACCTAAACGATTCCGAATTGGTGTCAAACGCTTTGCCGCATCCCAGAGAGATTGATACGCCAACAAGTTTTTATCCGTGCACGATTTCGAGTACCTTTGTACCTTTCTTGATATGGTCTTTTTATTTGCGACACGGTTTGAGCGATATGATCTTGTAGCTAATTCAATTATTTCAGGTCGCTGACGCTCTGCTCAAAGCAGCTTCAGGACAACAGTAACGACCGTATAGATCGATAGTAGGCATCGTTGGTTACTCCTCTGTAGAGAATTTTACTTTTGTCAGTTTAACATAATTTCTTACAATTCTCACTGTATTACTGCACTGGAACTGCTTAGCTATAGGTTGTTGAGACCAGAGAAATAAATATGTATACACATATATGCGCTGTTGAGGACAGAAGTTGACATCGTAGAGCGACGGTGTCAGGTGGAACGGAAGGGCATTTGCTATGAGTTAGCACATGAGTCATAATAGTGGCTGAATAATATTCAGCGCCGGTCACACAGTCGTAAACAGTATGTAATCGGATTTGCGAAAAGAGAAAGGCTATGAATAATATACGGGCGACGTACGGACGCTAGACGGATTCTGTCAATGTTAGCGCATCTTGTCCTAATTTTACGTACCAAGGTGCTTCTTTTTTGTCTTGCAGCGTTGCAGAAGCTGTGTTTTTAGGATTTTTACGTTTCTTATGCAAGTATTCATGGGTTTTGTGTTCGTAGCATGTTATATCTAATAGACTTTGTTTCGATCGCCGTGAATTCTTTTCGTTTTGAAGATGTATACTTTTTCTTTAAAGAATCTATTATGTATTAATATAATGTAAAATAATCTAGCTCAGACGAAAACGACATGGAAATCATAGATGATTAAATAATTATTGTTTACACAGTAATTAGTCACACACTGCTTATTTGTTTTTGAAAAATGTGTCGAAATTTAAACACTACTCCAAAAGGAAAAGGAAAAATGAAAAGGAATCAAGGAAAGCGCTGAAATATTTGAAGTACCTAAAGTGAGGTGAAGTATGAGCGTTTTACCTATGCGATAGTTTTCTTCATGTTCTATTTCATATATTTTGAAATAATATACGAAACTATCCTAAGTATTCATTTAAAGTACAAAACACTGAAACAACTCAGTTGTTTACGGTAGCTAGTAGTTATAAACTTCCATTTTTCACGTGATTTCGAGGCAGAATTTCTCTCACTCGTTTCCATGAGTCGGATGTCGTTGCGATGTCTTATCATCTAGTCAGGTACGGATGAGTACGGTTGGGTCAAAACGATCTAAGCCGATGCAGTGGACAGTGATAGAATTCGCAGCTTGCGAAAGTTCCAGAACCTCAGTGGCGCACTTACAAGATTGCATGTTCTAACACGTTCTTACTTGTTTTGGAGACATCGGACAAAATCGTTACAAGTATACATCAACAAGTATACGAGTTCCATGCATAGGTATACATGAACGTAAAAAAGTAAGAACATGTTAGAACATGTAAGGCTGCAAACAAGTCATTATCTGAAGTTGCGGAGCTTTCGCAAGGTTTTACGATTCCTATACGCTTGTGATGCGTTTGCGGCTGCGCTCGAAGTGAGGTGGGGCCCTCCCTGGCACTAATCATCGGTCCATGTCCATGTGAAGCTAGCGGTGGTTCCAATCTGATCCCAATCGCTATGCTTCATGGGACCCAAGAGGAAAGCAGCCGCTGACGCATCCGCCCCGAGATTCAACTCGTTTTGATCCATATCGTATCTGATTTCGTAGTCAGAATCACCATATCTTTGTCCTAGTGGAGAAAAGAATGGGAGACAGGGAAAAAATGCTGAAATACCTGTAACTCAAAGTAAGTTAGTAAGTTTACACAATCGTTGTGATTTCCAGGATTTCTCCTTTTAATCTTAATAGCTACTCATATTCCTTATTCAAATGTTTAGGCAGAGTAACAAAAAAAAAACTGTAAATAAATTTCAAATCGAGTTCTTTTAATTCAAATTTCATCTCAAAATAAATTCATAAACTCTTTGAAAAAAAAATTGGTTTTGATGCGTGCACTTAGCGTCGTGGAGCGTTTCATCAGCATTATAGGCGAGAGTATTCCAGACCATCGTAAGAATGAATTTAAATCGTTGGAAGACTAATTTAGTTACTATTTAAACATCCTTAAAATCAATGAACTAACTAAGTCCAGAAAAAAATGAAATGAATGCTCACACTTTCACATCATGCTGTGAAGCATGCCCTGTTATATGGAAAACCATATAAAAACATAATCAATGCGTATTCATTGATATAAAATTTTCGTATTTAGTGAAAATAGGCTGTAATAGGCCTCTACAATGTTCATATCGGGATTTTATTTCAGCCACATTCGCCTATGAAAGCTAAATTTTACTCTTGGGTGTGATTGATTGATGCTACATCAATCTAATATTGATAAATGTTTAGCAGCAAAAGTCACGGCTATTTGTTTAACGTTGTGAAATATGGCGTAGGAATCGTCCCGTTTTTTCACCCCATAAAGGGGAAGAGTTCCGGTTTCATGTGCTAACGAGAAAATTCTGGTTCCACTAAGCATTTTTACGTAACGGAACAACGTACGTACGATTTCAAAAACCTCCTAATTACTTTATGATAATTGAATCTTTTTTGCCTGCATTTTCCTCATATTTGAAGCTCCTAGTGCTTTTTTTTCTGTTCGAACGTAATTTCCATGATTTTACTGTACTTTTTTTTCACAATTTTTCCAGTAATTTCGTTTACAATGATTTGTAATGAATTTTCCATAATTTTGTCACAGATGATCTGCGCTTCTTTCATTTCTTACTCAAATTCCTTTGAACTAAAAATGCTTACTTTGTTAAAGAGGCAATGAAACTAACTATAACTAGGCAATTAATATCATTTATGCTAAATAATAATTTAAAATAAATAATAAGTTAATGAGGAATAAGGTTTTAGTTTTTTTTAATGGACAATAATTTAATATTGATATTAAATTCATCATTTGAAGGTTCATAAGATTGGAATTCCAAAGAATCCACAAATTGTTTGCGGTTGAATTCATAAGTATTAGATAAAAATTTATAAGAAATAATGAACTAATAAAATAGTAGATAATAAATGATAATTGAACTTATTTAATTAATAAGTAATAATCTAAAATTAGTACTCAGCTAATTTATCACCTCAAGGATCATCATAATACAGTAATTTCAGCCAGTCCATAAATTATTTGCTGGTACAACCATTCTTACTAACATTACTTTGGTCGTAGAGCGAATTAACCTTCTATCTGCCGTCTCCTATCTCGAAAATCTCTACGACATTAAATGAACGACGCTGTAATGTGATGTTTTTCTCCTCACATCATCATGAACTGACGATAACGTTACGGAAGAGGATTTTTTGTGGTATACGGTAGAATTTATCGATTGCCCTACGTTGAGTAGGATCACAATAGATATTTTACATTGATAAATATGTGTGGAGTGGATAACGAGTCTATATGAGAATTTTAATCGTCGTAGTCGTTGTCGACGACGACTACGACGATAGCGCCGCACCTTTCTCGAGTTATCCGAGCGAACATTAACAGGATCGTGTGAGCGTACGATTTGCGTACAGTCGTTCCGTTGCCGGAACGTCGAAATAAGGTGCAGCGTTCTATTTTTCTTCAATTTCTGAGAATTTGCACAGGTAAGCTTCAAATCTTAACTATGCATCTGTGGTCCTAAAGAAACAACTTTAGCATTTCTGGATTTTTTTTTTGGGTACAAGAAGTAGAGTATGTAGTAATCTTTAATTTTTTATACTTTTGTTGTATGCTTTTAAAATCATTATTTGTTTATTTAGAATTATTATGTTTTATTGTACTATTTATTCATATTCTTTGGCATTTTTGTGAGACCTAAAAAAGAAATAAATAATAAATAATAATTTTATATTATCCTAAAGATCAAGGATTCAAATGGAGCTATCCAGTATTATCCTAAACAGGTCAAGCTCAACATTTCTGTATATCTGCGTTTTCATGAGATCTGAAAAGGATAGTGGTATTAAGAGCGAGGATCGCCTGAGATATTAAAGAGATTTCTTTCTATTCCTGAAAATTTCCATAGTTATCCTTCAAATGTCAGTATCCAACTGTTATCATGATGAAGTGGACCTCACCGTTTCTGGTTATTTGGATTTTTCTGGGATTTGAAAGAAATCACAGTATAAGAATCTGAAAGACGAGTTAATCAACTTGGATAATCTGAAGAAATCTGTTGAATTTTTCAACAAATAACTCAGTAGATAATTTCCCTTTGGATAATTTTGTTAGATCACACCAATAATATCAAGAGTATTTGATTTTCCAGATTTCCACTAGCATTTTTCCGTAGTTTCATAGCAATAGGTCTAGATAACCGTAAGAGAGATTTAATTGCAGCAGACTTGATTCTATTGCTCGCAGCCGTTTTCTGAAGTTTTTTTTTTGTCTGTTTTCATCTCACTGGCAAAAACTCCTCACGAAAGTACTATATTTTCCTTTTATTGTTCTCTTCTTCTATTTCTAAGATTTTGAATAGATCGCTATCAAATATTTTGCATTTTCAAGCGATATTCACTAAATTAGAGCTCATCGCGGATTTGAAGGATATTGGGCGGGGCCAGCATTTTATGTATTGGGGACGAGTTTGCAGCCATCTCATACATGCTGTCATTTTATATTTTGAACAATCAATATGCGGGCTTGTGAGCGTATCACGTTAATGCAACAATCGAACGGTATAATGAATAATAATAATAATAATAATAGTAATAATAATAATAATAATAATAATAATAATAATAATAATAATAGTAGGAATAATAATAATAATAATAATAATAATAAATAATAGTAATAAATAATAATAATAATAATAATAATAATAATAATAATAATAATAATAATAATAATAATAATAATAATAATAATAATAATAATGTATAATAGCCAAAATACAATAACATAATTGTACTATAAACTCACACATTGTTTTACCGTAGAGCAAATCTGCATGAAAAGTGTCCAAATCGAAGAATTTTTTTTTTGTGGGATACGAAATAATCTGGATAATAAGGGATGGTGGAATCTTTTTGTGAATGCTACTTGAGAAAGCGTTTTTTGTCGTTCAGCAGGCGAATTCTACTCGATTTTCTATTTTTAGGTTTTTTTTTTCAAAATCCGTTCGCTCACCTCTCATATGATTATGACATTTCGCTTTCGGGATTGGTTGAGCGTGGTTGTGATTCCACAAATTCATATAAAACATATGTATTGCTCATTATATAATTCCAATGTATTGTCACTATTATTGTCCAACATGATGCATACTGTAGAAAAAACGTTCCGATCAATTCTAAAAAGAGATCTGACAGCTCTAAACCGGTTGTTTCACTTGTGTGTCAGCGATTTTTTTTTGGCAAGGGTTAGGGGGCTTCAAAAAAAACCTTCAAAAACTGATTTCTCCACAAATATTTGCTTTCCTGCTCGTTTATTCACACAAATCAAATTGTGAATGTGAAAAAGAAAGAGAAAAAGAATCAAAATCAAGGATTGGTTTTTGTCTGATTTGTTAGAAGTGGAAAGAGCACAATATGGTGGGAAATCAGGTTCTTCTCCTCTTAGAGAAGGTGGAAAGGTCCTATTGCGAAAACTATTCTCCAGTGCAAAATTAAATTTAAGCAGGGTCTAGCAGTGGAGCAACCATTGTGTATTTTTGCATAAAATATTCTATTAAAAAATAACAAGCAAAGCATATAAAACACTTTCTTTTGTTGATCTCGCAAAGTTTGTCCTTATATATAGAGTGGTTGGGTAGCGTTTTCTTAAATTGTAAATGTAAATAGATTTATTACACGCGCAGCACTAAAATGTCTGCAAAAAATGCATCCAAAGGCATTAAAAGTAGGAAGATGCGCATTTCGGTCAAAATGTTAACGAAACAACTTGCCTGTCTTGAAATTTACGGAGACAGCACGTGCGAAAAACTGTTACAAAGCAGCGCGATATCCAAAAAATCCAGAAGTAAGAGTAAGAAGAGCACGTCGCTTTTTAATCCCAGTCGTCCCGTTTAGCGTTTTTTAAAACTCATCATAAATTTCATCTTACTGTCAATCAAATCGTATCTTGAAAAAAATTTTCTGGTAAAAAGTTTCCCCGGGGGACTTAGTGAACAATTTTTTAAAGGACTTCTTTTTTTCTGTATCGAGTAATATACCGCTGCACATTTCTCTGCATGTGCAAGAGTTACTTGGAGGTACTGGTTTATCCTCTGGACAATTTCACGTAATATATAAAACATTAAAAATAAACAAAATCAAATCAGGATCTCACACTTTTCTCACGGTCTCGTTGTGGATTCGTGATAAATAATAGTAATAATAATTGTAAACTTTAAAGCGCGATAGAATCAATTAAATAGAATAATGAACGAGTTGGATTAAATTAAATTAAATCAATTAGTTTTCAAGACGAAGTTCCAGCAAATTCTTTTTTTTTCAGATAAATTTCAGGACTATCCTTATCCCTAAATCCTATGTATAGGTCATCCTTAGCCCACTCACCTTCTCCTTATTCATTCGCTCCAGAAAATTGCATTGTCTGGCTGTTAAGATATTTAATAAAGATGTTTGGAGAAGCATGCTTCCTCTAGTGTTGGTTCCAGTCATCACAACCTCATCCGGTCACCGTCACCACTGATATTATCCATGATCATTTTTTTCCTACAGAAAGTGCAATTCATTTGACATTTGATTTCACCGATGCTAAAAGAGAAGCAGAGAGTGCCTACAGTAAGCTAAATCAACAAGGGTGCAGCCCACTTCCTACCTTCTCCGTTTCTTCTCGAACTTGATATTCAATTAATTTAAGTGTACGCGCGCTTGTATGTATGTACACGGATAATGGCTTTTTTTTTTCGGATTTCTCCTTCTCATATGACCGAGATCGTAGATCGGGATCTTTTCGGCTGTTGACTTTTTAGTTCCGGAATTTGTATTGGATCGTGGTCGGTCTGAAAACCGATCGTTTCCCGTTAGCAAACAGCCAGTCATAGCGATATCTCATTATTCGTGTCGTCTTAGTTCAAAGCGTAACGAGGCCAATTGCTGCACTCACGTAGCGTTCCCGGCTCCTCAGTTCTCAGTTGAGGTTGATTCGACTTTATACCTCTAAGCCCAGCTATCTTGTTCCAAATTTAAGATGCTGAAACTCAATTATAATTATATTATCGTTAAAAATTATAATATAATATACCAAATACAAATACATTACATTATATTATAATTATGTATATTATAATTATATTACAAATACAATACATTATATTATATTATTATAATTAGTAATTATATTATCCACATTTTTCCTATTTTGACTTTACTTACTTATGAAACTCAATTATCAAATAATAATAATAAAGTTATCGGTTATACGGTAATCAAATATTACTACTCACGTACTAAAACTTAATAATATACTTAACAATAAATAACTTAACTTAACAATACAATATAATATTAATAATACAGTAGCAATAAAAAATACAGAAAAAATATCATTATTATTCCTTGTTACAGATTATTATTATTCGTTATTCTTTACAAAAAAGTATTGATTGAACAAATGACTAAACTAAACAATTAACTAAGTAAATAAATGAACTAATTATTAATATTGTATACTGTGATATGATATACTATTATATGGATCTAGTGAGCTCTGTTCCATCTTGTTTTTTGTTTATGGCACACCTGCAGGCGTTTTCAATAAATAAATATATAAATAAATAAATATATAAATAAACAAATAAATAAATAAATATTAAGGAGTTGCCCATCCGAAAACGATAAACACCATAGAACTCTGTTGGGAATAGGAACTTCTTTTGGGAGATGAGGTTTTTTTGAAAAAAAAAAACTTAAATTAGGAGCACCGTGAGGTTCTTCTCCTGAAATTACCCATCAGATACCTCCTTTTCATTTCGCAGGAATGATAGCGTGATTTTTTTTTCGCGTGATCGTGTTCGTTGATTAAGAACAATTACGATTTTCGGGGCGCGATGTTGCTGAGCCGCTTAGAAGTTCAAATCTGTAATTTGTTCACTTTATTGAAATCTTCAACGATAGATTTTCCTTTCAAGTTTTTTTTTTCGTGATCCGTTTCCAGGCGGTACATGAAAGATACAAATCGCTTTTCGTGATGAGATAAATTTGGCTCAAACTCATCTCCGAGTGATCGAGAAAGGGAAAAAAAGTTTTTCTTGGCGCAAATGGGTGATTGAAATCCAATCCAAGCGTCGGTGTCCTCTGTGTAGAGCTTTTTGAATGTTTCTACCTCTATCTTTGTTACTTAGAGGTTCCACTGGATGGTTTTCAGTGCCATAGACCACTGAGATCTTTTACAATATGGATTTATGAAGTCTACAGTACTTCACTTCCCATCAATCCTTATCCGAATCCCATCCAACATTTAGTGTCGTATTTTATGATAACAAGAGCGAATAACTAGGCATAACCGTGAAACTCCATCCATAGGCGCCATCATCCTCCTATCCACATCCAGTTATTGACCAAATACCGTGTGCAAAAAGCTTGTAAATCGCCTTTCTTTGGAACACGATTACACGACGAGGACGTCGCAACGTAGAAAAAAAACGAACATTAAGAGAGTCGTACGGCTATTTTTTACCGTTCACTTTCGACTGGATCCATATCCAGCTTCCTGTCTAACTACGCGTTACAGGATCTCAAAGCATTGCACTTCAGATGTGTTGCAAAATTTTATACGCTATCGGGGATCGAAAAAAAGCACATCAGCAAATATTATTATTGACAGAATGTCGGAAAAATGTCTCCACTAAGATGGAAACGTAGTGTCGACCTAACCTACTACATTGATCAATTCAATGAAAATTTCGGATTTGGAATTCTGGATTTGTGTATTAATTTATTCGTAATCAAGTTAATCGTGGTTCGTATTAATTTATTATATTACTGGTTCAGAATTATTCAGTTACATATCTGGGCTAACGGGCTCGTATAGTACATTCGGTCAAAGGTTCCACTATGAGTCCACGATCGATCATAATGGTTCGAATGCGTCCCAGTGCCAGCTAAGTCCTTTATCCCTGCAGAGTCGATAAATTGGTTCCGAGCTTGTGTGGTAGGATAAAAAAAAATACATTGACTTGATACATTAGCTCACTCCCGGTTGTATAGGCTAAACACGGGTTCGTAAACCTCAAACAATTCTGAATCGAAGTGAACGTGGTGTCGCATCCGAAGCGGACGGAATAAGGCCAGACACTTTATTCTTTATCCGTTTTGTTAAATACTAATTTTATAGGAATACAATTAAAATGCTTATCCAGTAAGTTATTCCACGGTATTCTTACGATGCAAGCTTTGCGCACTTCACAAATAATAGTAGGACTGGCGGGATGAGGCGCGACCGCGAAGCGACTTGTCGCGGATGCGTCGCGGTCGATGGGATCAATATAAGTGGGGCGTAATCTCTGAGCTTATTTTTCACTGCATTATACAATTGTAACTAAACTGTATTAATACTAGTAACATTGTTTAATATGTACTACTTCTTCTTATTAGTGTCATTCAAACTTAAGTAATTAAGTAAATCCTCATGTTAAAAAATTTTTTTAAATGATCTTCTGTATTTCCGGAACAAAAGAATCAATAAAAATTTTTTCTTTTGAGTGAGTTCCAATTACACTGCGACTACAATAAAAACTCAATTTAAAAATTGATCAAAAAATTAAAAAGTTAAAAGTAAAAGAATTACTAAAACTTGAATAAGTAAATTTATCTTATTTTACGGGGAAATTCTGCAAATGTTTTTCCAGAGACGCAGAAGAGAAAACCTCTTCTTTCTAAGGAGAAAAGTGCTCAATTGTGCAAAAATTATTTTATTTCCTTCAAAAAACTTACAAAGTATTTTTAAATAGGTATGCGTCACATTCAAACTTACAGCTGTTTATCGGTACATTAATAAGATGTTTTTCGGTGCAAATGAAACTGGTCGTCGTCGGACAAAACACACAATATCGGAACGAGTTCATCGCTCATTCTCGTTCCAATGGATGCAACAGATGTATACATCCATGCACGAAGATCTACGCGTACATGGATATGAGGCTGGCTGGCTCCGGTCAGCTCATCGTTCAATCCTTTCACTTTTCCACAACGTTACTGTACATCTTGTTTTCTGCTTTTTTTCTCGCATGAATTATTCAGAAAAAAAAGAAAATTTACCGGCCAACAGCACTGGAATGACGCAATTGAGGTGAATTTTCCCGAATTCAACTGAACGAAAACCTGTCGGAAACGTTCCACATGCTTTCGTCCGCTGCCAGCACCGCACCAGAAAGTTATCGGTGCTTGTGGTGCAATTATCATGTCAGCGTCAATGATTCCTTCACTTACACCCTACCTGTTTCCTCAATCGTGGACATCATCGTCAGCAGCTGTCCGGGTGGGCGTCGGTTCGGTGCTGTGGGTTAATGTGGCAAAGAAAACTCGTCAAGTCGTTTTCGGTGCTGACGGTTATTTCCGCCGTTCCGCTATGTGTCTTTTGTGACATATTTGACGGTTCCACGAAGAAATATTCTGGTGATTATTGCTGGAGTTTTTTCTTGCTATGAAGGAAACATACATTTCTCAATTTCTTAAACGCTACGTTTCTCTGTTGACTGTTTATCCTAGATAAAATCCTTCCTTATCCACATTTCTGTCAGTCAGTTCTCCTCAAAATTTCGAGTAGATTTTCCTATAAAAAATCGACTTTTCTCAAATTTTCTTTCGAGAATTTGCTGGAAATAGGAAAAGACTCAACGGATTTCTCATTTATAATCTCGAGCTATTCCAGAAAATTCATTATATTCGACTCGAATAAGTGCTTTTTCTGGAATATTGAGATTTTATTGAATTGTGTCAGACTCGAGGTGCTTAAAATGCTTTATTCTCGGAGGACGTTTCTGCAAGTTCCCTTGCTCCAGATTCTAAAAGAGTGAAATCGAAAGTGTCTTTTTGGAATATTTGACATTTCGAATGATTGAATATTCGTCCATTTAAGAACTGATGTTTGGTCTTTTTCGAGTAGCGAATAGTCGAATGCTTGAATATTTGATTAAAAACATTAATATTACTATTGTATATAATTATATAATTATTATATTATTATAATTACCTTTTATATATTATTATATTTTTTAATAATTGACTCGACCATTTCGATTACTCTAATTAACACGAACCCAATAATAACCAGCATCTATGTTTTTTTTTCTATAAGTATGCCTATCAGATTTTTAGATGGGACCCTTATTAGGGTGAAGTTTCATTTTTTGAACCAACATCCTCGGTTTTCTGTGAGTCCCACTAGGAATGAAGAGATAAAAACCAGAAAAACTCCGAGTTACTGATTTTCGCTCTACAAGCCGTTTCCTAGGACGTTATGTGATCTCAGCGGTGAGGTATGTACATAGGTCACGTGATTGGAGTTTATTTGTTTATTTGCTCATAAAATAATGAATAAATAACATATAATGATTATAATGTGTAGTATAATAATATAAATTAATACAATTATTAATAATAAATTCGCTAATATGTAAACAAGCTTACGTCTAAACGATGTCGACAACCATGAACATTTCTTTTATGATCTACGCAACAACCGTAACCGCGCATCCATTTGCGAAAACTCGTCCATGAAGTCCGATCAGCTCCTTCTAAGGGAAGCTTTCGATGGTTTTCGTTAAGTATAAAGTGATTCATTGATGGAATATTTGTGGACATGCGCTGTCAGATGGATACAGTTGTCCTCTGTGAGTTATGACTACCTCAATAGTTGAAAATTACTGTAAGATTTAGATAGTGAACACGTTAAACGTCGAACAAATTCTCGTTTTTTTTCGCCATATAATTTTAGACGCTCTGAAAAATTTCGTTGTTTTTCCATTTTGAATTTTTTTAAGTCAGGGGCTCTGCGCGATGAG